>NC_087152.1:15587500-15625000 GCF_035594125.1 Scylla paramamosain
TCTCTCTCTCTCTCTCTCTCTCTCTCTCTCTCTCTCTCTCTCTCTCTCTCTCTCTCTCTCTCTCTCTCTCTCTCTCTCTCTCTCTCTCTCTCTCTCTCTCTCTCTCTCTCTCTCTCTCTCTCTCTCTCTCTCTCTCTCTCTCTCTCTCTCTCTCTCTCTCTCTCTCTCTCTCTCTCTCTCTCTCTCTCTCTCTCTCTCTCTCTCTCTCTCTCTCTCTCTCTCTCTCTCTCTCTCTCTCTCTCTCTCTCTCTCTCTCTCTCTCTCTCTCTCTCTCTCTCTCTCTCTCTCTCTCTCTCTCTCTCTCTCTCTCTCTCTCTCTCTCTCTCTCTCTCTCTCTCTCTCTCTCTCTCTCTCTCTCAAGGTACCCCATCAGAGGCTCCTGAGAAAGGTTAGGGGACACACGATAGATGGGAAGGCGTTAAGCTGGATAAGGTAATGGCTAAGCGACAGGCGAAGGAGAGTTGTAATAAACGGCTTTAAATCTAAATAGGGTCATGTAATTAATGGGGTGCCACAAGGATCAGTATTAGGACTATTGTTGTTTTTAATATATATCATTGACATGGATAGTGGAATTAGTAGTGATGTTAGTAAATTTGTAGATGACACAAAGATAGGTAGATTAATTAGGTCAGAATCGGATGCCATCGCCTTGCAGGCAGATTTAGTTTGGACGAATGAATGGACGGACAGATGGCAAATGCAGTTTTATATAAACAAATGCAAAGTACTTAGCGTAGGTAGAGGAAACCCACACAGTAGGTACACAGTAAACAAAGAAACTCTGGTAGGTTCAGGTTGCGAAAAAGATTTAGGAGTTATAGTTAGCTCTGAACTCCGTCTAGGAAAGCAATGCATAGAGGCCAGAAACAGGGCAAATAGGGTATTAGGATTAATTTTTTGGAGTGTTAAAAGTAGAAGGCCTGAAGTAATATTAAAGTTATAATTGGTGTTGGTCAGACCTCATGTAGACTACGCCGTGCAGTTCTGATCCTTACATTATAGGAAGGATATAGGTCAATTAGAATCAGTACAAAGGAGAATGACTGAAAGGATACAGATGATGAAGAGTATTCTTTAAGAGGCGAGACTGAAGCTGTTAAATTTACATACTCGTATTTTACAGAAGCGTAGGTTAAGAGGGGACCTGATAGAAGTCTTTAAGTGCTATAAGGGTTATAACAAGGGGGACGAAAGGAAAAATTTCCTTTGACAATCACATATCACATTTTCTTTAGTTTTACTTAATATCTTGTTAACATGTACCCTTGCTTCTCTTTACTCATATTAAAACATGTTTTCGTAGAGTTTTCCTTATGTTTCTTCCATCCTCTTTTTCCATTTTTTTTTTTATCTCCTTCCTGGCAGACTGTCAATGTGTCGAGGCAAAGAAGGCATCAAGTTAATTCCGACCTTCTTTGATCTTTTCAAATATTATGTAGATCAAGTGGCGAGTGTGATAATGTAGCAGGTGTGAGACTGTACAGGAGTTAGAACTGAACTACAAAGTTAATAACATTTGTGCTGTTCAGCTTGATTATATGATTTCATCTTTTAATCAAGTAAATAACTGTAAAAATCGTTAGGATATAAGAACTCTTATATGCCACTTTCTAAACCATCCATGAAATATTTGCTTCTGTTAGGTATTTTTTAATGGAATACTCTATTATATGTTTCCCCATCCAGCCATGTACAGGCCGTTACGCTGCTTGTTTACACTGAAGGAACAGTTTCTATATTGACGTGGGCTGTGATTGTGTGCCGTAGTACTTTTTTCCAAGCCTCTGTTGTCTCTGGTGCTGTGGAAGCTAAGGTTATTTGGCAACATGTATGTACATGACTGTACGGCTCACGACTGGAAATAAAAATGGAATAGCTGGACATTGTTTGCACTCGATCGCTGATTTTTTGTTTCATTGCCACACACAAGCCGTTTTATAGTTAACAGTTGTCGTATAGTCATTAAAGATGCGAACATCTATACCTAATTGATTTTTATATACTAAAGTCCTAGAAGGATAATTTATCGTGATTTTCAGTTTCCATAGTGAAATGAATATTTCTTGTTTTGAGTTGTTGTAGGTCTCATTAACTCCTCTAATGTTAGAGTTTTCCATTCTGTAATCACCGGTGTCTATTTGGACATCTATTGTTGTTCTACAGACACTAGATTTTTTTTTTAGTTTAGAAAATATTCTAATATTCTCCCTCATATCTTAGTTTGTCCATGCAAACTACTCTTTACACTGCTCTGAATGTTAATAAAGGATGACCATAGTAGTAGAAGAATTAAAGACTCTTTATTAGGTCCAGTATTTACCAATATTCTCACTAGTTGAAATATGAAAATTTTATTTGATAAACGCCGTTTTGAGTTCACGGCTGCCAAGTGGCATCGCTGTGTAGGTGACAGTTCAGTTATTATTTCAAACAAGGTAGCATGCTAATAAGTTCATGGAATGTATCGGCTCGCAGCATTATTTCCATGTGAATCGTCTAGCTTCAAGAATTCAATGGTCAGCTGTTTTTTTTTTTTAATCAATTACGCAAACATTGGTCATCCTCCTGTAAACACCAGAAGATAAGAGAAATATGGATCAGCTAACCTTTACTTTTCATCCCTTTCACCGGTAAGCTCTGGAAATCTACCTGGATTCCTGCTTTTTTCCCCCCTTTCTTATGACATGAATAGAGAAGAAGTAGCAAAGAGAAGTAGTAAGACAAAAAATGTATCAGGTAATCTTCACTTGTCATCTCTTTCACTGCTTAAGTCTTTGTTCTTTTTTTATTCCTCTCTCCTATGGCTTGAACGTTTTCCAAAGAGAAATAACAAGACACCGAACTAAATTGGCAAACCTTTTTAAAAATTTCTAACTCCCTCAGAGTTTCTGTAAGCGTCAAGTTAAGCGAACATTTTTCACCCGTGTTTTTTTTTTTTTTTTTCGATGACCTTCACCACTCTCTTTGACGAGTAAAAGAAAAAAAAATAAATAAATAGAGAATGATGATGCCGCAGATCCCGAGGCCACCAGACACCAGGCACAGGCCACCACACCTCTTCCAGTCTGCAAACATACCCGCCTCCCCATCACCGTTATAACCTGCTTCGGGCAACGTGTTAGTGCGGACGGAAGAATAATTACAGGCGATGATATACTAAATTATCCTCCTCGCTTGTTACGCGCAGGAAATATGACGTGACACCTCCACGGGCTAGAGTTCACGCCTCACCTTGTCGCGGAATATGCTGCGTGAAAATAAAAAGTACGAATGAAGTGCTAATGTGGGCCAATACATCACGGCGGTGGAAAAAGTTCAAAAGTATTAGGGCGCCGCGTGTTAAAAGACTTCACTACACTGGCGTTCCTGTCACGTTTATAACTATCTTATAAACTCGCCTTAATTTATTGTGCGAATATTTTTTTTTTTTTAGGAGGAGGAAAGGAGGGAAAGGAGAGAATGGATAACAAGAACGAGGAGGAGGAGGAGGAGGAGGAGGAGCAGGAGGAGAAGGAGGAGGAGGAGCAGGAGGAGGAGGAGGAGGAGCAGGAGGAGGAGGAGGAGGAGGAGGAGGAGGAGGAGCAGGAGGAGCAAGAGGAGAAGGCGGAGGAGGAAGAGGAGGAGGAGGAGGAACATATTTAAGTAGACATAAGACCGTAGCTATGTCGTAAGACACAGCAAGCCATTCCAACTAGCAATCTATTTTCAATACCTTACTGTACCTTACGTTGTCTGTTTTTCTCACCGCCCTTAAGAGTACGTCAGACACTCCTTCATTATGTATGTATGCATGTATGGATGGATGGATGACTGTGCTACACGTGTACATAACCTGTCTATCCCAAGCAGTCTTGATGAAGAGATTGATGTCAACCCTTTATCATTTTCAGGTACTTCGGGTACTAATTTCTTCTGCTTTTGCCTTCCTACTCTCCCTTTTTTTCTTTTTTTACCAAGTACCCAAAAAGCCATGCAGGGACCTAAAAGTCTGTTGTTGTTTTGTTTATCCTTTGGAAATCTACGTACATCTTCTTCCTCCTCCTCCTCCTCCTCCTTGCTAAAAAGTTAAATAAAACCGCGAATGTGTGTGTACCGCTACGAAACAGTCGGAAGATAAAGAACACCAAACCGAAATGGTGGAATAATGAAATCAGATGCTGTCTTCTGGCTAAGGAAAAAGCGTACCACAAATACAAATTAACGCAGAATAATAATGATAAACTAAAGCACGACAGATTGCGAAGAAAAACTAAAAAGTTGATCAAATGCAGCAAAACAATCTGTTGAAGCTCAGATAGCGAACTCATGTAAAACGAACTCAAATTAATTTTACAGCTATGTAAAAATTAAAAGGGTTTTAACATCAACGATTGGTCCACAAATAACAGAAAATGGCAAAAAAAAAAAAAAAAAATAAAATAGAAAACGAAACGGACATGGCGAACACCCTGAACGAGTACTTTTCAACAGTCTTCACGACCGAGGATGTTCAGGGCAGCCTGCCGATCCTCGCACTTCAGTCGCGAGGCACCACGCTGCCAGACTTCACCATCACAGAAAATGAAATCCTTTCAGTAACGAAGAGCATGAACGTAAAGAAAACACCCGGGCCAGACAAGATATCACTCAGGCTTCTTAAAGAAGCAAGAAATGAGCTCGTGAAACCGCTTACGATTTTATTCAATAAAACTTTACTAATGGTAAAGTCCCCCACGAATGGAAATTAGCAAATGTGACGCCAACCTTTGAAAAAGAAAATCAATCTCTCCCAGCCAATTACAGACCGATTACTTTAACTTAAGTAGTGTGCAAGCTGATGGAAACAATAATCAGGGATAAGATTGTTAAATATTTAGAAGAAAAAAAATCATAAAAAATTCGCAACACGGTTTCAGAACCAAACGTTCCTGCTTGAAAAACTTACTAGACTTCTTTTACGCAGTATTTAATTTGTATGACGAGACAAAAGCAGTTGATATTTTCTACCTTGATTTCCAGAAAGCTTTCGACGCTGTTCTCCATAAGAGACTCATCAGTAAAGTGAAAGCTCTCGGGATAGCCGGAAACGATCTGAAGTGGCTGAGAGACTGGCTCTCTGACAGAAAACAGCGTGTTGTAATTAATGGAAAAGAGTCGGATTGGCATAAGGTAAATAGCGGCGTTCCTCAAGGCTCTGTATTAGGAACAGTAATTTTATAATATACATTAATTATATTGATAAAGGGATCAATT
This sequence comes from Scylla paramamosain, assembly GCF_035594125.1. Classification (NCBI taxonomy): domain Eukaryota; kingdom Metazoa; phylum Arthropoda; class Malacostraca; order Decapoda; family Portunidae; genus Scylla; species Scylla paramamosain. The sequence continues at coordinate 15,592,736 of NC_087152.1, forward strand.
GCAAAATAAGTAAGTTTGCAGACGACACCAAAATAACAAGTAAAGTAACGTCAGTGTCACAATGGCAGGAACTGCAGTGTGACCTCAATAAACTAACAAGCTGGGCAGAAAAATGGTAGATAAGATTCAATATAGAAAAGTGTAAAGTTCTATATATCGGAAACAATAATGTTCAGGTGAGATATGCAATGAACAACATGCCACTGTCAAGCGCTGAAAAGAAAAAAGATCTTGGTGTAATTGTGTCAAAAGACCTAAAACCGAGTCAACATTGCACAAAAACAGTAAAGACGGCAAATATATTAGTAGGGTTCATTGGAAGAGCCTTTGAATTTATACTTGCTTTATATAACTCACTAGAATACTGTGTACAGTTCTGGTCACCATATTACAAAAAAGACATTGAAATACTAGAAAAAGAGTCACTAAGATGATTCCAAGATTGCGTAATAAACCGTATGAGGAGCGACTGGAAAAATTAAACCTATTTAGTTTAACAATGCACAGGATAAGAGGAGACCTAATTGAAGAGCTCAAAATTTTTAAAGGATATAGTAACCTTGATGCAAATAAATATTTTACCATAGATCATTCTAACCTGACAAGAAATAATGAATTCAAGATTATGCCCAAACGTTTTAAATCCCTCGAAGCCAAACATTTTCTCTTTAACCGCACACTAGATATATGGAATAAACTTCCAGCACAAATGACAAACAGCAATTCTATTGAATCATTAAAAATAAAATAAACAAATATTTAAAAGCTAATGCCCAACAAGCTCTCTTCTTGTCCCAATAATTACTAAATTCACTAATAAACTCTTTTATTTTACAGACACCAATCTTATTATAAATTGTGTTAATTTTCAGATAAGCGTATAGAGTTCACCGTAGGGTGAATAGAAGAACTTGCTTTCATCCTTTCCTATGAAAATTCCATGTCAGTTTTTTCTTACTGCATAGTACTTTTCCCAACTATTTCCATGCCAGCGCAAGCTGGAGGGAGTGGTGGGTGGGGAGGAGCCTTCTGCTGCGCTGTTCTGTCTCTCTTCCCTGTAGCTAGTTAGTAGTAGTTACCAAACAGGCCTGCAAGGACCAAAAAGTCTGTTGCTGTTTGGTTTTCCCTTGTATTCCTTTGTATTCCTCCTCCTCCTCCTCCTCCTCCTCCTCCTCCTCCTCCTCCTCCTCCTCCTCCTTCCTTCCTTCCTACTTCTGGTTTCTTCTCAATTATATCACTTCTCAGCTCCCCAACCACATTCTCTCTCTCTCTCTCTCTCTCTCTCTCTCTCTCTCTCTCTCTCTCTCTCTCTCTCTCTCTCTCTCTCTCTCTCTCTCTCTCTCTCTCTCTCTCAGGTGACGCGAGAAGTGTTTAAGATTGACATTGTTACTCTCTTGACTCACAAGAATCGTCTCACCTTTGACACATTCCTCAGTACATAGTGGAAGTTTCAATATTATAGTGTACTCTTGGCCATAGAAAAAAAAAAAAGAATATTCAGTACTCCTTTTTTTCGGCTCGTCTTTCTCCCATTGGTATAAAAGATGGATATCAAAAATGCCAATGTGTCGGTTTCGTTAAAGTGCCGTCCATGGTTTTCTTCTCGTGTGTCTCACTACGATTCTTTTTTTTTTTTATCTTTCTAAGTAACTATCTGTTTTAGCGAAGGAAAAAATATATATTGTGTGATTTTTTTTTTTTTATTCTTTCTCTCCCCGTGTGTTTGTCTATATGCTTCTCTTTGCTTTTGTATTGTAGCTTTTCGCCTTGTCGGTTCCAAGTCAGAGACAAAAATAAAAAGACAGGGAAAAGAAAGTAGGGAAGGAAAATAAGGATGAATGTACGTACTCCTTATTTTCGCTTTTATTTTTTTTGGGGCGTGCTTTTTTTTTCCTCTCTCTCTCTCTCTCTCTCTCTCTCTCTCTCTCTCTCTCTCTCTCTCTCTCTCTCTCTCTCTCTCTCTCTCTCTCTCTCTCTCTCTCTCTCTCTCTCTCTCTCTCATTGTTTCCTGTTGTAACTTTTCACCTACCCAATTCCTGGCAAGATGTCGGGGGGAGAGAGAGAGAGAGAGAGAGAGAGAAGGAAGGGAAAAGAAAGTAGTGAAAGAAAATACTGATGAGTGGGCCAATTATTTGTACTCTGCCTGTGTATTTTTGTCCATCTTTCTATTTGCTTTTCTTTCGTAACGTTTTACTCTCTTACATTCTGGTCAGACGTGGGAGGAGAAAAGGGAGTGAAAAGAAACTGTTGGTGAAGATCTTTATTCAACGAAATATACTGATGACTGCCTGCTATCTTTTCTTTCTCCGTGTATTTCCAAGTAGTATATCGGTTTGTTTTGTTTTGTACCATTTAACCAGCGCATTCCCTAGCTCGATGTTAAACAGAGGACAGGGAGGGGAGGTAGGTTAAGCACGATAGAGCATAATGACTAGAGGAAATTAATTAGTTTTCAGAAAGGTAATTACCAAGTCGCGTCGCTCGAGGCTAACTTACTGGTGAGTGGGTACAGAGATCCCATATTTACAGGGAACTTTATTAGTATTACCTTGATATATTGAACTCATAATGCCTACTGATATCTCTCTCACTCACGGCTATGTGGAATTAACCTATTTGATGCTACAGACAGCGTCCAAACTTCATGAAATCACCTGTTAGCTAAGTCTTAATAGAATAATTGAATTGAATGGATTACTAGATAATCTTAACCCCTTAACAGTGGAAAAGTTTATTCTTAGCTTGAAAAGATCCCTCCAGTGACATGTGGAATATAATGAAACTGTTGCTGTGGTGTTAAAATTGATAAGACAGTGCAATGTGTTATGTATTCGATTCTTTCTTTATTTTTTTTTAAGCACAGGGAAGAATACCAGAGGAAAAGAAAAAAAAACCGTAAAACAAAAAAGGGTAGGTCAGAAAGAATACTATAAAAGAGTCAGTTAACTTTCAGAGGTGAGGGAGCTACAGTAAGATAAGATACATCCTTGGGTTACTTGGGTTATATGAGTATTTTAAGATTTTGTAGGAAGTCGTGTTAAGTTCACCATGAATATGTAAAAATATTTCCACCACTGAGGTAACCGAGCCGTGTAACTTATTCCCACCACTTCACTCTCTGTACATGAGAGAGAGAGAGAGAGAGAGGGAGAGAGAGAGAGAGAGAGAGGGAGAGAGAGAGAGAGAGAGAGAGAGAGAGAGAGAGAGAGAGAGACAGAGAGAGAGAGAGAGAGAGAGAGAGAGAGAGAGAGAGAGAGAGAGAGAGAGAGAGAGAGAGAGAGAGAGAGTGAGAGAGAGAGAGAGAGAGAGAGAGAGAGAGAGAGAGAGAGAGAGAGAGAGAGAGAGAGAGAGAGAAGCAGAATGAGAGAGAAATCTGGAAGGGCTAACTAGTTTTTTTGTGTGTTTTCTTTCATTTCCTGTCCTCAAAAAGAAAACAGGAAACGGGAAAAAAAGTGAAAGTGGTTTGAAATTTTTCTTCCTTTCCCTGTCATTATTTCTGTCCTCCATTTCTCTATGTACTTGATGTTTAAATTTTCCCGGCATAAAGCACGTTCTTTATTGAAATGTAATCTTGGGTTATTAGATATATTACAGTGACAATAGAAGTGTAGTTAATATAATGTTACTGCTAATGAACTGCAAATTTACTACTACTACTACTACTACTACTACTACTACTACTACTACTACTAATAATAATACTACTACTACTAATAATAATAATAATAATAATAATAATAATCATTCTGCTGTTAGGCCCAAATAGTGTACCAATATTTACACGGTAGCAATAATAAAGCTTGTCAAAAAGGAACAAGAAAGGAAATTATTTATGTGGTTCGTGTGTGTGTGTGTGTGTGTGTGTGTGTGTGTGTGTGTGTGTGTGTGTGTGTGTGTGTGTGCGGTGCATGTGTGTGATTCACCCTACGGTCGTCTGCTGGTCCACCCAGCCAGCCGTTTCCCCTACGGAAAGAGCTCAGAGCTTATAGTGACCGACTTTCGGGTAGGACTGAGACGGACTGACACACCACACACCGGGACAGTAAGGTCACAACCCCACGGGTTACATCCCGTACCTACTTGCTGCTAGGTGAACGGGGGCTACACATTGAGAGGCTCTCCCATTTGCCTCGTCGCGCCCAGGATTCGAACCCGGGCTTTCTTGGTTGTGAGCCGAGCTTTGGTAACTACAACATTATGCGGTGTGTGTGTGTGAGAGAGAGAGAGAGAGAGAGAGAGAGAGAGAGAGAGAGAGAGAGAGAGAGAGAGAGAGAGAGAGAGAGAGAGAGAAGGAGAGAGAGAGAGACTGGAGAAGAAATTGGCACTGAAATCAGAATGACCAACGTAAAAGGAGCATATGAAAGACGTGACAGATTTCCATTCATCTTTCCACCTTGTGCAGTCGACGTGAGGACAGGAGGAAGGGCAGAAATATGGAGGGAAAACGTTCACATCGTTACGCATCGTGAAAAAAAAAAAGAGAGGATTTGGAAAAGAGGGCAATTTAGCTGAAGAGGCGGCCTGTCCTCGCCTTTGAGTGCAAGGTATTGGAAAGGAAGAAGGTGGATAGACGGGGTGTTATAGGTGTTCTGGGTTTTTGCACTTAGAGAGGAAGATCCAGTGAAGATATAAAGATTTTCTCTTTCTGGCGTTAGAATACCGATCTTATGTAAGTGTGAAGATGAGTATTGGGTTCTTGTAATGGGTTCCGTGGAGGAGGGGAGGAAACTTGTATTTTCTGCTACTAGTACTTACCAAATAATTCAAATGGTATAGTGTGATGGGTTAGGATGATTTCTGCATTAAAGTGTTAGTTATTTGTACGCGTAAAAATGAGAAGGAAGCTATGGTAGTCTTCGTGAAGGAGTGAGTGAAGGAAATATTTTCCGCTACCAGTAGTTACGAAACTATTATACTGGTTGTTAGTACTGTGTAGGGTAATATAGATGTTTGATTCCTGCGTTATTGTGTTAGTCATATAGATGTTGTAAAAAATGAACAGAAGGTCCTTGTAATTGGTTCCATGAAATAGGGAATGAGACAAGTGTACTTTTAGCTAGTTTTCTTTTTTTTTTTTTCTTATCACTGGTGGTTTAAGACAGTACACTCTAACCGAATAGAATAGGAAAAAAAAAAATTAAAAGTCTATTGGCTTTTGCTATGGTAAAAAAAAAATCATATTGCGAAAAGAATTATACATATTGCTAAAAGTATAAAAAAAAGTTCAGTTGTTTCCTTCGTAAGTAACATCACATATAAATCCTGGCTCTGCTATCCAACCACTCCGATGTTTTGTGCCTCCTATTGGTGGAGTCTCCGGTGAAATCACGTGGGAAAATTTAGTGCGGGCCAGTCATCAGAAGGAGAAACAGAAAACGGGCAGTAGGTCAGAGAGATCACTGATGAGCAATAGAGAGCGATTGGCTGGCAGAACAGATCCCGCTTGGCGCCCACTCAGCTGATGGATCTGGGAGAACACTGGTCGTCTACTTCTACCACGGCAGAAATAGAGGAACTAAGGGTAGATTGGTGGAGGTTTGAAAGATATTGGATGAGATTAGATAGTGAGAGAGTATTCGGATAGAGAGACAGACAGACAGACACACACACACACACACACACACACACACACACACACACACACACACACACACACACACACACACACACACACACACACACACACTTCTGGCACTGTGTACATAACAAACCAGTAATTACATACCTCTTCCTCCCTCCTCCTTCTCTTCCTCCTCTTCCTTCTCCTCCTTCTCCTCCTCCTCCTCCTTCTCTTCCTTCTCCTCCTTCTCCTCCTCCTCCTCCTCTTCCTCCTCTTTCTGCTCTTCCTGCTCCTCCGACACTTAATTTTGAAGTGATTTCCACATTTTTATTTTATTTTCTTTGCAGCAGTCCCTTACTTCCGCGTGTTTGCCATTCTCCTCGTTGATGGCATTACTTGATATTATTTTTTCCCGCTTTTAGCTCCAGTTCCATGAATTTTTTCCCCGTGCTTCCATCCTCTCTTTTACTTGTAAAAACTTTTCTTCTTGCCTCACAATCTTCTTTCGTCTCTTTCTCTCCCAATCTTTATCGGCTTTCTCTTTCTTGATGATCACCCGCCCCTTCCTCTTGCGTCTTAGTTTTCCTGGTAGGTTTAAAGGTAAGGCAAACACGTATCTCAGGAGGCAGGTAAACACGTCTGACGGGACACACACCTGAAGACAAGAAGAGAGACCCTTTCACTCCTCCGCCACACGTATGGCTGACAAGGGTGATGCTGTCGCCACGCTAATGAATGTGTGTTTGTGATCAACAAATACTACCTACCTGCAGGTGTGTGTTGTGTGTGTGTGTGTGTGTGTGTGTGTGTGTGTGTGTGTGTTTGTTTGCGTTAAGGTGTTTAAGATCACTTACTGTAATCATGTGTTAGCACATGTATATCTATGTGTATGCGTGCGTGTGAGTGTGCGTGTGCGTCTTATAAGTATACACTATGTAAAAAAAATAAATAATTCCTAAAGAAATAACTTTCAACATTAATCATAATAATAAAATGGATCAGTAATAAGATAAAATATTGTGTTGCCTAACCTAACAACCACGAAAAACCCAATTTATACTAACTCCCTGAATCCCCATAAAAAGTTAGTATCAGGGAAGATTACTAAATGCCTAGTAATCATATGAGTGATAATGTAAAGGCGTTTAATAATGAGCACTGTGAGTCTGAATGAACTGGAGTGTACAACAGGCCACTGGATATTTCAGTATTGAGATCAGGTGCGCCGATCACCTGATGCATCTGTAACCGAGGGAGGAGACGTGAGTCAGGTCAGAAAAGGTCCATATGGAAAGAGGAGGAAGGGGAGCTGTAGCTGAGAGAAAGAAGAGGAGGAGAAGGAAGAGAAGGAGCGAGAAAGAAGAGGAGGAGAAGGAAGAGAAGGAGCAAGAGGAGGAGGAGGAGGAAAGAAGAGGAGGAGAAGGAAGAGAAGGAGGAGGAGGGGGCGGAGGAGGAGGAATATACAAAGGAATATACAAAGGAAAGCCAAACAGCAACAGACCTTTTGGTCCTTGCAAAGGCTGTTTGGTAAACTACTTCTAACTAGCTACAGTGAAGAGAGGACAGGATAGCATAGCAGAAGGCTCCTCCCCACCCACCACTCCCTCCAGCTTGCGCTGGCATGGAAATAGTTGGGAAAAGTACCATGCAGTATGGAAAAACTGACATGGAAATTTTCATAGGAAAGGATGAAAGGAAGTTCTACTATTCACCCTACGGTGAACTCTATACGCCTATCTGAAAGTTAATACAAGTTATATTAAAAATGGTATCTGTTGAATAAAAGTTTAATAGTGAATTTAGTAATTATTCGGACAAGAAAAGAGCTTGTTGGGGATTTGCTTTTAAATATGTGTCTATTTTGTTTTTGAATGATTCAATAGTATTGCTGTTTACAATTTCGGCAGGAAGTTTATTCCATATATTTACTATACGATTAAAGAAGAAATGTTTGGCCTCGTGGGATTTAAAACGTTTGGATATAATCTTGAATCCATTATTTCTTGTTAGGTTAGAATGATCAATGGTAAAATATTTATGTGCATCAATGTTACTATATCCTTTGAAAATTTTGAACACTTCAATTAGGTCTCCTCTTATCCTGCGCTTTGTTAAACTAAATAGGTTTAGTTCTTCCAGCCGTTCCTCATACGGCTTATTGCGCTATCTTGGAATCATCTTTGTGACTCTGCGCTGTATCTTTTCTAGTTTTTCAATGTCTTTTTTGTAGTATGGTGACCAGAACTGTACACAGTATTCTAGATGAGGGCGCACCAGTGAGTTATATAAGGCAAGTATAACCTTTTCTGATTTAAATTCAAAGGTTCTTCCAATGAACCCTACTAATTTATTTGCCGTCTTTACTGTTTCTGTGCAGTGTTGACTCGGCTTTAGGTCGTTTGACACAACGACACCAAGATATTTTTCTTTATCAGCACTTGACAGTGGCATGTTATTCATTACATATCTCGCCCTGAACATTGTTGCTTCCGATATGTAGAATTTTGTACTTTTCTATATTGAAAAGAAAAAGAAGAAAAGGAGGAAAAGAAGACGGAAGAAAAGAAGAAGAAGAAGAAGAAGAAGAAGAAGAAGAAGAAGAAGACAGCAGGAGCAGCAAGTGGAGAACAAAAAAGGATAGGAACAGTAGAAGAGAGAGAGCATACAGCAGAAAGAAAAGGAGGGGGAGGAGGAGGAGGAAGAGGAGGAGGAGAAGGAGGAAAAGGAGAAGGAGAAGGAGGAGGCGAGCTGATCGTCCTCATGTCAGGTGGGCTATGAATAAACTAAAAATGGCACTTCACGTTCCGACGTACAGACAGTGAGAGTCAGGCAAATGTCCTGCAACTTTGTATAATATTTTGTGGAAGGCTAAGAGACGTGAATTTTAACATTACAGAATTGCTTTTACACTAACACACTGAGTCCCATGACATACACTATGTATTTTTTTCCTGTAATTTGGGATTCATCAGAAGTACAATACATGTGTCGGTTTGGGGACAAAGCCAGAGAGGCGAGACCGATGTAGTTTAGGCATGTCAGGAGGAGAGGCAGAGAGTATGTGGGCAGGAGATTGCTTTGGATGGATCTGCCTGACAGGGAGAAAGAGAAGAGGATATAAGAGAAGGTTTATGGATGCAGTGAAAGAAGACATGCTTGTAATGGGTGTGACGGAGGAAGGCACAGATGACCGAGTGCTATTAGAATAGTGTTATCTGCGTGGTGATTCCTAACGGGAACAGCCGAAAGAAAAAAGAAATTTGAATATTTGTTTTAGAAATAAATCAAGTACCCCGTCTTTGTATTACTAATGAACAGAACACATAAATAACTAATTCTGCACATTATGAGTTGATGGATGAATACATATACTAGCTTCAGTGACTCGTTGTATGTATATTTTTCTGCAAATCTTTTATTCGTAATGTGGCGTATGTTTAGTATACATCTCATCTTCGTGCTCTGATTACATAGATGAAGAGAACACTTTAATAAGCAAATCTACACGCAATCATTTACGATATATATATTCATACATAATGCAGTGAACGTGACTCAGGAATACTCACACCACACTGACAAGGTGATACATGAATATGGAACTGGTGGACTAGTCAAAGGCTGTCAATAATCAACTTTAAAGTCATACGACTCAGATGCCAAATCACGTCACAAGTACCGTTCAATATAGCATGAACTCAGACAGTATTATCATTTCATATCAGTGTGAATTCGAGGGCTAGAAATATTCATACCACTTTAAGATTGAGGCTCCTTTTGTGTGTTGTTATGAAAAAAAAGTTTAGACATTTGCATCGTATGACATGACTTTCTGCATTGTTATTTCTCCCTGTCTGTCTGTCTGTCTGCCTGTCTCTCTCTCTCTCAGCCCTGTTTCGTATCTATTCCTTTCTACCGCACGTAGTTCACAAGTATTAGTAAATAGATAAACAGATACGTTATCTCCAGTATTCTCTCTCTCTCTCTCTCTCTCTCTCTCTCTCTCTCTCTCTCTCTCCTCTCTCTCTCTCTCTCTCTCTCTCTCTCTCTCTCTCTCGTCTCTCTCTCTCTCTCTCTCTCCCAGCCTACTTCTCTTACTCTAACTAGGTTACAAAAATATTCTGTCCCTGTTCTTTGAAAGGAGAGTATTAACTGGATTATTTATTTTAGGCTTTTCTCGTAGAGCCCGGCTTGTCAATATAACTAAATTTAAGTGCTAAAATATTCTAAGCCAAAGAGGAGATGCAAAATACAAAATTAAAAGTTTTAGTAAAAGAAAAATAGTTAGTTATTCATTACTCCTGTTTTCCCTTACTTTCTTTGAGCTAGTGATAGAAAAGGAAATATATAATTGTTTGTGATGCGGTACAGTCTTTCACTAGAATTGTCATACATCATAATTAAAGAGAGAGAACATGATAAAGATATTGAAATGACTTTAATAGTGTTGACGTGTAGCTGGTGAATTATGACTTACTGAAGCATGTATATGTGGTGAGGAATAACTTATGGGTGAGTATTGAACTGGAAAGGATAACTGAACACTGATTTAAAGACGTAAAATATACCTTGCTGTTGACTCATGAACGGTAAAAGACAACTTCTTGTTGGCATGCTAGCAATGAATGATAACACCACTGGTGACCTACCTACGGTGAAGGATAACTTACGATGACATACCAGCAATGAAATCATACCAGCAATGAATTATAACGCACTGCTGACTTAGGTGGTGAAAGTTAAGTGAACGCTGACTTCAAGACTTTGAAACATAACTGAGCGCTGTCTGTCTGGCGGTGAATGATAATGTTTACGCACTTTTGTTAAAAAACCGTTATGCTGACTTACTTACGATGAAAATTAACTGAACACTGAGTGCATGATAGATAAAGATACCATATTGCTGACGTTAAAGGTTATTTTCGTATATTGCAAATCTCATGAGTTTTTGAAGGTATTCACAGCACTAAAAGCAATGTGTGGAATCTTTATAAGCATCTCCAAGAAAGAAAGGGATAAAAAAAAAAAAAACATATTTGACAGTTTCTAGGAAATGCAAAGCTTAGAGGTGGCTGTAGGACAAGAAGGGATGTTTTAGAATGGTTAGTAATGAAGGAAAGATGTGTCAAGTAGCAGTGAAAAGTCAGTAACTCTCCCAAACTTTAACAAACTTTAACATGTAGGGAATGAGGCCACCATTGGTATGAGGATTCTTTTCTTAGAGGGAGAGGATTAGATCTTATGTAAAAGTGGTGGCGTAGTATTTTTGGTGTCTTTGTGAAGGGAAATAGATGTAATGATACTTTACACTCACACACACACACACACACACACACACACACACACACACACACACACACACACACACACACACACACACACACACACACACACCACACACACACACACTGATGAATACACGATTTTTATATGGGTTAATTACGAAAATGACCTCTCTCTCTCTCTCTCTCTCTCTCTCTCTCTCTCTCTCTCTCTCTCTCTCTCTCTCTCTCTCTCTCTCTCTCTCTCTCTCGCTCTCCCTCTCTCTCTCTCTCTCTCTCTCTCTCTCTCTCTCTCTCTCTCTCTCATGTTCGCACAGTATGTACTGATGTATCTCAGTATGTATGTATGTATATATGTATGTTTGATGCTAATTCTATATTTTGTGTTGAAATTCAGTTCTTATTTTATTTGACCTTTTCTGCTTGAACTTTTCTTTCAACTTACTTTGTGTTACAGATCAGAAGAATGCATTTCTTGTGAATAATTAAAAACTCAGTTCTAGCATTATTACTAAAGGATTAAACTGAAATATTTCCATTAAAATGTATATGGATGAGTCTCACTAAAATCGTTATCATGCAGTATGGAACCCAAGAGGAGAGGGAACCAGAATTTTCCGAAATCTTCCCAAGAATTTTGTGTCTGTTCCTCTCCGTACAGGTGTTCTCGTCCGCCCTTTTACATTTATTATGTGTGTGTGTATGTGTGTGTGTGTGTGTGTGTGTGTGTGTGTGTGTGTGTGTGTGTGTAGGTGGGTGGGTGTTGGAGTCGATGGGTCCGTATTTTTAAACCGCTTAGAGACAAAGACTTTATCCCAACAAATGTTCCTCTTTTTCTGTGGAGTTTTTTTTTTTTTTCTTTCTCTCTCTCTCTCTCTCTCTCTCAGTCTTGCACATTTCGCTGCAGTGTTGGTTCTGCCTCTGTTCGCCGGCACTGTTTTCACGGTCACTAAACTGAGCTTGCCAACTTCATGTCTCCCCTTCCCGCACCAATGCAGAATAATACATTTCACTCATTCCCATGTCTGGTCCGTCCATCTTATCGACGCTTGGGTTAGCACGTATCGTGACTCCTTCAATCCCCTTCACTGATAAGCTCCTGAACAGTTTGTCTTCATTGCTTTCCACCTTGCTGTAAGTTAGACTCCTTAATTTGCGCTTTCGAAGGGTGAACGTTAGAATATGCAATGAACTGAAACACGTTGTGATTTTTAAACCTTTACTTTTCTCTTTTAAATAGCTGTTATTAGTTGCACTTTTAAATGTTGTCGTGCGTCCCTTGTTTTCATTTTTCATATTTTGTAAACAACAGGTTAGTGTTTAATACAATAAAAATTTCACTACAAACTTAGTATACTGTTTCAGAAAGATTGTATGTCTTTACCCCTTTCACCTGAATCAGTGTTTTCAAACACCCTCATCAATATTTTTTTTTTTTTACTATTACACTAACATACATTTTTTACTGTGAAATACCGTATAACAGAGTCTCCCTTCAAAGTGTAATAGTGGTGATGGTAGTAGTAGTAGTAGCAGTAGTAGTAGTTGTTGTTGTTGTTGTTGTTGTTGTTGTTGCTGTTCTAGCAGTAGTAGTAAAACCGACGGCACGTATAACAGCATAACCATCACCACTAACACTTTATCCACACCACCACCACCACCACCACCACCACCACCACTAACACTTTATTCACACCACCACCACCACCACCACCACACCACACCACCACCCGTAGCAAAAGGAAAGGTCAGCAGCGGCGGGAAAGGTCTGGCATTCCCATCAGAGTCAGGTAGAAGACTTTAAAGATTTACACGTAGCAGGGAACATCACAGCGGCGATCACGAGGAACATGGAACAGCTTGCACCGCCAATACGCTGTGGAGTGGCTGACAACGCGACATACATGACTTTCTCTCTCTCTCTCTCTCTCTCTCTCTCTCTCTCTCTCTCTCTCTCTCTCTCTCTCTCTCTCTCTCTCTCTCTCTCTCTCTCTCTCTCTCTCTCTCTCTCTCTTTCTGACCGTAGCACGGTTATGAGTTCATTTCCTGCAAAGCCTTGATGCACGTAAACAGTTCATGCCACTACACGTGCCTGCCTAACTTGACTGAGCCTAAAATACGAGTACTTGCTCATGTTACTCGTTGTGCATTGCTGTCCTGTGTGTTTGTGTGTGTGTGTGTGTGTGTATGTGTGTTTGTTGAGGGAAGGAGGACGGGACTTGTACTGTTTAGTGCGTAAGTGTATTTTCTTGAGAATACCACGTCTTTGAGATTTATTAATATTACGAGTGGATATTATGAGTGAATTGAATGTATTTTTGTATGGTAGACTTGTGGTATGTAGTATGCATGTATGTAACTTTATATGTGTGTATTTTGTTCGAGAATATTATACCTTAATGATTTTTTATAGAGTGGTAGTGGATATATTTTTGTATGACAAATATACAATTAAAGGAAAATTATAAGTATGTAAAGGTATTTCAGGAATGAGAAAAGCTATTTATCCTTCTCTCAGGAAAAAAAGAAACATAAAATAATTCCTAGGTATGACAATGTTTTCCTTTATATACATTTATCTGCCTTCCTTTTATCTCTGCGTTGTTATTGACTTTTCAGTTGCCAGTCAAGCTCTCTCTCTCTCTCTCTCTCTCTCTCTCTCTCTCTCTCTCTCTCTCTCTCTCTCTCTCTCTCTCTCTCTCTCTCTCTCTCTCTCTCTCTCTCTCTCTCTCTCTCACACACACACACACACACACACACACACACACACACACACACACACACGCACACACCTATCTGTTTCTGGCAGCGTTCAGGTTTTGTCATATTTGAAAGGCAGGCCAATCCGTACGTCACTCACCTGTATATGTTGGGGGAGGAGGGTAAGGAGGAGGGAGAAGAACAGGAAGAGTTAAAGGGACAGGAGGAAGAAGAGGAAGAGGACGAGGAGGAGGAAGCTGTGGTAAAGATGGAGGAGGGTAAGAGTGGACGAGGATGATGGAAGAGGAATAACAGTAAGAATAATAGTAGAAATCATGGAGGATAATTGAAAAGGAGGAAAAGAGAATGAAAAAGTAAAGAAAATTCATTATGAAGAGAAAGTAAAGAAGAATTAGTATTGGGAGGAAATGAAGCAATACAAGGAAGTAAAAAACGTAATAAAACTAGGGAAAAATACTAAGTACTTGATTATCCAGTAGAATATTACTTAATTACAAGGCTTGACTAGGAAATACTTCATAAAGATTCTTAATTATTCCAAGTATTGGAAAATGTGGAATAACGAGTAAACGATTATCAAAGCATATTCCTTTTGAATTTTCCTTTCTTGTAACAACAGTATTTTTGTGCACTTCATAAATCTTTCGTGATTTAATAGAAACATGAGTTGGAGATTTGAGAAACAGAAAAATGGCTCTCTTCATTAAATAACCTTTTTAACACCAGACTGAAAATATAAAAGATGCAAAGGAAAAAGTAAGCGAATGCAAGAGGACGGTTGTTATTGCTGGTCAAGGAAAGGTCTGGAGGGAGGAAGACAAACAAGGCAAAGGAAAAATAACCTCTGTTCAGCTTGAATGTTTGTTGTGGCGCTGTGAAAGAAGGAAAAAATGTCTGAATGCTCGTACGAAGGACAGCGAAATTGTTTGTTCATATGAAGTGTGTCGTAATGGTGTCAGGAAGTGAAAGTATGACCTGAAGGAAAAAAACGATGCATTCTTTGGCCACGTTCTGTGTTTGAAATGTTGTGAAATTGAAATGAAAGAAAAGAAAAAAATACGTTAAAGCAACGTGTAAAAATTTTTTTTTTCTAATCTTCTGAAGCATCGATTATTTTCTAATTTGCTTTCATTTTTTTGCCGTTTTGGTAATTTCTTTAACAAAGCTTTGACAGATTATTCTTTCCTTGTCAGACTATTTTTTACTTAATTTCATTCACTTGTAACAAACATTTCATACAACCACTTTTATGGATTTGCGCATAAATTCTGCCGAAAACAATTTCCTAAACACCCTTATAGAGAGAGCAAAACATTAACTTAAAATTAATATAAATATATTTTAATTCCTTCCCTTAAATGTCGCATGTCCATTTTTCATGTTTTGGTGCGTGTTACAAGAGAAGTTTCAGTGCAAACACATTCCCTCCCTCCTCCTTTCTAGTATTTTTTTTCATATATTTCTCTCTACTTTGTTGTCATTCATGTGCAGACTGATAAACATTTCTTGCTAGCTCACACTTCGCAATTTCGTATTAATTTCCTTTCTTCATTACAGCAACTATTGAATGCTAATTTTTTTTTTTTTTAACCTTCATTGAATCCTTATATAAATTTGTCTCGCGTCACTAACATGCAATAAAAAATCATATCTTGTATTCCGAGATTTCGCCTTTTATCTCTGTTGCTTGCCGAAAGTGTTATATGAAACATTCCTCTCTCTCTCTCTCTCTCTCTCTCTCTCTCTCTCTCTCTCTCTCTCTCTCTCTCTCTCTCTCTCTCTCTCTCTCTCTCTCTCTCTCTCTCTCTCTCTCTCTCTCTCTCTTTTTTTTACTGATATTTCTTACCTCCTTCTATCCTATCATATAGCAAATATTGAACAGTTGTGGTCAGGGAAGACAAGACGAACCGTTTGCAGGCCTTCAGTGTTTGCTGCAGTGTGATTTATTACCGAATGTTTGTGACAGAAGGAAATCCGAGGTGATAAGAATAAGTTTTGCACGTATTTGAAACTTGTTATTGCTATGAGACAGACAGTGGTAAGGAATGCTGGGATACAAGATGAGTGTGCGAAGCGTGCTCAAACTTTCATATGACGGGATAGAAAGGAAAGTTATTGAAGAAACAGAGAGAGGAAAGAAAAAAAAAATATTCGCCTGTTTTGTTGTGAATGTTGTTGAATGTGTATTAAAAACAAATGTCAGTCATAGTGTAGCTCATAACATTCTTTATGAGTCAAAAAATCT
This sequence comes from Scylla paramamosain, assembly GCF_035594125.1. Taxonomy (NCBI): domain Eukaryota; kingdom Metazoa; phylum Arthropoda; class Malacostraca; order Decapoda; family Portunidae; genus Scylla; species Scylla paramamosain. The sequence goes on from NC_087152.1 coordinate 15,608,544, forward strand.
CTTCCTATTTCTTCCTCCTTTGTGGTCTGTTTACTTCCTTGTATAAAGCAAGGGAGACTGAGAGAAGGATTTACGTGTACACTCCTATTTATTCAACACTCAGAATGCAACAGTCAGAACGAAATGAAAGTGACCAAAAGAAGTGCAGGAGGGAAGAGGGGAAGCGTATGTCTGTACACACTAAAAGTTCTTTTATAACTAAGTCAATAATGACAAGCGACGGTAAATGGAGTCACTTCGGACGTTAATGAACTGTTCCTGAGTTGGGTATTTGTTCTGATGCGACAAGAAACTAGAAAATTGAATAAAAAAGTAATTTAGCAGAGAACTTGCGCCCGTAGCTTGAATGTTTTATATACTCGTAATGGAGCTAGGGAATGATAAGTGAGGAAGCAGAAAGTGATTCCCTCCATATATATATATATATATATATATATATATATATATATATATATATATATATATATATATATATATATATATATATATATATTTTTTTTTTTTTTTTTTTTTTTCTTTAACAGGTAGACGTCGATCAACCAATAGTTAAATTATTTTATATACCCGTAATGTACGTTAGGAAATGAAGGGAGAAAACAGGAAAAGATTAGTACACACAGAAAGTAAGTTTTCTTTATATATTTTTTTTCGGAGGATATGTATGCCGACCAAGAAATAGTATAAAAAATAAAATTCTGTGAGGAAAAAGAAAAATTACCCTTATACAGCATTCTTTATATCTGGGTCAAGACATAAAAAAAAAAAAAAAAAATTCTATGAAAGCCCACAAGGCAAGAAACAGACGCGTTTTCTCAGCTTTAATACACGCTATGAAAGACGCAAACGTGGCGACCGATGGGAAGGAAATCAGGAGAGGCTGGAAGTGTTTGCTGGTTCTGAAAGCCAAGAAATTTAAGAGCAAGTGGAATCGTTTGACACCCAAGATGAAAGCTTATCTATACCGGCATAAAGGCACCGGGGAATGTGAGGTGACACGAGGAATCTCTTTAGTATGTAAGAACAGGGAGGATGCGTTTGTTAATGCTTAATGTTTCGTGTAATGGTGGTGGGAAATGCTGAATAGCGCATCATCTGTGGAAGGAGGATAGGAAAGAGGAAGCGTTTGCCCGTGTTAAGTGTTATGTATGACGCGGCTGGTCAAGACAGCACATGTGGCAGAAGGAAAGCCCGGAGAATCGTGTTTACGTATTGCGTGTTTTTTCGTATGGAACCAAGGCGTGGCGAGGATAAAAGAAAAATAATTCAAGATGTGTGGGTGAATCGAGAGTGTTTTGAAGTGACGAACGGCTGGCGTAACCAGGGTAAGACGCACTCGCGAGCACATGAATACACCCACACCCACACCCACCCACCCACCCACCCAACAACACACACACACATAGACACACACACACACACACACACACACACACACACACACACACACACACACACACAGAGCGAGAGAGAGAGAGAGAGAGAGAGAGAGAGAGAGAGAGAGAGAGAGAGAGAGAGAGAGAGAGAGAGAGAGAGAGAAAGTATAGTGAAATACCTGGGAAGACAAGAAAAAAGCATTTCGCTGCGTGGAGGGACTGCTGTAATGAGGTCAAATGAAACTGACAAAAGGGAGTCCATTAAGGCAGAAGGAAAGGTCTGCTCGCGCTAAATGTTTTCTTTCTCTTTTCTTTAATAAAACGCGATGGAATAGATAAATACGCAGTGCACGAAGATTAAAAATAATTTATCATACATTTCTTTTTGCTATAACAGCGTGGAAAAGTTTTTACGATTGGAATGTAGTTAGAAAGCTTAAAAGAAGGAAATTTTTCCCCCGTAGTAAAATGTTTGTCATAATGGGAGCAGCGAGATGATAAATTATTATTGAAGGAAATTGGTTTTCCAATCGAGAAGTAGATGACTGGAATAAACGCAGTAATCAGATTGTTGGTGCTGAGTCGATAAGAGATTTTAAGAGAAGATTAGACAAATTAATGGATGGGATGATGGGTGGATATAGGCAGTATGTTTTATGCAGGGAATGCCACATGTAGGCCTGATAGCGTCTTGCAGCTGCTTTTATTTTCAAATATCATCGTAAGTGAAGGAACGCAAGGTGAAGATTCTTCTTTCTGTATACTGTAGTGATCTGTAAACAAGAACTGGTTAAGTAAAGGCTAGAAAGATTTAAAAGGAGCGTTTCTTTGGAATACATATTTGTCGTGACAAATTAAGAAAGAACAAACAGTGGAAGCGAATCTGGAAAGGAAGGAAGAAAGAATGAATGAGGTGCTTGACCGCGCTGGATGGAGATGGATGCTATAACAAGACCAAGACGTGACTTGTGCCAAATGTATGAAAAGAAAGGAGGAATCGTTTGTTCTTGCTTGAGGTTATAAATAATTCAGTTTCTTCACCTTTCTTTCACTTGCAGCATTTCTATAGTGGAATAATTTGCGTCCCTCTAGAATTTGTTTTGTTTCCTCGATTATATTCTTTACTTTATTCACTTCGTGGAGAGTAATAATGAGTTGGAGTTTATTGATAATATCGAGACCTTAGTTATACAGCCCCATCCCAGTTAGAAATGCACAGAATGCCACACTGGCGCTATAAAAAAAGAAATAACGGAAAGGAATCGGACAGACTTTATTCGACTTCATAAATGGGATGGAAAATGAGAAGTGAGATTTTGGAGAAGGGAAGAAGAAGCATTAGCCTTGTTTAATGGACGATGAAGGGGCCAAGACGAGGCAGGTAACGGAAGGCGTAAAGAAGGGAGGAAAGGATGAAACATGATGACTATTTGTTATCCGTAACGAGGCAAGGTAATGACGTGATGCATGGAGGACAGGAAAGATAAGAGGCGTTCCCTGCTGTTGAATTAAAGCTGGAGGAAAATGTCAAGAGGGAAGAGGAAAAATGGAGAAAGGAAAAGGCACAATATGCATATAGAAATACGGACACAAAAACTGTCTCGCGCTATGCGTATTGTGCAAGTACACTCTGACATGTCTGGAGTAAGGTGTGGCAGCACGCAGTGGTGTAAATAAAGTGTGAAAATGTTCATAGTGTCATAAGGAAGACCGGAAACGTAATAAGTGTTTCCCGTTGTTGAATAAAAGTCAGAATAAAATGTTGAAGGGAAAAAAAGAGACATGGAAAGGAGAAGGACGAGGAAGAGGAGGAACATGCATGCAGAAACACAAACGCATAATTGGCATATAATAAAAATATTTAAGCTTATAAATACGTAATCTGATAAAAGGCATTTTTTTTCACAAAATAAGAAAAAATACAAATATGCTTCCACCACACAATTTGTAGAAGAATCATAATTATCTTAGCATGGCAGCGAGAAATCCTAAAGACTTTATAGATATAAATTATGCATGGAAAGTGGAATGACTGCAGTGGACGCGCCATCCCCTGACGAAGAGAACGTAACGAAACAAAGAGATAGTTTTGTGTTCTGCTTGTTGGGAAATGTTTCGAGGCGACGGTTCAATGTACAGCCTGTTTTTGCGTCTACTGAAGCGGATGGTGGGGCTTCCAAGTGAGCGAAAACACGATGCATGTAAAATTCCTTGTTGGTGCTGCAACGTAATGTCGAAAGTGGCATAACACGATTTATCGCCATTGCTTTTACTCTGAGCTCAGCTTCAAGCGAGAGATGTCAGATTCATGCGTATTCGTGACCATAAGTTTTTTTTCCTTTCTGTCTTTGTACTGTGATGGCGAAAATATTATTCCAGTAGTATACTACTGGAATAATATTTTCGCCATCACTTTTATTCAAAGGTGCAACAGACTTTAAGTAAGAGATGTCACTTTTTTTTCAGTCCTGAAGACTTTTTTTTTTGTATCTTTCCTTTGTGTTGTTTTATCAAAGAAAAATTTATCTCCATTACTTTTATTCTTAGTTCAGCTTGAAGTGAGGGATGTTGTCTGATTAATGTTTTCTTTTTTTTTATCCCTTCGTTGTACCCTTATACTAAAGAAAATTCTTGTTATCGCTTTTATCCTGAGTTCACAAGACTTCAAGTGCCAGATGATGCCAGGTTCATATTTTCTCGTGACTGGAATTTTTTTATCCTATCTCTGTACTGTTCCACTTGTCTTGTCACCATTGCTTTTATTCTGAGCTCAGAAGACTTCAAGTGAGATTTGTTGTCAGATTCATGGGTTCTCGCAACCATAAGACTTGTTTTCTTGTCTCGGTGTTGTATTACAAAACTGGTTGTAGTAGTTATGGTGATGATTTTTTTTTTTTTTTCTGCAAGTCTTGACATTAAGATCTCAGATAATTAAACTTTCCAGCCCGAACATTTTCCTTTCTCTCTTTAATTTTATACACTTCATTAAATCTTTTTTTTGAAGTGCATATTAATGTTTCCGTGTCATTTCCTTAATTTGATCAGTCATTTATTCGTGTATATTTTATTTGAGCTTCTTCGTGCACACATTTTTTTTTTCTTATTTCTTTGTGTGAGGAAGTCATTAACCTTCCTCATCGTATATAACCTTTAATCCGACTTACAGGTTTGCTTTGCGTCTTAATGATTTATTGCTACCGTAGTCACCAATCATTTCTTCCTCGCTTGTAATTAAACCCATGAAAATCACACGAAACTCGTGACTTCCTCAAATATTACCATCAAGATAAATATAGATATACGATCAAAGTCTATTCCCATGCTTTCCTTTCCCTGCAACAGCCAACAAACTACCACAACATCAACATTTCCCTAGATGCTGCTGTTACGAGAGAAAAAATATAATAAATAAATAAATAAACTTACTAGTGTTCTGAACGAGGACTTCATGACGTGCTCAGCAGATGATAGCTGTGATAGGAGACAAGGTGGCATTGTTAGGCTGAAGCTCTATATAGACTAGTAAAGCAGCTGCAGGGAGAAGAGTAGCGGTAGGTAGTAATAGGGTTAGACAGGAGGTGGAGTGGTGTGTAGGAGCGAATTGGTGGAGTAGAGAAGAGAGACAAAGGGATGATAGACATGACGCCCGTATTCTGAAACTCACTTTTGTACCCATAGGTAGGTAAGCGTAGGTAGGTAAGAACAGATGCTTTGTTAAACATCATGGAAGTTGTCTTTGTTCATTTAGTCTATGAAACTTCCTTTGTTTTTCATTCCAGGTGTTGATGTAAACATGGATGTTGTGTCTTAGTTGGCAGCGGGGTGTGTATACGACAGATAAAAAACAGTGAAAGTTTCCTAGACTAAATGAACAAAGACAATATCTGTGATGTATAACAAAGCGTCTGTTCCTACCTATCTCTACCTATGCTTACCTTCCCATGGGTACACACACACACACACACTCTCTCTCTCTCTCTCTCTCTCTCTCTCTCTCTCTCTCTCTCTCTCTCTCTCTCTCTCTCTCTCTCTCTCTCTCTCTCTCTCTCTCTCTCTCTCTCTCTCTCTCTCTCTCTTTACGACTATTTGCAAAGGCCACACGAGTAGTCTGGCTCTCAAGAGTGTATTACTTGTTAATCTTTTTTCAGATCCACAAAAAACGTCCTTAAAACACCATGTAGCTTCATTTATATACAGGTATTTGAGTGTAGGGGAGGTGCGGCAAAGTGAGCAAGTGTTTCACAATACGGTTCTGGTGGAGCCGCGCAGGTCCTACGGTCAGTGTCAGAGTCGCGGAAGCAAGCGAACGGAAAACAATAACCCAAGCCAGTGTCCCCACGAAATCGAATTGTCTCACTCGCGACCACCAGCCGTGAGAGAGAGAGAGAGAGAGAGAGAGAGAGAGAGAGAGAGAGAGAGAGAGAGAGAGAGAGAGAGAGAGAGAGAGAGAGAGAGAGAGAGAGAGAGAGAGAGGGTAAAAGAAAGAGGGAAAAATGCAAAGTGAAGGGGGAAAAGAGTCTGTGATAAGAGGATCGGTGTGGAATTTGAAAACCACAGAACAAAGATTAGAAAAATGTGATAGAGGTAATAGAGAGAGAGAGAGAGAGAGAGAGAGAGAGAGAGAGAGAGAGAGAGAGAGAGAGAGAGAGAGAGAGAGAGAGAGAGAGAGAGACTAGACTAGAAGACAAATTAGACAAAGAAGACAAAGAGACAGAGACGATAGGGAGCGTGAATAAAAGTCTACGGTTTTTGCTTCGTACATTTCACTATCACTCGTCATTTATTTAATTCACTTCCTTTACCCCCCTCTCCCCATGTGTCCACGTCCTCTCACATTCGATAGATGAGTAGATGATGGAAGCAGAGAGAGAGAGAGAGAGAGAGAGAGAGAGAGAGAGAGAGAGAGAGAGAGAGAGAGAGAGAACCAACTCACCCATCCATCCCCACACGCACACACACACACACACACACACACACACACACACACACACACACACACACACACACACACACACACACACACACACACACACACACACACACACACACACACACACACACTTACGCGCAAGGTCACCTAAGAATTGCGACATCAATGAGGTAGATGTGAAATATAATAATGGTAAGTGGTTTCTGAAATATTTTAATTCTTACTATAGCGGGGTGTGAGAAGCGGCTAGGAAGGGAGGAAGCCTTCTCCTCATTGTGGCATAATGTATAGTAGTGTGTGTGTGAGAGAGAGAGAGAGAGAGAGAGAGAGAGAGAGAGAGAGAGAGAGAGAGAGAGAGAGAGAGAGAGAGAGAGAGAGAGAGAGAGAGAGAGAGAGAGAGAGAGAGAGAGAGAGAGAGAGAGAGAGAGAGAGAGAGAGAGAGAGAGAGAGAGAGAGAGAGACTAGAAGACAAATTATTATTTACAAATGCATGAGCCATTCACTGTAATGAAATGATCTCCATATATTGGCTCCCCTCTTCTTCCTCCTCCTCCTCCTCCTCCTCCTCCTCCTCCTCCTCCTCCTCCTCCTCCTCCTCCTCCTCCTCCTCCTGCTCTTCCTCCTCCTTCACCTTTTCCTCTCATCCTGCTTTTCTTCCTACTCCTCTTCCCCTTCATTCCTCGGTTTTCTTAATTTTTAAGTTTTATTTTTCAACATTTGTTATTTTATTTCAGTTACTCTCTTCCTCTTCTTCCCTTGGTTTCCTCTTTACCTTTCTTTTGATGTCTCCTCCTCTTTCTTCATTTTATTCCCTGTTCTTCTGTATTCTTCTTCTGCGCTCATTTCCAGTTGCAGCGTCCTCTCCTTTGTTTTATTCTGTTTTTCTCTGTGTTCTCTTGTTCTTTTTTTTACGCTCTTTGTTCTCTTTTCTCCTTTGTCCTTTCACATTTTTTTCTGAAGTTCCTTTTATGTAGCTTTCTTCTGGAGAAAAATAGTATTGTTTCTAGATAATGTAATTAAAGGGTCTGTATTTGTTTTGTATGTCCCTCTCCTCCTCTTTTTTTTTTTTTTAGCCTTTTCGTCTTTTTTCGTAGTATTCGTCCTTGCCCTCCTATTCCTTTTCCTATTTCCTTTTGTCTTTGTCAACTATTCATTTCATTTTTTTCTTCTGTCATATGATAGCGAACATTCTTCCTTAACCATATCGATTCACTTCTCATTCCTCTTCTCATCGTCCCCTTTTTCCTCTTCGTTTTTGTCTTCCCCTTCCTCCTCCTCATCGTCTATTTCTCTGTTCCTTCTATTCCTTATTTTTTTCTTCTTCTTTACTATCCTGTTCTCTCTCCTCGGCCCCATTGTTGTCATCATCGTTGTCATCATTCCCCACACTTTTTCCCTGTCAGGTGGTAAGGAGCCTTTTCGCTTTACTGTCCTACTCTCTAGTAAGGAAACTCTTGAATACCTTTGTCTTCTTGTTCAGGTGACACCCGCAATACGCCAATCGTCCTTTTGTCCCCAGCTCTTCCTATCTCCCTTTGTTACGCGTCTTCGTGCGCTGTTAATCTTCCTCTTCTTCGCCTCTTGCATGACGTTTTCCATTTCCTCCTCCCATGACCGAGCATCCTCCACGACACCCGAACCTCACCTACCGGACGCATTAAAGAGAGAGAGAGAGAGAGAGAGAGAGAGAGAGAGAGAGAGAGAGAGAGAGAGAGAGAGAGAGAGAGAGAGAGAGAGAGAGACACATTGTTTGGTGGAGTTTTAATTTTTATTGGGCTTTTTTCCTTATCACTCATTCTATGTGTGACTGGGGTTCTGTTTCAGTGTTATTACTCTTTGCGTCTGTGTTAAAGGTCATGCTGCGGAGCTTGATAGGATAGACTATTTTGACAAATGTGTGTGTATCCGCGTAGGCAATGAAAAATATATTTGTTGACGTCGACGAACAGTGCATTCAAGTTATAATAATCATTTTAGTAGTTACAATACCACGTACAAAATTTGTTCACACTTTTTTATAGCTCGTCACTCCCATAGTTAATCTCCTCACCACTACAATGTTATCGCATATTTTATTCATTTAGTCAGTCCTCACACGTTCATATATATTATAGTTTCCTTTAGGTATTATGACACGTGCCCCGATGTCTCATAGTCTTGGCTAGTCAAGTCCACAATATGTAACGAATAAGATACGAAACGTGGCGGAGTTGGACAGACAAGAAAACAACATAAGAAGGCAAGCAAGCAGGTTGTCAACATTCCTGCAAGTGGCAGTCCCAGGATATGATGCTTGGTGGTTACCACGTACTTCTCTTGGTCTTCACTGTGTTTCGCTCAAGTGACAACTACCCACTTAAGGCTTCCAGGAGTAGCCATCATGTAAACCTTTCTGATCGCTCAGCTGTACAAGAGAGATAACATCCACTAAGACAACGTGAACGTTTTGCCCCGTACTGTTAGATGTTTCTGTTCTTATCTCTACTACTTCTAAAAGGCTGTGGAGGAAATTATTATTATTATTGTGATCCTGAAGGGTGTTTTCATCATTCTAGTGATACGAGTACTTTAACAGAGATGATGTACCTTCAGCGGAAAAAAAAATCCATGAAAACGTACTCGTACCTTGTTATCTCCATGGCTTTTGAAAAAAAAAATAAATAAATAGTCCATATAAAAGAACTAAACTTTTCAGAGTACACAGTTTTGTATCTCGTCAAACCCTCCACCCTCTCCCCTCCCCACACACACACACGGCTCATCAAACTCCAGATCCCATAACAATGAAAGAAGAAAGAAACTTAGATGAACGAGTAATAGAGAGGAGTAGCAAGTTCGTGTCAGGCTGGCGAAGGACAAGCCAGACGTGACTCGACTTTGTGGCGTCCTCCTAAACTTACGTCCTCCTCCCTGTCTGGTGGCAGTTAATAGTGGGGCTTGTTGACGGTGTGTTGTGCATGGCGTGAGTGTGGGGCGAGGTGGCGTGGCGGCGTCTGGTGTAGCGTGAGGGGTGGATGGCTGGTGTAACGAAGGGTAGGAGTTGTTAGGCGGTGGTATCAAAATGGATAAAAATTAAAACCCACATTACTTTTTACACATCACTTTCACTACTTTTGGGTCTTTTCTTTGCTTTCTCACTTAAATTTCAATGTAAGTAATGTTTTCCGTTAATCTTAAATAATTTGATATGATAATATACCAATTTTGATGGTCTTGCAAGCTTAGGAAATCAGATGACTTAAAAAACGAAAAACACAATGGAAGTTCATACAATAAACTACTCTTGTAACTACGACTATACCAAAGGACGAGTGAGGGAGATAGGAAAATACAAACTGCTGCTGGTAGTGGGACAACGTAACTGTAAGTGGTAGTGGTGGTGATCGTAGGAAAAGAAGGCTGGCGTGCTGTGGTATGTTTGCGACAGTGAGGGTTACAGTGTTAGCGTACATACAAGGCGTGTTGGTAATGGTAGTGTTGACGGTGGTGGTGGTGGTGGTAGTGGTGGTGGGGAGTCTGATGATGGTAGTAGTGGTAATGGCAGTTGGTTGTTGGTGTAGGACGAGGTCAGTAGAGTAATAAAGGAATAAGCAGGACAGGTCAGTCGATAAAGCAGAACCAGCGAGGAAGAGAAGAGAAATTAATGATCATAAGTTTTCAGATAATTCGATGATCGCGTTACACACACACACACACACACACACACACACACACACACACACACACACACACACACACACACACACACACACACACACACACACACACACACACACACACACACACACACACAGACAATAGCAAACAAACACGTGTTGAATTGTTAGTCATATACGGTTCATTAGTTTGCCCTGTTTATGATTTACAGAGAGAGAGAGAGAGAGAGAGAGAGAGAGAGAGAGAGAGAGAGAGAGAGAGAGAGAGAGAGAGAGAGAGAGTTTGTTTTTTCACCAATATGGGGTCCCTGTGTCATGTACATCAAAAGAAATACAATAATCAAACCTGCCCTTTGATTTCGGCAATAACTCACCAACTCTCTCTCTCTCTCTCTCTCTCTCTCTCTCTCTCTCTCTCTCTCTCTCTCTCTCTCTCTCTCTGACGTTGGAGAATGAGTGCCCTGCAGATAACTCTCCGTAATTACAAAACATTATTAGTGATTTCATAGGTAGTATTGCTAATGTTAATAACAAATATAGTCTGTGGCATGGAAACAGTTGAATCTCTGTAATTTTTTCCCTGCTTATATCCAAATAACTGGCGACTAGACCACGGCCTCTCAGGTACTACTACTACTACTACTACCGCTACTACTACTACTACTACTACTACTACTACTACTACTACTACTACTACTACTACTACTACTACTACTACTACTACTACTACTACCACGCAAATGAATTCATGATGTTATTTTAGAACACTAATACACCTGTAGCCTTTGAGCGAGAATGATGAAACCTGTTTAATTTCTCACTGACTTTCACAGGTGATGAAAACGGAGCATTTATTGGGCGTCTCTTCCCTCCCAATCTTATCAGTTATTAACTTCCTTCAGGTTTTCCTCTCTCTCTCTCTCTCTCTCTCTCTCTCTCTCTCTCTCTCTCTCTCTCTCTCTCTCTCTCTCTCTCTCTCTCTCTCTCTCTCTCTCTCTCTTTACTGTGCTTGTTCTCCATATTTTCTTCCATTTGGTGCTTCTTCTCCTCCTCCTCCTCCTCCTCCTCCTCCTCCTCCCTCTCCTCATCCTCATCCGTAATTAATAGTTTCGTTTCCTTATGGGCTTCTTTTCCATCACCTCAAGGCTATGTGCGCGCGCGTGCGCGCGCGCGCGCGCGTGTGTGTGTGTGTGTGTGTGTGTGTGTGTGTGTGTGTGTGTGTGTGTGTGTGTGTGTGTGTGTGTGTGAGACGTGGCCCTAAGTTTTTTTTTTTGTGTACCCTTTGTCCACTCTTATTTCTTGACCGTGTTTCGTGGTACAATGCACACACACACACACACACACACACACACACACACACACACACACACACACACACACACACACACACACACACACACACACGAACTTTATTGCAACATGTTTATTTCTGAGTTACATCATCATCTCGTTAACTTTGACATTCTCTCTCTCTCTCTCTCTCTCTCTCTCTCTCTCTCTCTCTCTCTCTCTCTCTCTCTCTCTCTCTCTCTCTCTCTCTCTCTCTCTCTCTCTCTCTCTCTAAAAGTATACTATTTCCTAACATCTTTACAGAATTTGGTGAAAGTGTGTTTTTTTATTTGTGTGTGTGTGTGTGTGTGTGTGTGTGTGTGTGTGTGTGTGTGTGTGTGTGTGTGTGTGTGTGCTGCTTTTTTATGGGAGTTTTATTTCAGTGAATTTATATGGCATTTCTACTTTATAATGTGACATAATTGTGTGTTGAGCACCTCTATGTTTCTCTTTTTTTCTGTTTAACAGTAATTTCTTTAAATAAAAAAAAGTTTACAGAATTAAAAATGAAAACTTTATTATGTTCAGCGCTCGAAATATATATATTTAGACATTAGTTTCTCTCTCTCTCTCTCTCTCTCTCTCTCTCTCTCTCTCTCTCTCTCTCTCTCTCTCTCTCTCTCTCTCTCTCTCTCTCTCTCTCTCTCTCTCTCTCTCATAATGCCATTATTTTTTTTTATAATTGTGACGCATATGAGCCGTAATATTTTTCAAAAGATTTTGCAGTTTTTGGTTCATCATAATTATGATGAGTGTCGGCTTATTACTCTTTTGTTTTCCGACTTATGTCTAATGAGAAGAGTACATGCGTCCTGCTGATTTGTTTTTGGACATGATGGGTGGTTATGAGAGAGAGAGAGAGAGAGAGAGAGAGAGAGAGAGAGAGAGAGAGAGAGAGAGAGAGAGAGAGAGAGAGAGAGAGAGAGAGAGAGAGTAGAGATATACATACAGATGCACAATCAGATAGATGGGTAGATAGAGATATAGATAGACAGTTAGATAGGAAGGTAGATAGGTATACAGGTAGATAGAAAGCAGTACCAATACATAGATAGGCAGAAAGGCAGACAGACGCACAGGTAGACAGATACCTTTGCACATAATTAGACAGGCAAATCGAGAGGGAGATTGATAGAAAGATGGACATGTAGACAGATAAACAGATAGATCGATAGAGTGATAGATAGGTAGATTGATATATAGATAGATAGACAGACAGATGGATAGATAGATTGACTGATAGACGGATAAATAGACAGACGGATAGATATACAGAAATAAACACTCACCATCAAAACAGATACAGAAAAGGACAGACACACACAAAGAAAACCTTGTAAATAAGCAAAATTTGATAGGCAAACCTAGAAAGACGCAAAATACAATGAGAAAAAAGAAAGTTAAAAGATAATACCCAATCCTTGCATTTCTACTTTTTTTTTTACCCCACCAGTAAGAGTAACGATTATTCACAACGCATATAACAATTAGTGCAAAAAAAGATTAAAATGTTGGGGGTGGGAGGTGAGCGACATATACGCTTATTAGTTGAAAAAAAAAGGCCGATGGGAATGACAGCCTTTTATATTGTTTTAAAGAGTGCGTGGGGACAGGTGTCATAAAGGATAATTGGTGATTTGCCTACAGTGATAACGGCGGATATGCCATTCTTTCTTTAAGCCAGTTACCTACCTGCCTGCCCGCCTGCCTCCACTATACATACACACACACACACACACACACACACACACACACACACACACACACACACACACACACACACACACACACACACACACACACACACACACACACATGAAATTCTCTCTCTCTCTCTCTCTCTCTCTCTCTCTCTCTCTCTCTCTCTCTCTCTCTCTCTCTCTCTCTCTCTCTCTCTCTCTCTCTCTCTCTCTCTCTCTCTCTCTCACACACACACACACACACACACACACACACACACACACACACACACACACACACACACACACACACACACACACACACATTCCCACATCCACTTCCAGTCTCTATTAACATCAACATCATGGTAATCTATTTCCTTATTACCCAAAATTTAGAAGGAAAAATTGCACGAGGTAAAAAGTATCCAGTGTATATGATATAACTTTTGCTAATCCTCATGCATATAATTTCCACTCATGATAGTTTCGCTAATGTTATGGAATCATTAACGTGTGTAGGTAGGAAAGGGAAAATATTTTTGCTGAAATTTAGAGAGCGAAAAAAAAAAAAAAAAAAAAACGTATATATACAACATAATCTGTGAGGATAAAAATTACAAACTTAACGTACTTTTTCGTGAAGTAATTAGCATGTTTATTAAAGAAGTAAGAAAACTACCGTATTTAAATGAGGCGATATTTATGATTTCCAGTTGATAAATGCTCATATTTCCTTAACTAATTTTAATGAGTTTGTTTTAAACTTTTCTTTGCTATAGAATTCTAGACACATTTCTTGTACTATAGTGTATTTAACACTTTTATAGCTTAAAAAAACACAAAGCTAATATCCTTATACACTTGGTTTTTGAGCTGTTTTCTTCGGAGACTTAACTTCGGTGGCACTTTTTCTTATCGGTTTCTTTGGGCTTCGTTGGAGACGTTCTTAAATATATAAACATTTTATCCTCTTTTTCTTCATTTTTTCTTTAGTGTGTCCATCCAGTGTTTCTTTTCTTATCAATGTGCTATGAATGTTGAGAAAAAAAAAACAACATTACCAGTATAAAGGTTATGATTTTCTAAAAGGGAGAAAGCTTTTTTGTCTTATCTGTTTCTCTCTCTCTCTCTCTCTCTCTCTCTCTCTCTCTCTCTCTCTCTCTCTCTCTCTCTCTCTCTCTCTCTCTCTCTCTCTCTCTCTCTCTCTCTCTCTCTCTCTCTCTCTCTCTCATATGCTGTTCATTATTATAGTAGCCAGTGTCTCCTTAAGTACTGTATTCTTCTCCCATGGTGGACTGTAGCTAGCTTGAAGTGATATGACGCCTCGATACCTGATTCTCCTTAACATTGATAGTCCAGTGTGTGTGTGTGTGTGTGTGTGTGTGTGTGTGTGTGTGTGTGTGTGTGTGTGTGTGTGTGTGTGTGTGTGTGTGTGTGTGTGTGTGTGTGTGTGTGTGTGTGTGTGTGTGTGTACGCTTGGTGTATGCATGCGTGCGTCAGATAAAAAATAAAAAAAATAAAAGCACTTTGAAATATTTCCTGAACCTTTTTCTCGCAACACACACACACACACACACACACACACACACACACACACACACACACACACACACACACACACACACACACACACACACACACACACACACACACACACAAACTAATCAATCATGACCTTACCTTACAGTTCCTATACAGTCAGCGACACTCGCGATTACAGTTCCCTCCGACGTGAGAGTTACATTGCACAAACTGGCAATTCGCTCCTCCTCGGTCTGAAAAATTCTGCAGGGAGAAAGCAACTATGGCAACTTAGGTTAGTCTCTCATGTTTCTGAAGGCGTGGAATAACGGATTCAATCTTTGATATATTGACATAAGGGAAAGTTATCTTTTGTGACGGCTCCTCCTTCTGGCTAACGGCTGTTTGTTTTAAACAAAGTGTTTTACTAAGGTGATGTGTGATGCCTGGAAAATACACAGGCCACGATTACATATTACGAATGTTTGAGTTTCACTAGAAAGGTGAAACAAATTTAAGAAATACACCGCATAACTATTGGCACTGAAAAGACTGAGTGCGTTGGTGAAGAAATGCAGCGATGAGGAACGCGAGGATGTGCCTCACCAATAACATGTTGATGAGCAGCCCAGACAGTTCGACAACACTTTGCATGATATCAAGAGACAGATAAAGGTACATCCTCACCTTAGCAAAACAATTGCAAAAAAAAAAAAACATTTTTGGAGGGGCCATCACCGTGTTAGTGGTGGAGCAAGTCCTCGCGTCCCTCATCGCTCCATTTCTTCACCAACGCACTCAGTCTTTTCAATGTCAATAGTTATGCGGTGTATTTCTCTATTCATTTCACCATTCTAGTGAAACTCTAACATTCGTACTATGTAATCGTGGCCTGTATATTTCCCTTGCATCACACATCATCTCAGTAGAACATGTTGTTTAAAACAAACAACCGTTTTGTTAGCCAAAACGAGGAACCGTTATAAGAGAACTTTCCCCGTATGTAAATATGTCAAACACTGATTCCTATGCTTTCAAAAACATGAGGGACTAACCTAAGTTGCCATGTAGTTACTTTCTCCCGGCAGATTTTTTTTTTTTTTTTCAGACCGATGAGGAACGAGTTGCCAGTTTGTGCAATATGACGCTCATGCCGGTGGGAGTTCTAATAGCGAGTGTCGCTGACTTTAAATGTTTTACCGGCTCACAGAATTGTGATAGCAGGCTTCCAAAAGTCTTAAAGGGCGCAAACGAATGGAGACGTTCCATGTTCTTTTATTCACATTCTAATTAATTCAGATTCAGCCTGAAGTTATAAGTTCAGCAAAAGTTAAGTAAACGGGAACATTGGCATTACGCTATCGGAGACAAGATTCGAACGAGGTGAAAAGAGAAAGACATGTTGTAGCACTAATAAACACCTTTGACAAACCTTTCCCTCAGAGAGAGAGAGAGAGAGAGAGAGAGAGAGAGAGAGAGAGAGAGAGAGAGAGAGAGAGAGAGAGAGAGATCAGTGCATCATGGGAGAAAGATTATACATTTAACATCAGTATTTCCCAAGTGTCTGGTTATCTTAATTGCCACTCGTCTCTTTCTCTTATCAAATTTTCCTGTCTTCCACCTTTTTTTCTCTCTCTTCCTGTCTCCTTTCTCCCAACATGTCTTTTTAATCGTCTTTTTCTATCTTCTCCGAACTTCCTCATTCCAGTCTCCTCGATCTATAATTTTGTTTCTCTTCTTTTCCCCATATTTCTCTCCCTTCCACCTTCTCTTCCCTTTCTCCTCCTTCTCTTTTCTCCTCTTTATTTTCACAACCCTAACACATTTCTGCTTTCCCTCTCTTCGTTTTTCTCCATTCCTTTCCTCCATGCATCAGTATTTGCTTCTTCCTTTTTTTCCTTTCTTCTTTTTCTTCCCTTATGTCCTCTCTATATTTTAATTTTCCTTTCAACTCTTCTTTTATCAA
>NC_087152.1:15627500-15632500 GCF_035594125.1 Scylla paramamosain
GAGTAATGCAATTCTCTAGCGTCCAAAATAAAGAAATGAAAAGGCAGATTAGAAATGAGAAGTTAGATGAGAAATAAGCTCTCTCTCTCTCTCTCTCTCTCTCTCTCTCTCTCTCTCTCTCTCTCTCTCTCTCTCTCTCTCTCTCTCTCTCTCTCTCTCTCTCTCTCTCTCTCTCTCTCTCTCTCTCTCTCTCTCTCTTCTGCCAGTCCAATCTGTGTTTGGTGCATAAATATGTGTGAGATGCATGCAGTTTGTTGGCCACAGACAAAATAGTTTTAAAAAATGAGAAATATCTGAAAATGGTCGCATGAAAAAAATATATTTCCTTGAGTTTATTTGCGGGCGCATTGTTTTCTTAATTAATTTCACACGCACAAACGTGAAAACCGCGCGCGAGCTTAACACACACACACACACACACACACACACACACACACACACACACACACACACACACACACATATACACACACACAAACGACGCAGTGTTCCAGCGAAAAGCGACAACGACGACAACAGAGGAGACAAAAAATACACTATAAACTCCAATACCCTCTCTCTCTCTCTCTCTCTCTCTCTCTCTCTCTCTCTCTCTCTCTCTCTCTCTCTCTCTCTCTCTCTCTCTCTCTCTCTCTCTCTCTCTCTCTCTCATACATTTTAAGATAACAAACATGTATTTCTCTATTCTTGACGTGTTAGAAAAGAAGACACAATGGAATCTCCGGATTATATATTATGGTTGAAGTCTTTCCCTGTATTACTTTTCTTTTCTTTTTCTACTTTTTTTATTCACAGCCAAGTGCATTCATCCTATATTTTTCTTCGTCTGGCACACCTTTTCTTCACAATAATATACGTACATACATACATACATCCACAGAAAACACTCACACACACACCCACCCACACACACACAAAAAAAAAACAATATGTATATACGCTACGATATCACACACACATTTAAAACATACAACACCTAAGTTAGTCATTTTCCTTCCTCGTACCTCCTCCTCATTTATTTTTTTTTCTTTTCTCTTTCTCTCTGGTTATTACATTCTCTTACACTCTCTCTTTTTTTTTTTTTTTTTTTTTTTGTCTCTTTCTTACGTATTCCTGTCCCAGTTTTTCTACTTGGGTACGTCATTTAATTTCTTCTATCTCCTTCTTTCTTCGTGTATTTTCCTTGTTCGTTTTGTACTTCATTTTTTTCTTTTTCTTTTTTTTTTTTCGTCCTTGGATCAAAGTGGAACGGAGTGATGAAGGTAACCAGGAGGAGGAGGAGGAGGAGTGAAAAGAAAAAAACTAAAAGAACAAAAGAAAGAAAGGCTTTGGAGATGGAAACAGTGAATATGCAAGAAAAACTCACGAAAAAGAAAATAGATATGGAGGATGAGAAAAGACCAGAAGAAGCAAAAAAAAAAAAAAACACACAAAAGTAAATATGTAAATGAAACAAAAAGAAAAGAAAAAGATGAAATCCGAGCAAGACATGTACATGAGAGAGAGAGAGAGAGAGAGAGAGAGAGAGAGAGAGAGAGAGAGAGAGAGAGAGAGAGAGAGAGAGAGAGAGAGAGAGAGAGAGAGAAAAAGACAAAAAAGAGAAAACAGAAAGAAGGAATATTACATAAAAAAAAATATTTCGCTAAAAAAGGAAGCTATGAAAATAATGTCTGTTAAAAAAAAAAAAAAATACAGGAAATTGCAGGGGAAGAAAATGAGAAAAAAAGGAAAATACGTAAAAACAGAAACAATACTTAGGCAAATCTTTCCATCTCCTAAGAAAAAGATGAGAGGGGCCGATGAAGGGAAGACTCGTAAAAAAAGTAATAGAAGGGAGGAGCGAAGAGGAGGAGGAGGCAAAGAGAGTAAGAAGGAAATGAACCTTATTATCTAATCAGGAAGCGAATGTAAAAGCAAATTCCTCATCTCTATTGGCAGGAAAACAAAGGAGAGTCTGCGGTCCTCGGCCATTGACTGTCACCGGGGAAAAATGTGCGGTATTGTCTTTCGATTGGTGAAGTGGGAATGAGTTGGAGGGCATTCTCCTATTGGCTGGGTTTAGATCTTTGGTCCGTGTTCTTAAACGTGTCAGCTCCTTACCTTGACTGCTTTGTAACTGACTGTGGTGGAAAAAAATGGTGTTTTCAATGGTGTTTGTGTTTTCCTAGGGAGAGACTTAAGAAGGATAAGTATTATTATTATTATTATTATTATTGTTATTATTATTATTATTATTATTATTGTTATTATCATTTTATTTTATTATTTTTTTTTTGTATTTCTTAACTGTTACAACTCTTTACCTTGGCTACTTTTAACGGGCTCTAGAGGAAGTGATTTGGATTTTCAGGGATGTTTGTATGACTTTTGTGGTTGTTTAGCAAGGATTATAGATGAAGCAAGATATTTTGGTCCGGATTTATAAATGCCTGACTATCCTTTAACTGGTTCCAGTGGAAGACGTTGGTATTTTCAAGGGTGTTTATATGATTCTACAATATAATTTTAAAGTGTATTCTGTTAAATAAAAATCTTTGGTGTGTATTCTTAAATGTTTCAGCGTTTTATCTTAATTTCTTTTAAATGGCTCTAATGGAAGTAATTGGTACTGTCAAGTGTGTTTCTATGACTATAAATTTAGCAAACATTCTGCATAAATCAATGGAAAAACAAAAATCATGAAAACCCAAGTTTGGCCTTTGGAAATAGCCATTGTGAAAGTGCAAGGCGTTTGGGAATGCATCCCTTTGTCTCTTCCACTGCAGGAATTACAGAGAGAGAGAGAGAGAGAGAGAGAGAGAGAGAGAGAGAGAGAGAGAGAGAGAGAGAGAGAGAGAGAGAGAGAGAGAGAGAGAGAGAGAGAGAGAGAGAGATGAAAAGTAAGAGAGGAAAGAGTAAAAATTGAGTATTAATTCTGTTTCCCGTGTTCTAGTTGTCAGTAAATGGATTTGTCTTGTTTTACTTAGAACTTTGGCAGTTTCATTCTTCATCTTTCTCGTCTTTCCCTTGTTCTATCTGATTATTTTTTTCTTTGTTTCTTTTTTTTAATTACTCTTTCTTTACTCCCTCCACCCTTCTCCTCTTCCTTCTCTTCCTTCCCTTTCCTCGCCTCCTCCTCCTCCTCCCCCAGCTCCCGCTCATGCTTCTTTGTCTACCTTCTTCTCCAACTTCTCGTCTTTGTTTTCCTCCTCCTCCTCCTCCTCCTCCTCCTCCTCCTCCTCCTCTGCCGTCGCCGCCGCCGCCACCTTCGCCGCCTCCATCGCCTTCGCTGCCTCTGCCTCCTCCTCCTCCTCCTCCTCCTCCTCCTCCTCCTCCTCCTCCTCCTCCTCCTCATCCTTCTCTGCCTCCTCGTCTTCCTCCTCCTCCTCATCCTTCTCCGCCTCCTCGTCTTCCTCCTCCTCCTCCTCCTCCTCCTCCTCCGTCTCCGCTTCTGCCTCCTCCTCCGCCTCCTCCTCCTCCTCCTCCTCCTCCTCCTCCTCCTCCTCCTCCTCCTCCTCCTCCACCACTGCTGCCGTCGCCGCCGTCCTCGCCGCCGCCTCCGTCTCCGCCACCTCTTCCTTCTCGTTCTCTTCGTCCTCCTCCTCCTCCGTACTTTTATATTATTTTGATCACATAACATCACGTTTTTTTGCTCATAATTTCGTAAAAGGATATTTTTTGTCGCTTTTGTCCTTGTGTGTGTGTGTGTGTGTGTGTGTGTGTGTGTGTGTGTGTGTGTGTGTGTGTGTGTGTGTACAATGGATTACAACATAAGAACAAAAGGTCATAAAAATACAACAAAAGGCAAGCTCTCTTTCTCCTTATATCCTCCTCCCCCGCCCCCTCAACGCCCACACCGCGAGACCCCTCCACTTCACTTAATACTATCACTTTTTCTCTTCCATAAATCCGCCTGACCTCCTTTTGCAACTTCCTATTGTGTTGATAACTGCAAGTCTGCCAAACATGTTCCTTTCAGTTATCATTTATAAGCCAATTCGTGATGCTTGCCGTCGTCTTGAGTTGATATGTATTGACGTTTGACTCTTTGCTATTTATCTGCTATTTATTTGAAGGTGAATTTTTCTTTCCCTTTCTCCGATCAAAATGTGTTTAGTTTTAATTTATTGCTTAAGGGATTTTACTTTCCTTTAGTCCTGTAAGGATCTTTGCGTTTAAGCTATTTTTGTTGGTTTGCTCTCAATTTGAAGGTCAATTTTATTCCTTTTCTCCTGCCAAAATGTGTTTAATCTTAATGCTGTTCGAATGCTTTTTTATTCGTTTACTGCAAGGACCTTTACTGTAACGATCTTTGCGTTTTACTAATTGATGTCTATTTTCCTTTTTTTTTATTTTTTGAAGGCCAATTTTTCGCTATTTCTCTGTTTAAAATGTGTTTAACTTTAAATTAATTCAACGAAATTCATAATAATTGCATCCTTTTACTCAATGGAAGGCTGTATTCCTGCCCATATATTCTTTTTGAGAATGGGATTTGAGATATCTTTTCTTTTATTCATTTATTGCCCTTATCAGATCTTCGTGATACATAAAGAGAAGGAACAGCTATCATATCAAATCATTCCACGCTAAAAAGAGAACACATTGTGGCATTCAACCTTCCTCGCTATGCCAAAGTTGAGCAATGGTGTCTCTTTTTTTATATCTCTGTGTTGCGACTTAAGGGAATCTACGAAGAATCAAATTACTCTGCTATCTGCGCTATTTCGGAGAAGTAAAAACTGTGAGGTTTTAGTCTTTCCTGGCATAGTAAATGTGAGAGTAGTGAAACAATTTTTGTCTTATATATTGACTAGAAAGAACTTACGAAAAATCTAGTTAATATTCGTGATTCAGACCGATTGCCTGACTGGATGGAGATGTTATTTGGTGAAGTATAGATAAAAGGAAGTGAAGAGGGGAGTTATTGGGCATATAAGCGTCATGGCTATTGGTAAAGCATTAAAAAGGAAGTGAAAAGGGAGGATATAGGATAGGTAAACGTCTTGTCAGGGAGAGAG
>NC_087152.1:15635000-15642500 GCF_035594125.1 Scylla paramamosain
GTCACCACTCCTTCCCCCTTGCAGCTGCGTCGTTAAGGCGTAAATCCCTTTAAGGTGCTTGAAGGAGTCAACGCGGCGCGAAATGAAACCTGCGGCATTGTTAGGCACACGTGTCTCATTAAGAAGGTTTTATGCTTTTTCCTAGCAAATTTTTTGTTTTAGTTTTAGGTATTAGGGATGAAGGTCATGTTGTATTTTTATTTATTTATTTATTTATTTATTTATTTTATTTTTTATTTTTTTATTTTTGGTGTTATTGGTGTTAGATGTGGTGTGGGAGAAGAAAAAAGAAGCAGAAGTAAAAGAAGAAGAAGAAAAGATCAAGTACAAGAAGAACCAGAAAAAATAAGAAACAGGGAAAGAAAATGAAAAAAAATGAACAACAAGAAGAGCAAGAAGAACAAGAAAAAGAAAGATAAATAGAAAACGGAGAAGAAAAATGAGAAGAAAAAGGTGAAGAAGAGGAAGAAGAGGAAGAAGAAGATGAAGAAGAACAATAACAACAACAACGTGTATTTTTTTATTTATGTATCTATTTATTTATCTATTTATTTATTTATTCACTCTTTTTGAAATGCATGACACTCTAAACAGAACGAAGGCATGTGACATATGATGTATTTGTGTGTCGCTCGTCCTACAAACACCCACCTACACTCCCCCACTCTCTTTCACACACACACACACACACACACACACACACACACACACACACACACACACACACACACACACACACACACACGGGGGACGTAATTGGGATTTTAATTAATGCGGGAATGCTACATATTTCTTTCATCCTTTCCGGAACAATATGACTTGTCTGGTCGGGGTACATGCAGGGAAGGTCGGCGTTTGAACTGAACTCGTATTCTTTAATAATCGTATTGTAAGAAGTATATAGAAATTTGATTTTTTTTATTTACTTATTTTTTGCAGAGTTGAAGCTCATGACGTAGTTTTATGGATGCTCTCGTTTGAACTAGAGTCACGCTTTTTAATAATCATATTAAGGGAAGTAAATAAAATCAGTTGTTTGCAAAGTTGAAGCTTCTGATGTAGATTTTATGAATGTTGTATTTTATTTGTTCATTTTTTTTTTTTTTTCGGTTTTTAGAAGGAGATTCATGGGAATGACTAAATATTTGAAAGTAAACGTGAAAAGTATAGCAAATTGGCGCTAGCAAGTGGAAAAACGTGAAAAAAATTTAGAGATAATTGTCAGTTTAGAATTCAATGGTGACCTGATGTTCTACTCTCTCTCTCTCTCTCTCTCTCTCTCTCTCTCTCTCTCTCTCTCTCTCTCTCTCTCTCTCTCTCTCTCTCTCTCTCTCTCTCTCTCTCTCTCTCTCTCTCTCTCTCTCGCTCAGGAAAAAGATGACAAATGAAACTAAATTGGAAAGAGGAAAAATTGAGTTGTGTTCGCTCAAGAGTTTTTGGACGCACTGAAAGAAGAGAAGGACTTATGAGATATCGGTGATGAGAGGTCATAATTTCCGCTGACGCTTTTAATATCATAGGAAGCATGATGAAGAAATGACCTCAACGACCTCCCGGAAAAAGAGATTCGAAGAAAAAAAGAACTTGTATAAACGAGTGTTATTTGTAATTTTGAAAATGCAAACAAATATGAAATATGGATGTTACGAAAGAAAGGAAGCCATGAAAAGAAAGAAAAAAAAAGATAGGAGGCAGCGGGATGGATATGAAGCGGGGCAAAAATGTAACCATTAAAGAATGAATGAGTGAATGACAGGTAAGTGGCAGGTGAAGGCTTGGCGTCAGGTGAGCTAAGAAATTTTCAGTTGTAGATATGTGGAAAAAGAAAAAAAAAAATAAATAAATAACATGTGGAGACAGTGCAAAAGTTTTTATATATTTAACTTTTTTTTTTTCTTGAGTAAGAAAAAATAATGTATCCAAAGGTCATTGAAATAAAAGAATTAGTGAAAACAATATTGATGTAAGTGAAGAATTGCCTTGCTGATGGACGGGCGTTTTCTGTTCCTGTTTGTTTTCAGTGGTGACTCGTATGTCTGTTTATTTTAGCGATTATTCACTCTAGTTATATGATTTTGGGATGAAGTGTTTAGCTTTATATACATAGGCTTCATTTGCTGACTCTCTCTCTCTCTCTCTCTCTCTCTCTCTCTCTCTCTCTCTCTCTCTCTCTCTCTCTCTCTCTCTCTCTCTCTCTCTCTCTCTCCGGAATTGCAGGTTTGGGAATACGGGAGAACAAATTAGTGAACAATTAAGAGAAAATAACTATTCATGTATCCTCTTTTCCTTTCCCTTTCGCCCCGAGAGAGAGAGAGAGAGAGAGAGAGAGAGAGAGAGAGAGAGAGAGAGAGAGAGAGAGAGAGAGAGAGAGAGAGAGAGAGAGAGAGAGAGAGAAAATGGAAAATAAAAACATCCTGATTACATTGCAACAAATCACTGATGGAACACAAGGCTATTATTGTTTTGTACACGCTGTGCTTTACTAAACACATTCAGTTTCCAATATCCAGCTGTAATGGTATTTTTTTGCGGCACATTAATTGTCTCCTGGATATTTAAACTTCCCCGGGCGTACATAAATAGTAAAGTGTACAGGCGTGGTCATGCAAGCATTCTATTGGGGAAATTTGCCTATAGTATTAACGAGTCTGGTGCTTGGGTGTTTTTTGCAGTCTGTTTAGGTTAGATTTAGTATGGTTAGGTAAGTTTAGGTTAGTAAGGTAAGGGTAAGTAAGGCAAGATTAGGTTTTCGTTAAGTTGAGTTAGATTAGTTTAAGTTAAGTATGGGTAGGTTAGGTTGATTTACGTTAGGTAAAATTAGGTAAAGTTAACTAATTTTAGGTTAAGTTAGTTTAGGTTAGCTGAGGGAAGGTACGATTAGGTAAAATAAGGTAAATCTATGCTAGGTTAAGTTGATTTAGGTTATATAAGACTAAGTTAAGTATAGGCTAGGTTGGTAAAGTTAGGTACGGTTAGGTAAGGTTAAGTTGAGTTGCTTGAGATTAGGTAAGGCCAAGTTATAAGGTTAGGTAATGTTAGATCAGTTCTCTCTCTCTCTCTCTCTCTCTCTCTCTCTCTCTCTCTCTCTCTCTCTCTCTCTCTCTCTCTCTCTCTCTCTCTCTCTCTCTCTCTCTCTCTCTCTTCCTGTTCGCGTCAGAGACTCAATATCTTTCCCCTTCGTCGGCAATCCGTAACAAAAAGAATGGTCCTCTGAAGGGTGGCGTCGGATCGCTGAGGCAAAGATGTATTATCAAAGTTTGGAAAAGTGCAGTCCATTTTTCCCCCTTTTTTCCTCTCTATCTATTTCATTTTGTTGGCTAGTTTTCCCCCAGGAGTGAAGTGGTTATTGGTGATCGGACAGAGAGAGAGAGAGAGAGAGAGAGAGAGAGAGAGAGAGAGAGAGAGAGAGAGAGAGAGAGAGAGAGAGAGAGAGAGAGAGAGAGAGAGAGAGAGAGAGAGAGAGAGAGAGAGAGAGAGAGAGAGAGAGAGAGAGAGAGAGAGAGAGAGAGAGAGAGAGAGAGAGAGAGAGAGAGATACTTATCGGTCCCTCTCTTCTTCCTCTCTCTCTCTTTTCTGTTTCTCTTTTCTCTTCCCACCATAAAAAGTTTTAGTGATTGTGGGGACAAACTAGATTTTTATTGTTACGTTTTTCCTCCTCTCCTGACATTGGTTCCAGGCAGTGTTCACCCCGTGGTCATAAAATAGAGGTTTTATATTAGGTGTCCCTGTGACCTTGGCCTTCTCTGTCCTTACTGCATTGCTTACATTTTTTTTTTACATTATATATGTCCGGGTTATTGTAATATCAGAGCTTGTTTTTTTTTCTTTTTCTTTTTTTCATTGGCCCAATCTTGTGAGAAATGCATGTACAAATGAGAATACATATGCTCGTTCACCTACCTACCCACACACACACACACACACACACACACACAGTTTCTAACAGTGTGTTTACTTCACTTAAGAAATGTTTCTCAGCTATAATTCAATCCATGAATACCATTGTGATATCTTTTCAACTTGATCTTTGAAATTTTTCTTTTCTCGTTTTTTTTTTTCGCCTACTACCTTTGTTTCATCCTATATATACTTTCCTCGTTGCTATCACTCCCCTTCTTTCCTCTTTTCTTCATTATCTTCCTCTCCTCTTCTCTTCTTCATTCTTCTCTTCACTTTCTTTTCCTCTTTTTCGTCTTCGTCTCAAAACTTCTCTGCTGCAACCTGAGTTTCTTTGTTTCGTCGCTGTTGACAAAGGAAGAAACAGTTTCCTCGTCTGGAGTTTTTTTTTTTTCAGGGTGGCATTTTTGACGCTTGTGTCTCCCTGGTGCTCAAAGAAAACGAAACCGGCGGAGTAGAAAACGATTTGCAGGCAATTAGTGTGTTTATGACTCCATTTGTCTTCTCCTCCTCCTCCTCCTCCTCCTCCTCCTCCTCCTCCTCCTCCTCCTCCTCCTCCTCCTCCTCGTCCTCCTCCTCCTCTTCCTCCTTTTCGTTTTATATATATTTTTTTCTAGAAGGATCGCGTGTTATTTTATTATGTTGTATTTTATTTATTTTCGTTCTGTGTTCTGTGCTTGGTTTAAATAATACTTGTGTTTAACTTTCTTTTATGTTTTCGTTATCTATTATTTTTTTGCACTGTGGTATGTTCCGCACAGTCCGCAAAACCAAGAAACACACCAAATACAACACTGGCAACGACATTAGCAGCAAGAACAGTTAGAAAGTACTTAGGAAACACAAGGGAAGGTGTGCGAAAAGTGGAAAGCGTCTCCCGTAGAGTTGACGAAACATCGAAAGTGCTGTAGTTTAGAGACTCGGGTACTCATAGACATCCGAAATTCTTTTATCTATCTGAATCTGCCTTAAAACTTACGCAATTACATTTTATTTTGAGGTTTACTTTATTTCTCATTTCTCTTCCTACACATAAACACACACACACACACACACACACACACACACACACAAAGTAATAATAATAATGTTGACTAATAACATTGATAATAATAATAATAATAATAATAATAATAATAATGATAATGATAGTAATAATAATAATAATAATAATAATAATAATAATAATAATAATAATAATAATAATAATAATATTAATAATAGCAACAACAACAGTAACAACAAGGAGAGTGTTCGCAATGCTATTAGTTCTGGTAATATTACTGTTAGCGTTGCACGGCTTGTTGTTTCTCTGCACTTTTACAACACAGCACAGACTATAACCATTACCATCACATATTTACAAACTCCTTCCACCGCCACCACCACCACCGCCACTACTGCAGCCTCTACTCTCCCATCCTCTCCTCTAGACTCTTTCAGGAACTCAAACCTTCTCCCACTCATGTTTTGTACTTCTCGCATCCTTCCTTTTTCCTTCTCTTTTCACTTTCCATTCCTCTTGCCTTCATGCACATCTTGTCTCGTCCTCCTCCTTTTTTCCTCAAGAAACTGGATCATTAAGAGAGTGGAGTTTATTATAGCTCGGATAATTATCTCCTTACTCCCTTGAATATTCCATGTCAGGTTTTAATTTTTCACATTATATTCTACTTTTCTCAGCTGTTATAATGCTAAAGTAGGTTGAGGCAATGGCAGGCGAGGAGGAGCCTTCTGTTGTACTATGATATCTCTACCTCACTACTTGGAAATTTCTAATTGGGTTTGCAAGGACTAAAGATCTTTTGTTTTTTGGCAATCTTGGGTATTCTTCTGTAATTTCGTATCTTCCTTTCTCTGTGTTTCCTTCTTTCTTCTTCATGTTCTGCACCTTCTTTTCCTTCTCCTCCTTTTCGTCTTCTTTCTCCTCCTATTCTTCCTCCTCCTCCCCCTCCTGCCCAATCTTCATTCTTTTCTTTCTTTCCTTTACCCATCTTTCTTCCGCTTCACTTCCCTCATAGCTCCTCCTCCTCCTCCTCCTCCTCCTCCTCCTCCTCCTCCTCCTCCTCCTCGTCCTCCTCCTCCTCCTCCTATTCCTCCTCCTCCTCCTCCTCCTATTCCTCCTCCTCCTCTTCCTCCTCCTCCTCCTCCTATTCCGCCCCTTCCTCCTCCCTCCCTCTTTTCCTACTCCTCGTCCTCCGGCTCCTCCTCCTCCTCCTCCTCCTCCTCCTCCGGCTTCTCCTCCTATTCCTCTGTTACTCCCTCTTTCTTTCTCTTCATTTGCTCTTACACCTCTTATTCGGACTGCGACTCCTCCCTCGCCACATGACAAAGTCTGAACCGCACACACCAAACTTCGCGGCATCCCAGAAGTTATATTGGCGAAGAAAAAAATGTGAAACTGATAGAGTGAGGATGGGACTCAGTTGAGCTTCCTCCTCCTACTACTACTAGTGCTTATCTCGTCTCTCTCTCTCTCTCTCTCTCTCTCTCTCTCTCTCTCTCTCTCTCTCTCTCTCTCTCTCTCTCTCTCTCTCTCTCTCTCGTGACCTTTTGTATTCATTTATTTCCCTAAAAATACAGTATTCTAAAAAAAAAGTTTAAGTAAGAATGATGCTGTAAAATACTTTGGGAAATAAGTGGAAAGAGAATTCTGTTATTTGTGTTCTGGTCTTTGCTAATTTGACAGGGAGTGAATTTATTAGAACAGGAGGAATGCCACAGAGGTTGGGAAGGAGGAAGGATATTTAAAAAGAAATTGAAAAGAAGAAATTATGATAGCGCACCGGAGTTGGTAGTACAGCTGTTTCTGTAGAGAGAGAGAGAGAGAGAGAGAGAGAGAGAGAGAGAGAGAGAGAGAGAGAGAGAGAGAGAGAGAGAGAGAGAGAGAGAGAGATGTAAGTGGACACACACACACACACACACACACACACACACACACACACACACACACACACACACACACACACACACACACACACACACACACACACACACACACACACGAGCAGTCTAGACAGGCAGAAAGACAGATCGACAGATGAAGAGACATATGGAGGTAGCCAGGCAAATACATATCCTGCCCGAACACATTTCACCGCACACTCACTCACACCCAGGCAGGGAAGCATAGACGAATCGACCGGCTATAGAACTGTGGTTACCACCCACAAACACCATTAATCTTCTCTTGCTCGATTAAAAGAAATAAATCATATTAGATGCAAACTGATACAGCAGTTTTCCGAGCTGAGCTAGTGTAAAAGAGAGACAGACTGCAAAAAAAATCGAGGGGCCCCTGCTGGCAACACCGCGCAATGTGGGAGCGGGGCAGGTGCCGGCTAGGCGTCACTCACCACTCACCGCAGTTTCCCATCCTTGTGTGTGAGCAAAACATCTTTTCCTTCCCGGCCTCCAGTACCTCGCATGCTTCCTCACTTCCCTTCCCCCTCAGGTCCTTTTTTGTCTAAGCTTTGATGACTAAACTGTACTTTCACTCGTAAGATTTTTTTCGCTAAACTGTACTTTCACTCGTAAGATTTTTTTCGCTAAACTGTACTTTCACTCGTAAGATTTTTTTTCGTTTACACGCACCTTCACATG
>NC_087152.1:15647500-15657500 GCF_035594125.1 Scylla paramamosain
TCTCTCTCTCTCTCTCTCTCTCTCTCGTTTCAATTCCTTTTCTCCTTTATTCCTCATCCACGATTCTTTCTTTTTTTTCTTGACATTTTTGTTTTGCGTTTTCTTCAATTTTTTTTTTGTTACTGACAGACAAAAAGACAAGCCGACACACACACACACACACACACACACACACACACACACACACACACACACACACACACACACACACACACACACACACACACACACACACACACACACAGAGAGAGAGAGAGAGAGAGAGAGAGAGAAACCCAAGCCCTCAGACTAACACATCCTTGCAACTTTTTTCTTGCTCTCAGAATCCCAAACGAAAATAAAAGTCTACCAAAGAAACCCGAACAAAAATAAGACTCGATAAAAAAAAGGTGTTCAAATCTGAAAGTATCGGAGATTTTGTGTGTTGGTGGTGGTGGTGGTGGTGGTGGTGGTGGCGGTGGGTTGCCTCTTCCCTTCCCTTCCGCTCTTTTTTTATCTGCCTCGCCTCCCTCCTTCCCTTCCCTCCTTCCCTTTCTTGCCAACCCTTTCCCAACCTCGCTCCCTCCCTCCCTTCCACCTCACACTCTATTCCACTTCCTTATGCTATCCTCTCATTTTTTTCCATCTACCTCCCTTTTTTTCTTTTTCTTTTTCCTCCCTCTTCTTTTCTTTCTCACCTTTGTTTCTTTTTCTCTTTTTTTCTTTGCCTCCTTTCCTCTCTCATTCTGTACCTCTCGCACTTTTCCTCTTTGCATCATCTCCTTCCTTTATTCCTCTCCTTACTTGTCTATCTTATTCTTAATGTTATCTATTTCATATTACTTCTCAGTGTCTTTCGTTCATCCTCGTTTCTCTCTTCATTTATCTTTCGTTCTCTCGCCTTCCTTGCCTTTCCTGCCTACCTCTCCTTTTTTTCTTTTTTTCTATCTCCTCTTTTCGTTACCATCTTCTCGCTCAGTCTCACCTCTCTCCTTCTCTTTCCCCTTTTCGATTTTTTTTAATTCAGTGCTTCCTTTCTTTCTCCGTTCTCTCATCTTTTCTCTCTCTCTCTTCCGTGTCTTCTTTCTCTCTCGGCCTTGCTTTCCTTTCTCTCTTCTTCAGTATTTTGCCTATCTATTTTTCTTATTCGTTTCTTCTTTCCATCTCCTTCTTCTCTTTCCAGTTTGTTGCTCTTCCTCTTAACTTTTCTTCCCTCTCTTCTCTCTTTTTTTCCCTCTGTTTTTTTTTTTTTTACCTGTTTTCTTTTATTTTTTGACGCTAGTGTTATGTGTTGGTTGTACATTCTCTCTCTCTCTCTCTCTCTCTCTCTCTCTCTCTCTCTCTCTCTCTCTCTCTCTCTCTCTCTCTCTCTCTCTCTCTCTCTCTCTCTCTCGCTTGATTTATTCGCACATTTTACCCTTGCATTTTTCCCTTCTAAGATATCTGCTTATTTCCTTGTCATGTTCACTCCACGAAACAGAAATTAAGAAGCAACAGAAAAAAAAGTCAAAGAAATTCCACGCTTTAAAAAAACAACAACACGATTCCCTCTTGGTTTTTCTTGTCCGTGGAGGAAATATCATAAATTTTCTTTCCCTCTCCCTCTCATTTTGTTTTTCACTTCGTTCTTTTCATCTGAGTTATTTAATTATGCAGAGAAAGAGAGAGAGAGAGAGAGAGAGAGAGAGAGAGAGAGAGAGAGAGAGAGAGAGAGAGAGAGAGAGAGAGAGAGAGAGAGAGAGAGAGAGAGAGAGAGAGACGGAGAGGGACAGGTAATTGATGTTTCGTTCTTTTAATTAAGATGAATTAAATGTTTCTTTCTGTACGTGTCGTTTTTGTCTCGTATGGAAGTTGTTTAATGGGGAAAATGTGACATAAATCTCTGTACGCTGTATTAAGTTCAATTAAAAAACCTCCTTTACTCCGGTTCAGTTCAATAGAAATATATAAAGAGAAGAAAAATCACGTTTCTTTCCTTATGTGTAATTCTTCATTTATTTCTTACGCAGATTCTTAAGGAAGGAGAAAGAGATATGATATTACATACGTTAAATTAAGATGAAAACTTCTGTCACTTGGATCATGTCCGATGAAATACATAAATGAGGAAAAATCGCGTTTCCTTCTGTTCAGGTCGCTCTTATTCGTATCTTATGCACGTTCTTAAAGGACGGCAAAGAAGAGTGATGAAGTTCAATTTAATGTAAGATAAGAAAAAACAACACCACTCGGATTAAATTTAATGAAAACCTATAAAGAAAGAAAAATCACGTTTCCTTCTGTTCGTGTCGTTTTCAAAAGTCATTTTTCTAATGGTATCGCCAACACCACAGGAAAGTGATTGTGGTGAGTAACGGTGCGGCCATTTGAACCTCCGTGGTGGTGGTAGTGGTAGTGGAAGTGGTGGTAGTGATGATAGTGGTGGTGGAAATGTTAGGCCTTCATGGCTGGTAGTGAATGGGTGGTGCTAATGGTGGCGATGGTGTGGATGGGGGGTGATGATGCAACGTCATGGGGATAATGGGCCTGAGCCTGAAGGTCGATGCCAAGCTCCATTACTTACATGAGCGAAGCGTTGATGCGCCGCTCACTTTCGTCTCCTGCCTCGTTTTGTCAGGCGTGACATACTGCAGGTACCAGGTGCAGCTTTCATACCTGCACATACTGAGCTGTTGTTGTGCCCAGGGTGGTGTTTTGATGCAGTGTAAGTCAGTGGTGAGTGAGAGAGTCAGTGAGTGAGTGACTGGAACTGTATCACTCTTTATATTGAAGTGTTTTTTTTTCTTTGGTATTCCATATCTTTATTTTTTACTGCGTTCGGATTTTGATACGGTATGAGTCAGTGAGTCAGTGGTCAGAGAGAGAGAGAGAGAGAGAGAGAGAGAGAGAGAGAGAGAGAGAGAGAGAGAGAGAGAGAGAGAGAGAGAGAGAGAGAGAGAGAGAGAGAGAGTTTTAGTACGGCTTTATTTTCTTTATTTTTCACTGGGTTGGATTTTGATACAATATGAGTGAGTGGTGAGTGAGTATTAAAATTTGTCAGTCGGTGTTTAAGCAAGAAATTTTTTTTTTTTTTTTTTTTTTTTTGTTATTTACACTGGTTAGGATTTGGATTACGGGTTACCACTATTTTATAATATTTCGTACATAACGTGGCGTGTTGCCTTCGGTTTGGAGATGACGAAAACAGTGTGATTCTATATTAGTGTCATTTGTGTAATGTGATGAAGTTTGTTGAGCTGAAGGGCAGTTTTTCGTAGTAGTAGTAGTAGTAGTTGTTGTTGTTGTTGTTGTTGTTGTTGTTGTTGTTGTTGTTGTTGTTGTTGTTGTTGTTGTTGTTGTTGTTGTTGTTGTTGTTGTTGTTGTTGTTGTTGTTGTTGTTGTTGTTGTTGTTGTTGTTGTTGTTGTTGTTGTTGTTGTTGTTGTTGTTGTTGTTGTTGTTGTTGTTGTTGTTGTTGTTGTTGTTGTTGTTGTTGTTGTTGTTGTTGTTGTTGTTGTTGTTGTTGTTGTTGTTGTTGTTGTTGTTGTTGTTGTTGTTGTTGTTGTTGTTGTTGTTGTTGTTGTTGTTGTTGTTGTTGTTGTTGTTGTTGTTGTTGTTGTTGTTGTTGTTGTTGTTGTTGTTGTTGTTGTTGTTGTTGTTGTTGTTGTTGTTGTTGTTGTTGTTGTTGTTGTTGTTGTTGTTGTTGTTGTTGTTGTTGTTGTTGTCAAAGTAATAGTTGATCTTGTTCTTTTAGCTGTTGTAGTAATAGTTATTGTTCTTGTTGCTACAGGAATTTTGTTTACGATGGAGGCCCTCGCGCGCGCGTGTGTGTGTGTGTGTGTGTGTGTGTGTGTGTGTGTGTGTGTGTGTGTGTGTGTGTGTGCTGTGGGTGTGCGGCGAACAACTTTATAGGTTTTCAAGGCGATCGTGGGTGAGGCACGGTGATACTGAAAGAGCCCAAGTGCCAGAAGCAGGGAAACAGAATCCTCCTCCTCCTCCTCCTCCTCCTCCTCCTCCTCCTCCTCCTCCTCCTCCTCCTTGTATTATGCTGTGAATCTCTCTGTCGTAACTTTCAGCGGAAGAAGGGAGGATGAGAGGGAGGGAGAGGGGGAGAGGGAGGGGGAGGATGGGGAAGAGGGAGGGGAAACTGGTTATAGTATCGTTAAGAGCTAAAAGATGTGTTCCTCCCTTTTCCTTCCTTCCTTCCTTTCTCTCTCTCTCTCTCTCTCTCTCTCTCTCTCTCTCTCTCTCTCTCTCTCTCTCTCTCTCTCTCTCTCTCTCTCTCTCTCTGATGATACTGAAAGGCAATTCTCGATTTTTTTCTTTTTCTCTTAATCTCTGCAGAAAAAAACGTGAATTTACTCCTTTTCTTTTCTTTACTTTCACTTCTTTTTCGGTATATTAATCTGTATTCTTAAATGCTCTCTCTCTCTCTCTCTCTCTCTCTCTCTCTCTCTCTCTCTCTCTCTCTCTCTCTCTCTCTCTCTCTCTCTCTCTCTCTCTCTCTCGCTCTCTCTCTCTCTCAGGCAGGGTGAATATAGATAAATGTTTTCCTCTCTTTCGCAGTCGCCGCACGTTTTCCATTATAATATCACCAGTACACAAAGTCTCTCCTTCACACCAGCTTGCGTAGAATCTCATGGTATTGTTCAGTTTTTTTCCCTAGTCCTTGTGTGTGTGTGTGTGTGTGTGTGTGTGTGTGTGTGTGTGTGTGTGTGTGTGTGTGTGGGTAGGTGTGTGGTATCATTGTATTTATGTATGACAATATTGAAAATTGGAATTACATGCTGCTGTATTTGTTTTTTGTTTTTTATTACTGTATGTTGTGGTCAGTGAATCTATCAGGCTATATGGGACTGTGTGTGTGTGTGTGTGTGTGTGTGTGTGTGTGTGTGTGTGTGTGTGTGTGTGTGTGTGTGTGTGTGTGTGTGTGTGTGTGTGAATCTGATTTCTGAGGTTTTGTTGTGTTTCCTTTTTATTATTTGTCATTTCAGGATTTTCTTTTCTAGTTTTTCCATACACACACACACACACACACACACACACACACACACACACACACACACACACACACACACACACACACACACACACACACACACACACACGTGGTTTATTTTCTCTCCTCGCCTGCTATTATTGTCGCCACAAAGTCTCATTAACCTATACATTACCCGCCACTATCTCTCTCTCTCTCTCTCTCTCTCTCTCTCTCTCTCTCTCTCTCTCTCTCTCTCTCTCTCTCTCTCTCTCTCTCTCATACCTTATGGTGTTTATTATTATTACTATTATTATTATTATTATTGTTGTTGTTGTTGTTGTTGTTGTTACACCTGTCTTTCTTTTTTTCCTACAGGTGAGTGACCTATTTGCACCTGTGACCATGTGGCTTCCATGTATGGTAATTATTATTATAATCAACATCATCATATTGTTGTTGTTGTTGTCATCCCTCTCCCTTTCACCCGTCCTCTTAAACACACACACACACACACACACACACACACACACACACACACACACACACACACACACTTATTAACCCATCCACCCGCACACACACATTACGTGATGAATTCAAAGGTAATGAGACCCACTTACTAAAATCGTTCTCCTTCCTCACACACAGCACCACATTATCTGTACTCCTTCCCACCTTCATCCTCTCATCCTTTCCTTGCATTCCCTCTACTCCCTCCCTTCCCCTCTCCTCTATCCTCTCTACTTTCCGTCTTCTAGTGAAGAAGGAAAAGTAGATACGGGAAGTATCTCTCTAAGAGTGTTCATGGTGTAGTGTAATGCATGGATCTGGAGGAGTCTGAAGTCGTGAGAGGGAAGATTAAGTGGTCGCCTGCATTGTTAGGTGGGTGCCTTGGGAGTGAGGTTACGAGGGAGGAAGGCGAGAGGCAGGAGGTAGAGTTGGAGAAGATGGAGGAGGTGGAGGGAGAAGGAGGAGGAGGTGGAAGGAGGAGGAGTAGGGGGAAGAAAAGAAGGAAAGTGGAGGGAGGAAGGTGAGATGCAGCAGACAGGTGGGAGATGAGGTAGAGAAGGACTGGGAGGGAGAAGCTGGAGCAAGAGGAGTAAGGGGGAGAAAGGAAGCGTCACTTGTAAAGGAACACAAAAGAAGGAAGGAAAGAAGGAAGGAAGAAAGAACAAACACCAGCAGATATCTTTGTCCTGTTTGCGGGGACTCTGCTAACTAAATAGAATTCTGTGAGAAAAGTAGGATAGCAGAATCAGAAGGAGTGGTAGGATATGTAAAGGGAAGTAAGTAGAAGTGAAGGAGTAAAATAAAGGGAAGAAGTGTTATTATTAAAAGAAATATAAAAGATTAGTAGTAAGAAATAGAAGTAGAAGTAGTAACAGCAACGGCAGCAGTTGTAGTAGTAGTAGTAGTAGTAGTAGTGAGTAGAGGAGGAGGAGGTCGAGAGAGAGAGAGAGAGAGAGAGAGAGAGAGAGAGAGAGAGAGAGAGAGAGAGAGAGAGAGAGAGAGAGAGAGAGAGAGAGAGAAAGCTGAAAAAATAAAAACAGGATATGGAAGAGGAATAGAAGCAGGAGGGGAAAGAGGAGGGGACAAACACAGAAGATAAAGATGGGCTGACTGTAAAGGAAGGTAAGGAGGAGAATGGGAAAGAAGAAGAGATAGTGGAGGAGTGAGAGCAAGAGAGAGAGAGAGAGAGAGAGAGAGAGAGAGAGAGAGAGAGAGAGAGAGAGAGAGAGAGAGTTGTTACGAGCCCATGTCCTCACCTTAAGTCTTTGTCCCCGTCACACACAGAACCTTTGTGCTTTTGTTAACTCGGGATGGCCTGCGCTTCCTTGTGTGTGTGTGTGTGTGTGTGTGTGTGTGTGTGGCGTGGCTGCTTCTTTTATCATGCTTCTAAATTTTGGTGTAAATGTATTTGTAAGTAAGTACCCGTAAATTAATTTTTGTTGCTGATTTACCTATATATTTTTTTTTTTTTCACTCTTTATGTATTTACTTTATGATGCTTAAGTCTCCTGTTTTTTTTAGTCCAATAATTCACATTTCTGTTCCCTAATGTATCGATTTGGACAAAGGTTATGTAATCCATGTATGTAGGTCCTCATATTATTGGTCTATGTTTTTACCAATTAAAATATTAAGTTTATATAGAGGTCTTTCTGTGTCTCTTTGCTCTCTCTCTCTCTCTCTCTCTCTCTCTCTCTCTCTCTCTCTCTCTCTCTCTCTCTCTCTCTCTCTCTCTCTCTCTCTCTCTCTCTCTCTCTCTCTCTGCACCTAACGAAGATTTGCACGAAGATCAACACACATACTTAGAAAAACTTCCTTCCACTGGACTCTTCATCATCTTCACTGTTCTCTCTTTTCTCCTTCCGTCTTTCCTTTCCTCTTTCCCCCTTCACACTTCCGTCCCTTCACCCAACCTTCCTCCAACCTCTTCTTCCCTCCTTCCCTCCTTTTCTGAATCTCCTGGCCACTGAAAATAAGCAACAATGGAATCCCTGGTCTTTTTCTCCTCTCCTCTTCATACTCGACTTCCTCTCCTTTTTTTTCTCTCTCTCTTTCTCTGTTCCTTGTTCCTCCTCCTCCTCCTCCTCCTCCTATTCCCTTTTGTTTCTCGTCCTCGTCCTCTTTCTCCTCCTGCTCAACCTCGTCTTCGTCTTCGTCTTCGTCCTCGTCCTCGTCCTCGTCCTCGTCCTCGTCCTCGTCCTCCTCCTCCTCCTCCTCCTCCTCCTCCTCCTCTTGTACCTCCTTTCATTTCTCGTATAATTCTTCCTTTCTTCCCCCTCTTCCCCTGCTTGTTCTCTTATTTCTTTTCCTTCCCTCTTGTTTTTCTTCCTTCTTCTTCTTACTCCTCCTTCTCTTCCTCCTCCTCCTTCTCCTTCTCCACTATGCACAAAGGACATGAACTTACCAAGCATGCATACAGTCCCCCACAAACACAAATGGACGTAGTTTTAATTTGTACATATCTTTATTTTTTTCTTTTACTAGAATTTCTATGTACTTTCCTATTCTATGTGATTTCTCTTTCTTTTTCTGCCATATCTAGCTGGAGGGAGGGGTGGGTGGGGAGAACTCTTCCTCTGTACTGTAATTTCTCTTGTACTTGTGGATAGTGTAGGGCAGTTTATGCAGTGTGTGTAGTAAGAATATAATAGACGTTGCTGTTTGTTTTTTCTTTATTTCTTTGTATTCCTTTTGTACTACAGTTCCTTCTGCTTCTACTACTATTACTTTTTTTTTATCTCAGTTCACCCATTTCTTAAATATTATCTTCTCATTTTTTCTTCTTTATTCCATCATCCTTTCTTTCTTTGTGTCTTCCTCCTTTTTCTTCCTTTCCTTGTTCAATATTTTTCGCTTTCCTCCTCCTCCTCCTCCTCTTCCGCTTCCTCCTTCTCCTCCTTTTCCCGCATTTCCATTTTGCTTCAATTATTCTTGCTTTCCTCTTTTATGGCTTTTTTTTTCCTTTTTCATTACTTTAACCTTTTTACATTTTCTTTATTTTCATTTTCGTGTTTTTTTTTCTTTTGTCAGACTTCCATTCTCTCCCTTCAGTATTTTTTTTTTGTCCATCTCCTCCTCCTCCTCCTCCTCCTCCTCCTTGCCTTCTTGTCGTCCTCCTCCTCCTCCTCCTCCTTCTGTAACCGGTTAGGTGAAGGTTGCAGGAAGCTGTGTATCTGAGAAGCTTAATGCTATCCAGTCACGCCTGTGTGTGTGTGTGTGTGTGTGTGTGTGTGTGTGTGTGTGTGTTATATTGCGTGATATTTTGCTGCGTGCGATCCTGTTTTTGTTGTCGTGTTTTCTTGCGTTGTTGTTCTTGGTAGTGGTCGTGGTGATGGTGGTGGTGCTGGTGGTGTTGGAGGCCGTGGCGATGAGAAATTCTGTATTGGGTACGAAGTGGCTGTTGGTGAGAACGATCAAGTGTAGAGCAGATGCTTCGTCGGTGGGAGTGGTCGTGGTGGTGGTGGTGGTGGAGGTGGTGGTGGTGTGCTATATTGTGCAGCTTAATCTTGATGCTGCAAGGTTGGTGTTGCTGGTGGCGTTGTTGTTGGTGGTGGTGGTAATGATGGCGATGGTGTTTTGTTGCTATTGTTGGTAATATGGGTGGTGATAATGGTAGTAGTAGTAGTAGTAGTAGTAGTAGTAGTAGTAGTGGTGGTGGTGGTGGCGTAATTTTTTTAATACACATTTGTGTGTGTGTGTGTGTGTGTGTGTTAAGGTGCGTCCACACGATCGAACAATGCTCGACGGACAAAATTGTTACCAACTACCAGTGGAAAGCGGAAAGGCTCGTTGATGACGTCAGAAGCGAGCACCAAGTGGTGTACCGGACATTGTCCGTGTTCGCAGCATCGAAACGTCAGACACTGTCTGGTGTGGAATTATACGATACTGCCAGACACTCGACGAGCAAAGTCACTTGGTTACAGGATTTTCAAAGTCCGTTCTTCACATTACGCAAGTCATATTCATAATATATGCACCGTCACAAACAAGCATTACTTACCTTTAAGTATGGATCCTTAAGCACATCATAGATGGTTTGGCACATATCAGGAATGATTGCAGACAGACTCTGTTTTGAAATCCTTGTGCTGTATTGAAGTGAACTGTAGGAGCACCCGGTGGAAAGGTACCTCAACGTTGCTTCCAGACGTGCTGCAGGTGAAATGCTCTCCCTCATACAGGTGTCCTGCTTTGTTATAAAAGGTTTTAACTTTTCCAATAAATCGTAGAAGGTATTTGGGTCCATCCGCATATAGTTCGTAAAGTCCGATTCATAGCCAGTTCTCAATTCTTGCAAAATGGTTGCATGGCTTCCCCTTTCATTTCGTTTGTGCAACCAGTCCTTGCACCATTCCCTTCTTGTCATCTCCTCCTCCTCCTCACAGAGTACAGCAATGATCATGCTGCATAGTGCAATTTTTTTAGCCTTCTTTTTTTTCTTGTGGACCATGGTAGTGATGTACTGCACCACTCGTCCAAGGCCACACACTGACTTAAATGCCTGAGTTGCCAACGGACATCACCTTCGAACATTGTCCACCGGTCTTTGC
>NC_087152.1:15662500-15672500 GCF_035594125.1 Scylla paramamosain
CGTCCCTTCCATACGAGTGGCGCCTGTGTGTACGAGTATGTCACCCGTGGCGGCTGCTACTCTTATACATTGCCTATAAGTAGGACTGACGTGCTGCGTTTTGCCTCCATCATCCTCAGGTTCGCTTCCCATTGCTGCCAACTCACAATCTCCACCAGAAGCTCCTACTGGCTGAACGGGAACACAACTGACCACGACGCCTGCATGTACTGCCTGGTACCTGGGTTGACTTCCGTTACAATGCGGGGTTGAGCGGTCCGAAGCTTCGGTTTCCTCGGGGGTGGTGTCACTGTTCTGCTTGTTTTGTTCCCCTCCTTGATCATCAGTTTCGTATGTCGAAAATAAGCTATTTTGCCTTGTTCCCGTGCTCGTCGAAGGAGAGGTAGTTGGTTCTTAACAGTTTCCTGAGAAGCGGGACATAGATCTTCATTGATGTAAATACGTGTCTCCATGAGCTTGCTTGTACTTCTCATTACTGCTTCTCGGTCTGTGTAGTGAGTGAAGCGGACCACGATAATGTAAGGCTTGCTGTCCTGACGCTGTCCAAGCCTGTGAGCACGCTCGATGTGAAGTTCAGGAAGCTGTAGCAGAGTCTTCACAGTTTCAGCAGTCTGCTCCCACGTCTCGCTGCCCTCGCGTTCAGCAACACCACTTAGTCTTAAATTGTTCCTTTGACTATAGTCTTCTTGATAGTTGAAGCGTCTTTCGAGCTCGAAGACTTAAACTCTAAGTGCTTCATTACTGTCAGTCAGGTTTTCTATGCATTTTCGGTGTTCTTTTCTTTCACTTATTGATTTTCGATTTTCAACTACTGATTCATCAGTCTCGTGCTGACTGAACTCCAGACTCCGATGTAATTCGATGATTTTCGTTTCCATGCTTGATATTCTGGCGATGAACTGGCTTACCATTATGTCCGTGGCACCCTTGTAAGCCGCTCGTTGTGACTGTAGCAAGGTGTTCAGCATCTCCGTATCCATGCTGTGAGGTATTTCAGCAACAATCTTCTAATACACTGATGACGAAGTATATTCACTGTTGTTTCAGCAATGATTTCTTGCGATGTCTTGAATCGTATAACATTCTTGACTATGTCTGGCTTGTGATGAACGTCGGAGTTAAGTTTTCTGCTTCCACACTGGACTGAGCGCAGGGTGTGTGTGTGTGTGTGTGTGTGTAGATATGTTCAACTGAAACTTATTACCTCGAATGATAAACCACCTTGCAAATTAGAGGATTTCATTCTTGAAGCAGAGAGAGAGAGAGAGAGAGAGAGAGAGAGAGAGAGAGAGAGAGAGAGAGAGAGAGAGAGCCCTCCTTTGGAAAAAAACAAATAAGAAATAAAATAGATAAGTAAAAAAAAATAAGCAAATGAATAAGTAAATAACTAAATAACTATTTCAAGAAGTAAAATGGATAAGTAAAAAAAATAAGCAAATGAATAAGTAAATAACTAAATAAGTATCTCTCTAAATAACTAAATAATTATCTTACTAATTAAATAAGTAAACATATAAACAAATATTAACTGAATAAATAAATAAAATAAGTAATTAAAACAAATGAAAAGAACTAGATAACACTTTTTTTTCAGGACTCGAACTTAAACTGCATGAAATCAGTCACCACACACACACACACACACACACACACACACACACACACACACACAAGTTAAGGAAGGCAATTCAGGAGAACAGAGCCACTCCAATGTCTCTATTAGTCTTTTCTGATCCAATCCGACGCCTCATTGGCATTAGTGAGACGTCAAGATAAAACACACACACACACACACACACACACACACGTTAATTTATTTGAAATTCCCTCTTCCACACACACACACACACACACACACACGTTAATTTATTTGAAATTCCCTCTTCCACACACACACACACACACACACACACACACACACACACACACGTTAATTTATTTGAAATTCCCTCTTCCACACACACACACACACACACACACACACACACACACACACACACACACACACACACACACACACACACACACACACATAGACACGCACACAAACACACAATCCTCGTCTTTTGTTTGCTTTGTGTGCTGTGTGTTCGTACATAAGTCTGTTTGTTTATCACAGCCTTTCCGTGTAACTGTGCGCCGTTTGTTGTGTTTGTCTTTCCGCTTGTTTGTTTATCTTTTATGTCCCTCTTTCTCGGTGTTTGTGTATGCCATTTCCCTTGTGTGTGTGTGTGTGTGTGTGTGTGTGTGTGTGTGTGTGTGTGTGTGTGTGTGTGTGTGTGTGTGTGGAGTATGAGTTTGAGTGTGTGTGTGTGTGTGTGTGTGTGTGTGTGTGTGTGTGTGGAGTATGAGTTTGAGTGTGTGTGTCTGTGTTGTGTGTGTGTGTGTGTGTGTGTGTGTGTGTGTGTGTGTGTGTGTGTGTGTGTTTATTTGTATTCCTCTCTCTCTCTCTCTCTCTCTCTCTCTCTCTCTCTCTCTCTCTCTCTCTCTCTCTCTCTCTCTCTCTCTCTCTCTCTCTCTCTCTCTCTCTCTCTCTCTCTCTCTCTCTCTCTCTCTCTCTCTCTCTCCATCCTACAGTCATAATATCACACAATAAAGTGATTTATGCTTGAAAATATTAAGAAATATACACGCTTATTCCTAACGATACATTACAGGTCAGTAGGCCCCATGCGCCCCTCATAAAGTGTGTGTGTGTGTGTGTGTGTGTGTGTGTGTGTGTGTGTGTGTGTGTGTGTGTGTGTGTGTTTTATGACCTGAAGGCAACCATGCAATAAATTATTTTAACCTCACTATTAAGTTATGATAGACTGTCTCTTCATTCCTTCTTCCTTCTCCTTCTTCTCCCTTATTCTCTTCCTTTGTCCTTCCTTCTTTTTTCTTGTGTTTCGTACTTGTTACGAGCTTTCCTTTCCTCAGTGTTTTTGTTTTCTTTCGTTTCTTTATTTTTCTTTCTTTTTTCTTCTCTTTAATTCTTTCGTTTGTTTATTATCTTTTTCTTTTCTTTTAATTACCTTTTTCCTCCTTTCTTTATATGGATTAATTTATTTTGTTGTGCTTATCTTTTATTATGTTTCTTCTTTTTCGCTCCATTCTTTTTCTACGTGTTCCCTTTCTCTTTTTAATTTTCCCTCCTATTTTATCCCTTTCTTTGTCATCTACATTTCTTCTGCATGTTTTTTTTTCTCTCTATTTCCTCCCTCGAATTTTTCTCTTCATGCGTTGTTTTTCGCTTTCTCTCCTTTTCTTTTTCCTTTACCTTTTCTAGTGTATTTTTCTCTCAACGGTCTTTCATTTTTCTCTTTTTTAATTATTCCCTCT
Source organism: Scylla paramamosain (assembly GCF_035594125.1). Lineage (NCBI taxonomy): Eukaryota > Metazoa > Arthropoda > Malacostraca > Decapoda > Portunidae > Scylla > Scylla paramamosain. The sequence continues at coordinate 15,665,822 of NC_087152.1, forward strand.
CTATTCTCTTTTCTTTCTCTTTTTTTTTCTTTCTTACCTCTCCTCCTCTTTTTATCTCTTCCCCTTCTCTTTCCCATCTTTCTTTACCCTATTTTTCTCTCCTTCCCCATTTTTTACTTTCAAACATTAATCACTAAAAATATGATGACATGTCTTTCATAATAAACTGTGTTGACCATTAACTCCCTCTCTCTCTCTCTCTCTCTCTCTCTCTCTCTCTCTCTCTCTCTCTCTCTCTCTCTCTCTCTCTCTCTCTCTCTCTCTCTCTCTCTCTCTCTCTCTCTGGCGTACACATACATTAAATCTGACTTCGAGAAATATATTTGAGAGAGAGAGAGAGAGAGAGAGAGAGAGAGAGAGAGAGAGAGAGAGAGAGAGAGAGAGAGAGAGAGAGAGAGGATCAGTGTGAAAAGGTACTAAGAAGGTACAGATTTCCTCACCTGTTCTTAATTAACTTTGTGGTCAGAAAGATCAGAGGTGAGATGGGATGGGGAAGACAGATCAATGAGGAAGGAAGGAATATAGGAAGGAATGAAGAAAGGGATGACTGGGAAAGAGGGAAGAAAAGTAAAAGAAAGTAAAGAAGGAAGGGAAAACAAGATAGAAGTAAGGAACCAAAAGAAGAGATGGAAAAGAAGGAAGGAAGGAAGGAAAGGAAATATTCTGTGAAGGAAGGAAAGTAGACTGAGAAGAAGGGAAGGTAGAACGATAAGGAGGTTTTTTATTAAAAGGAAGAAAAGAAAGAAGGAATTGTAGGATGAGAAGAGTGAAGAAAAATCAATAGAGGGAAGAAGGTAAGAAGGAAGAAAGAAAGACTGAGTAAACTGAGAGAAAGAGGAAAGGTGATAAGGAAATAGATATTTAATAGAAGAGGGGAGGAAGGAAGGAAGAAAATAAGGAAAGACGATAGGAAGACTGTGGAAAGGGAGTAAAGGAAGAGGCTGTGCAAGAAATAGATACACTGAAGAAATTAAATACTATAAGAGAGAAGAAGAAAAAGAATTACGAGAAAACAGAGGTTGGATATGAAGGGAAAGATTAGAAAATTAACAAAAACAAGAGAGAGAGAGAGAGAGAGAGAGAGAGAGAGAGAGAGAGAGAGAGAGAGAGAGAGAGAGAGAGAGAGAGAGAGAGAGAGATAATATTTATTTCAAAGCAAAAATTGAAAAAAATAAACAAATAGGAAAATACAAAGTGCGTGTAAGAAAAAATTGAAAATAATGAATCTAGAAAAAGGGAAATTTCCTAAACACAGTACAGGAAATAAAAAAAAAGAAAAGAAAAATAAACAGTGACTTTTTAGTTGGCTTTGAGGGAATGAATATATTGTTGACTTGGTATTTGTTTTATGGCTGCGTGCGTTTGGATTTGTTTGTGGTGGTGGTGGTGACGGTGGTGCCGGTGGTGGTGGTGGTACGAGATATGTGTGTCAGTAAGGGATTGTTTGGATACTATTAAATCCTTTGTGATTATTAGTATTTTTATTTTGACCGAGAGAGAGAGAGAGAGAGAGAGAGAGAGAGAGAGAGAGAGAGAGAGAGAGAGAGAGAGAGAGAGAGAGATTCACAGACACAAAAAGAGACAGACAGACAAACAAACAGACAGATGAGACTAGACAGATCATCTCAGACAGACAGACAGAAACCAGACAGATTCACTCACACACAGAATCAAAATCAGAGAGAGACAAGACAAATCACTTCAGACCAGACCAGACTAAGTCAGACCAGGCCAGACGGGACGAGACCAGGCGCCAAGTGAGAGAAACGGAGTTAATTAGTCTCTCGCTAACCAGCCATTACGAATCTCAGAAGTTACACGTCATCATAATTAGTCAAAGTCCCCCTGCGACTAACCTACTTATCCAGTTTAACAATTATTACTCTCCTCTGCAATTAACGCGGCGAAATTTTTTACACACACACACACACACACACACACACACACACACACACACACATTTTTTTTATTTTTTTTTATACCAGTGCAAACAGATATGCACAGCGCACCAATATTTACACTCTTGCATGTGTAATTCGTCGTGAAATTGTTATGACACGTATAATTTTGCCCCGCGTGTGGTATAAACGCGTAATAAATCTGTTGCTTAATTCTGGATGCGCCGAACTGGTATACATTATTATATATATTATACGAGATTTGCTGTTTCAATTAAACCGAAGCACAGTTTGGAAATGAGCTGTAAATTGACGCCATCTCCCTGCTGTGTGTACTTCCATGACACCACATTAAAAGTGTATTACGTACACTGCTGCATATCATCATGTATGCCACTCTAATAGATCCGTCTGTCCATGTCATGTACCGAGTGTTAGAGGTAAACGACGATTGGAGGGTGTGTATGTGTGTATGACTGATAGATACACCCGCAGATACTGACAGTAACACACAGACTCACACACTCTCTCTCACACACACACACACACACACACACACACACACACACACACACACACACACACACACACACACACACACACACACACACACACCTCACCTACTAAAAGCCATAACCATTTCTGCCATGCACATGTTCAGTATGGTGAGACTCACTTTGCAGCCTAATACAAAATGTCAGTCTACCAATAAGGAAGCGATATCAAGAACAGTGCAAGTTTGAAATCACTCTGCAGCCCAATAAAAGATGTCGGTTTAGCAAGAAGCAAGCGCTATCAAGAACTGGGATACGATTCACGTTGCAGTCCAGTTTATCAAAATGCATGCGATATCTTGAACAAAGGAAAGAGGAGCACGAGGTAACCAGGCAGCTTCCCATTAGCTTTAGGTCGCGGTTACTGTTAGTCTCAGACACAGAAGCTCTGTCTGAATCTGTACATTCTTCCTATAACTTCGACTTGTCTAAGAGATGAGGAGTTTCAAGAAACCTGTATCTCTTAATTAGTCCATCCTTTGAAATGTTTTACTTTCGTTTTTGAGCGAGAATTTACCTCTTTTTTCTTTTTTTTTTTGTTTTTGTTTTTGGTCCACCTTCCATGTGTATAAAAAAAAAAAGAAAATGCAAGGGAAAAAGAGAGTTAACAGATGTGCATTCTTTTCATCGCAGTTGAAAATCGAACTGGATTGAAAATTGTAGCCGTGGGCTGTCGAACTCTTTCATGGTGAAAGGTGCAACAGAAGGAAAACAGTCATGAAGCAACCAATAATAATGGAAATAAAAAGTAAAATGGCAATAAAAAGCAAAGTTGCGTAAAGTAAAATAGCAATAGGAATTTAGTGCTATAAGTATTTTTGATTGTTTCTATTTGCTCACAATTCATAGTCAAAATTAAATTAATGAATTGAGAGAGAGAGAGAGAGAGAGAGAGAGAGAGAAGAGAGGAGAGGAGAGAGAGAGAGAGAGAGAGAGAGAGAGAGAGAGAGAGAGAGAGAGAGAGAGAGAGAGAGAGAGAGAAATACATTTAGCAACACAGCGAAAAAACAAATTGTACAACAAAAAGAAACACAAAATGAAAAAAAAAGCGACAGAAGAAAAGAAAACACAAAAGAGATACGTTGTTTTTTCTCGTGTGTGTGTGTGTGTGTGTGTGTGTGTGTGTGTGTGTGTGTGTGTGTGTGTGTGTGTGTGTGTGTGTGAGCGCGCGTGTGTGTGTTTGCACGTTCCCCTTATCTCGTTTTTTTTTCCGATGACTTCCTATTCTTCTTCCTTCTCCTCTTCGTCTCCTCTTCGTCGTCCTTCCCTCCAATTCCTGCCTAACTCCTTCATTTCCTTTTCCATTCTCCTTTCGCATTTCTTCGCTGTCTTACTGACTTTCATAACCTCGTTTCGTTTTCCTCATATTCTGCTGCCTGTATTTCTTCTCCTTCATTCCTTTCGTTCGTCTCTCTCCATTTCCTTATTTCGTTCCTCAGCCTCCAGTTCTTAAAATGAAGTTGAGGAAATGGAGGAAGACGAGGATGAGGGGAAATCCGTGGACGAGGAATAAGAGGAGGAGGAGGAGGAGGAGGAGACCTAAATTCAGGAATGGGGACAGATATAGGGGACGGAAGTTAGAGAGAGAGAGAGAGAGAGAGAGAGAGAGAGAGAGAGAGAGAGAGAGAGAGAGAGAGAGAGAGAGAGAGAGAGAGAGAAAGAGAGAGAGAGAGAGAGAGAGAGAGAGAGAGAGAGGGAGGAGAGATTCCAAATAGATTAGGGTAGAATCTAATCGCGCGAGTAGCATGTAGAGGAGGAAAGAGAGGAAGAGTTAGAGGAGGAAGAGTTAAGAGAGGAAGAGGAGGAGGAGGAGGAGGAGGAGGAGGAGGAGGAGGAGGAGGAGGAGGCACCCAATCAGATAGCATCGTGATAAGACCAAACTTATTTTCAGGTAACGAGATTAATTAAGTTTTTTTACGCGTACCAGACCTTATGTACTCTGATCTCCCGTCTGCTGGTCTGTCTAATTGCTTCCCCTTCTCTTTGGCTTTCCCTTCTCCTTTGCTTCTTTACGCACAAATGGTCAGAACAAATACTTTACCTTCCTCTCAAAATATAGTCAAGTCAGCATAAATGTTGTATACACAGACACAGTTAAGTAGTTTATTCACCACACACACAAACGCACAAAAAAAAAAAATACAGTACAAAGATATGAGACACAGATTTTTTTTTTTTAATTGAACCATGAACAGTTTGAAAAGACAATTATGTTTTTTTTTTTTTTTGTATACAGACTGACACACAATTCCGCACATGTCTTTAAAACGCTTAACACAAACATAGTTAAAAATTCATGATCATTTCATGTATCTATATATATTATCTTATCTTCCCATGTATCTCAATCTACCTAACTGAAATCAATGTATCTCCTTTATATGTCTCAAAGTCCATTAATATTCATACCTTAATACACATAAACATGTAATATCACCTTTTTATATATATCTTTTTTTCTCTCTATCCACATCAGATCACTGTATCTCATATGTATAAATACACTTCAAAATCTATTAGTATCCATATCTTGATACACGTTAAGCTTATATATACCACCTTGTTTTGCTGTGGAGCCCCAATCTATTAAATATATCTATCAGTATCCATATTTTTATACACGTGAAAATGCAAACGTCACTTTGTTTTTGTCATGAACCCCGCCATCTATCCAATTCAAACCAACGAATCTCTTTAGTTTTCTCAAGCGCGAATAATGATATCGAAATTATCTCCACTGAGGGACTGGAATGGAATAGGATGGTCTGCGATGGGGCGGTAGGTCTGGTGCAGTGAGACTCGTATAATGCAATACTACCACCGAGCCTCCGAAACCCCATACCTGGTGGTGGCCGTTGTTACCTGTCCGGCGCAGCATTGAATAAAGGCTCAATGGATGCCACTTGTGTAATTAGGTTTAGAGGAGAACGCAGCGGATATACCAAATGGTTCGTGAGGTCTTTGATCCCCCTATTCCCGCCTCACCCCCCACCCCCTTCCTACTCTCTCTCTCTCTCTCTCTCTCTCTCTCTCTCTCTCTCTCTCTCTCTCTCTCTCTCTCTCTCTCTCCTCTCTCTCTCTCTGCGTGGGTTAGTGTGTACGTGTGCTGCATAGTAGGTAAAGTTATGGTCAGTAGTTCAGTAACATGTCACTCTCACTTCCACTGTGTTTAGTCTCTCCACTCAATTCCAATTCCCCTGATCTACTGAGACCGTGTTCAGAGGAGCTCGTTGTGTTAAGAACATAAAGCAAGCTGCAGGAATCCACCAGGCCTAGACGTGGCTGTCCTTGTATAAAAACATTAGTGATGTATCTATTTCCATTCCTACCCATAAATATACCTAATCTTTTAAAACTTCTTATTGACTCGGCACGAACAACCTGATTACTGAGTCCATTGGATTCATATAGGAGTCTGAGAGCAAAATAGAGTCAATTGTAAGGTTTTATAAGAAGACTATTAGTGAACCAGAAGGCTTAGGAGTAAGAGAAAAACTACATTATGAAAGTGAGTTCAGGTGTTTTCTCAATTTCTGACTATTTACGTACAATATATGAGAAGCATAAAAAGTGCGACGTAAATACTTACTCTCTCTCTCCCTCTCTCTCTCTCTCTCTCTCTCTCCTCTCTCTCTCTCCTCTCTCTCTCCTCTCTCTCTCTCTCATCCGAGTAGGATTATTCTGGTCTTTCACACCGGCTCGCAGTTTTAGTTTTTCATTATCTCGCTCTCGCTGCGTGTGTGCCTGGCCGCCTGCTGGGTTAGTGTGTGCGAATGTGTGCTATTTTGTGGTTTGGGTTCACAAAGTACATGTAGAGCTTGAAATCCGGTGAGGTTCATTTTTTGTTTACATGTCCCACGCTTTGTTAGGATTACGTGGGATGTGATAAGAATGTGCGATGATGCGTGTTATCTTTGTAATGAGCACTGGACAATTCTTTTTTCTGTATATTCATATTGGTAGAAAATTCTTAAACTACTTGTTCGTTTTTTAAATATCGAGAAGACTGACAAACAGCAAAAATAAAGGGAGATAAAAAGCCTGCACCATCTAATTGTTCCTAAAAACATATGGAGAAGGATTTTTTTTTTCTTAAGGGTCCCAATCTCTTTGCAATAATCTCCGGTTTTGTTTTAGTCTCGTGAAAACCACTACATTTTGTTGTTCTTGGTAGCCTGTTTTTGTCTCGTATCTATCAGTTTGAGGTTACCTTCTTGTAATCTTGGT
>NC_087152.1:15677500-15702500 GCF_035594125.1 Scylla paramamosain
CCTACTCACACCAATTCACGTTCTCCCTGCTCCCTGCACCACTTCTCATCCTTTACTTCGTCTTCCTTCTCCTCCTCCTCCTCCTCTTCCTCCTCTTAATTACTGATCTCCTTACAGCCATTGTTTTAATTTGAACCTGCTCAGTCTATGTTATTTGAAACTGCCCTCTCTCCTTCCTTTATCTTGTGCGTGCGTGGATCTGATAATTATGAACCAGCACTCTACTAGGGTAGAGAGAGAGAGAGAGAGAGAGAGAGAGAGAGAGAGAGAGAGAGAGAGAGAGAGAGAGAGAGAGAGAGAGAGAGAGAGAGAGAGAGAGTAAATGTAATGTATTATTTGTATTGTTTGGTCCAATTTAGTAATTAACATGTATATATTCAGATTTTGAGTGCAGAAGGGAATTGTAGTTTTGTAGAATGAATACAATGTTCCTATGAAGCAGAGTGAGTGAGTGAGTGACTGAGTGGCCGGCCGGCTGACTAACTGATTGGCCGGACTGTTGATATGAGAACGACAGCACGAGGTGCGTGTTTGCATTACAGCAGCGCTAACTATTAGGCAGCGTTTACCCTCGCAAGCAATTAGCGGGGGATCCGAGAGAGGCGGCCCTTGTTAATAATTGACTCGCACTTAATAAGCTTCATCAATAACTGGCGAATGTTTATGTGACAAGCAATTTCGTTCACCTGATCTCCTTGCATCCTCCTCCTCCTCCTCCTCCTCCTTCTCCTCCTCCTCTTGTCCTGTTTCTTCATCCTGTAGCTAGTTGTTAGTAGTCTCCAAACACCCGTGCAAGGGCCAGATTCTGTTGTTGTTTGGTTGTTCGTTGTAAGTCTCTGCAATCCTCCTCTTCCTCCTCTTCGTGTTCTTGGTATTCCTCCTTCTCCTTCTCATCTTCTTATTGTGGGTATTTCTCCTTTCTCCTCCTCCTCCTCCTCCTCCTCCTCCTCCTCCTCCTCCTCCTCCTCTTTCTCTTCTTCCTCCTCCTCCTCTTCCTACTCAACTTTTGCAATTTTAAAGAAAGGGAAGCTGAGGAACGAAATAAGAAAGCAGCGACACTCTTGGTAAAGGTCCTTAAGCACACACACACACACACACACACACACACACACACAAGTAAAACCCTAGTGTTTGTTGGGTGCACTGACTCTTCCCTATACCTCAGAAGTCTTTACGTTCCTTCGATACCCTTCCGTATTCACACACAACACAAGATAGTTCCGATTATTGTACAGAATTTCACTCAAAGCTTCTAACTATTACCATCAGAAGGAATTGCATGATTAATAACCACAGTCCCATCCTTGTATTCTTGCTCTGTCCCTTTTACTGCTAAGCTCGTCCTTTGTTAGCACTCTTAAGAACATAAGGAGTATGATAAAATAAAGGAAGCTACAAGAAGCCATTTGACGCCATCAAGCCTACATAGATATCATAATCGGTAAATTTGTGTCACTATAAAAGATAATTGGCTTGCACTGATACACACACGAAAGAGAGAGAGAGAGAGAGAGAGAGAGAGAGAGAGAGAGAGAGAGAGAGAGAGAGAGAGAGAGAGAGAGAGAGAGATAATGTAATGGAATACTTTTGCCTGTCCTTTCAAGACGCTAGTAAAAAAAAAATCAACGTTTAAAAGTTGTAGGTGATTATGTAGCAGACTTTTCTGACATAGGATGGATTAGACGCTGGAATAATGACAAATGGCAATGACATAGTTTATGATGTGTCGTGGGAAAGCATTATTTGGTTGTGAAAAGAGTTAAATTCAAGTATATCCTCATCAAGAGCGAGGTATCTTTAGGGAGCTTTTACTCATAATCCATTGGCCAGAACCGTTCTTGCATAAAAAGCCGGTTAGGTTAAGTAAAGCGAGATATTGGCAAGGAAAAGCTAGAAATAAGGCAAAGTTGTTAGATCCCTCTCTCTCTCTCTCTCTCTCTCTCTCTCTCTCTCTCTCTCTCTCTCTCTCTCTCTCTCTCTCTCTCTCTCTCTCTCTCTCTCTCTCTCTCTCTCTCTCTCTCTCTCTCTCTCTCTCTCGTTTCGTATGTGGGAGGGAAGCTTTGGTTTTGTAGGGGTGTGAGTCTCTCTTCACCCCGCGAGGATTAAAGGTCTGAATGGAATGATCCTGATTTCAATTGGTCAGGATTGAGAGACTTGGGCGTATGTTAATTGAGGAAGGAAAGGATTCAGCTCCCTTTTATAACCACCGATAGCGTCTTCCCGTGTCTCCTAGCTCTTATTTTATTTAATCTTTTTAATCACGTTTATCCCTCCTTTTCAGCTAGTATTTTTCCCTGTAGTCTAGTTATATCTCCACTTTTTTTTGTTTGTTGTCAATCTTTCTTCATTTTGTTTCAGTGTATTTTCTTTTCTTTTCCTAGTTTTTATTTTCCTGTCTACTCGTTTTCGCTTTCTGTTATTTCATTTTTTCTTCTTGTCCAGCTCTTCGTTTTCTCTTTATGTTTTATTTTGTTTCTTTGTTCCACTTTTTTTTTCATTCAGTGTTCGTACTCTTCCTGTTCTGTTTCTTTTTTCATCATCCATCGTGTCTACTTTTATTTTCGTTCCTCCTCGTGTTCGCTTCGTTTTGTGCTTTATTTTTTTTATTTCTTCTCTTTTCACATTCTTCTTCTAATCCTCTTCTTTTTTTCTTCCCTTTTTCCTGTGTCATACGTCAAATGTCTCCTCTTCTTCAACCTCTTTTCAAATCCACGTCCATTTTTCCTCCCATTTTTTCCGTATTATATCTCCTGGTCTTTCTGTTCTCAATTTCTTTCCACTGTATTCCACCTTTTCTCTACACACCATCATTATTCTCTATTGTTTTCCTTTCTTCCACTTCTAGATTTTTCCTTTTTTATTCCTTTTCCATTTCTCCTCTACTCTTTCGGTGTCTGTACCCAAACATCAGTATCCTCTGTTTATTTTCTGCGTGTTCCAGTTCTCCTATTTTATCTTCTCCTCCTCATCGTGTTTCCACATTTTCCTACCCATTTCTCACGCCCGTAGTAAAGATGCGCGAGGCAGAACGGACTACTAAAACAAGTAACCTCGTTATTTGCCCAAAAAACGGCTTCTGTTATGTGGTACTTGTAGGTTAATGCGTTCCTTGCTCCTCCTGGCCAGCTTCTTTTTATTCCTCTTCCTTTTCCTCCTCCTCCTCCTCAACCTTTTTTTTTTCTCTCTCTCTCTCCCTCCCTTCTTCCCCTTCTCTTCCTCTCGCCTTGCATGGTTTATCTTCTGCCTGTTTTTTTTTTTCTTCTTGAAGGAGAGAGTGGAGAGTGAGCGAGTGGATATGAACTTTCACCTTTGCTATTCAGCGTCTCTCACTTTATATAAGAAAGTGTTGAGTTTATCACAAGCAGTCTACTAAGGGACAAAAGGTCTGCTGTAGTTATCCTCTTTGTTTGCTTCCTCCTCCTTCTCCTCCTCTTTCTCCTTCCGTCTCTTCTTTCCTTCAGATCTTCTTCTTTCAGCAGTTTCGCCATCTGTTATTCTCAGCGCTTCCTTTGCTTTCCTTTCTCTCCTCCTTTCTCAGCATTGACCCAGACATAATATTTCACAGATCAGTCTTTTTTGCTCGTGAGGCATTTCAGCCAATATTTTCACTCCCTTCCTTTAGTTCTCTCTCTCTCTCTCTCTCTCTCTCTCTCTCTCTCTCTCTCTCTCTCTCTCTCTCTCTCTCTCTCTCTCTCTCTCTCTCTCTCTCTCTCTCTCTCTCTCTCTCTCTCTCTCTCTGCGTGCTTGCCTGTATGCCTGCCTGCTATCCTTCCTCGCTTTCCATCCCTCTCTTCTCTTCTCCTTCCCCTCCTCCCTCCTTCTTTCGATTCTTTTGTGATATAAATACATGTAATAATGTGTTTATCTCAGTAATTGTGTCTGTATGGATATAGATTTCCTTGCTTTGTTTAATGTGATGTAACTCCTTGTATCTAAGCATGTCATTTCACTCTTTTAAGTCTTTATAAGCTCACTAGTCTACTATCTCACGTCTCTAACTTTAAATAAGGTAATCTGTCATAGTCTGTCACAAATAAGTAAGAGTCAACAGCTGTGATACTTCTCTTGACTCTTCTTTTGTGTTTCTTTGTGTTAATGGTTTAATTATACTCTCGGAGAGACTTTTACTTCTCAAATTTTAAATAATCACTTTTTAGCCTTTTCTTTATGGATTGGCACCTCAGTAGGCTTTTTTTTTCTATAAACAGTTTTGTGTTGCTTTTACCCAATACCCCTCTTACATAAAAAAAAAAAAAAAAAATAAGACGAAGGATGATGCCACCTTTGGGATCAGCTTTGAGAGTCAAACAGTAATAGTGGGTTTGTTGAAATGTGGCAGGAATGTAAGGGATTGCAGCATGGACCGGTGTGTGTGGTGTGAAGCGTGGCTGTAGGGGATGTTATAGGTAGAAGTGGTGCCTGTCTGTACTCTCTCTCTCTCTCTCTCTCTCTCTCTCTCTCTCTCTCTCTCTCTCTCTCTCTCTCTCTCTCTCCTCTTCCTCTTCCTCTTCGTACCCTTCCGTCTCTCTTTGATGGTTCTAAAGTCAGATTAATATAACAAGTTGCCAAAATATTGATGAAAACAAGAGAAAAGGACACAGATTTATTTATTTTTTTTTGTGTGTAACAGGGCCACTGGCTAAGGGCAAAAAAAGATTATAAACAAAAAAGTGCTACTTATTGTCCGTTCCCATAAGATGTCAGATAGGAGAGTAAAAAAGCAGAGGTCAAGTGTCTTGAAACCTCCCTCTTAAAAGAGTTCAAGTCATAGGAAGGAGGAAATACAGAAGCAGCCAGGGAGTTCCAGAGTTTACCAGAGAAAGATGAACGATTGAGAATACTGGTTAACTCTTGCATTAGAGAGGAGGACAGAATAGAGATAAGAGAAAGAAGAAAGTCTTGTGTAGCAATGCCGCTGGAGGAGAGGAGACATGCAGTTGGCAAGCTCATAAGACCAGTTACCAGTAGCATGAAAATAGCGGTAGAAGACAGCAAGAGATGTAACATTGCGGCGATGAGAAAGAGGCTGAAGAGAGTCTGTTAGAGGTGAGGAATTATTAAGACGAAAAGTTTTTGATTCCACCCTGTCTAAAATAGCAGTGTGAGTGGAATCCCTCCCCACACATGTGAAGCATACTCCATACATGGGCGGATGGACAGCTCAGAACACCTAACTTCATAGAAGCTGTTTTAGCTAGAGATAAGATGTGAAGTTTCCTGTTTAGATTATAAGTAAAGGACAGACCGAGGATGATCAGTGTAGAAGAGGGGGACAGTTGGGTGTCATCGAAGAAGAGGGATAGTTATCTGGAAGGTTGTGTCGAATTGAGAGATGGAGAAATTGAGTTTTTGAGGGGATGAACAATACTAAGTTTGCTCTGCTCCAATCAGAAATTTTTGAAAGATCAGAACTCAGACGTTCTGTGGATTTTATGCGTGAACTGTATACTTGCTGAAGGGTTCGACATCTACGAAAAGAAGTGGAAAAGTGCAGGGTGGTATCATCAGTGTAAGAGTGGATTGGACAAGAATTTAGATTTAGAAGATCATTGATGAATAATTGAATAATAGGAAGAGAGTGGGTGAAAGGACAGAACCCTGAAGAACACCACTGTTAATAGACTTAGGAAAAGAACACTGACCGAGGAGAAGAACAGTGACCGTCTACACAGCAGCAATAGATCGGTCAGAAAGGAAACTTGAGATAAAGTTAGAGAGAACGATAGAAGCCGTAGGAGGGTAGCTTGAAATTCAAAGTTGTGCCAGAATCTATCAAAAGCTTTTGATATGTCTGAGGCAACAGCGAAAATTTCACCAAAATCCCTAAAAGAAGATGACAAAGATTCATTAAGGAAAGCCAAAAGATCACCAGTAGAGCAGCCTCGACGGAAACCATACTGGTGATCAGATAGAAGGTTGTGAACTGATAGATGTTTAAGAATTTTCCAGTTAAGAATAGATTCAAAAAACTTTAGGCAGGAAATTAAAGCAGTAGGACGGTAGTTTGAGGGATTAGAGTGGTCACCCTTTTTAGGAGGAAGTTGAATGTAGAAAGATTTCCAGCAGGAAGGAAAGGTAAATGTTGATAGACAGAGTTGGAAGAATTTGACTAGGCAAGGTGCAAGCAAGGAGGCACATTTTCGGAGAACAACAGGAGGAACACCATCAGGTCCATAAGCCTTCCGAGGGTTGAGGCCAGCGAGGCCATCGAAAACATTACTGCGAAGGATCTTAATAGGTAGCATAAAGTAGTTCGAGGATGGATAAAAAAAGAGTGAAAAAAAAAAAAAAAAAAAAAAATATATATATATATATATATATATATATATATATATATATATATATATATATATATATATATATATATATATATATATATATATATATATATAAAGAAATAGAGGAAGTACACATGCTCCCTTAAACAGTGGAAGAGGAATCTGATGAAAAGAATAATTTATAAGAAAAAGAGTCATGTGGTCTTTTTGGATGCTGTAGGATGTATTGTAAGGAAAGGAGACAGGAAATTGAAGAAAGGGAGAAAAATCTACTTATTACACTTGATAACAATATTTAGAAGGGTATAAGATGTACCATGCTGTGAAGAGAGAGAGAGAGAGAGAGAGAGAGAGAGAGAGAGAGAGAGAGAGAGAGAGAGAGAGAGAGAGAGAGAGAGAGAGAGAGAGAGAGAGAGAGAGAGAGGTAAATGGGGAATGAATGAAGAATGTAACGTTACTGGATTTGACAACAACCTCCAGGAAGCTATAAGATGAACCGTACTATGGATGGAAGGAAAAGGAAATGAAAGCAGAGAGAGAAATCTAAGGTTAGTACACAAGACAACAATCTCTAAGCATAATTCCTTCAGCACCTCCCTAATAAAACAAAATTTCCTCACGTTATTTACTGCACTGCTCTTCCCCAATACAGTATGACAATGAATCTTTTAATGGTGTTTTGCCTCGTAGGCGTATATCAGGTTTTTTAAGCAGACTTCAGGCAAGTGGTGTGATGCAGTGGCCGTAACTTAGAGAGCCCGTAGCTAAGTTCCCGCGAAAACAATAATGTGTGTGTGTGTGTGTATGTGTGTGTGTGTGTGTGAGTGTGGGTGGGTGGGTGGGTGTCAGAGAGTATAAGGTAACGTACTGCATCGTTAAGTATCTTTATTATGTTGGTGATACGTATGCAGGCAGATAGTTTGTATGTCGTAATTAAGTCCTGGGAGAGTATATATGCTGTGTAGGTAGGTAGGTGAAAAATTATGGTATTGTCTGTGAGGTACATTATCACAGCCTCGGGGGAGCGTGTCTTGAAATTAGTGCATTGCTGTTTGTGCTCTTACTGTTTGTTACTTTCTCTCTCTCTCTCTCTCTCTCTCTCTCTCTCTCTCTCTCTCTCTCTCTCTCTCTCTCTCTCTCTCTCTCTCTCTCTCTCTCTCTCTCTCTCTCTGTGTTTCAGTGACTTTCAAATGTCATGTCAGTTTCGTATATCTCGTTTGTATAAGGTTGGTGTGCATGTGCAAAATAAAATAAAGAAATAAACTTTTGGGTGTACATGTTACGTGCGTTTCATAACTAAGTGTATTTACCTGCGTGTGTGTGTGTGTGTGTGTGTGTGTGTGTGTGTGTGTGTGTGTGTGTGTGTGTGTGTGTGTGTGTGTGTGTGTGTGTGTGTGTGTGTGTGTGTGTGTGTGTGAAAGAGACAGAGAGAGAGAGAGAGAGAGAGAGAGGGGGAACTTCCTGTGTCTGACCTCTTTTATACTCACGCTGAAACATTACAAATTTCACATGTTAAAGACTTGCGACCCGGGAAAGCGAAACGGCTTCTTCTTAAGAGAGGCGCGGCATTTTATGTTAAGAGTTATGAAACGTAAACCAACGCCTGAATAAAATTTGCATTGGGCGCAACATTTTGTAGCCTTGTTTTGTGTATCTTGGTGCGGGGAAGAGAGAGAGAGAGAGAGAGAGAGAGAGAGAGAGAGAGAGAGAGAGAGAGAGAGAGAGAGAGAGAGAGAGAGAGAGACTTTTAACAATACCTACTTTGACAGCATTACTGTTCTCTAAATACTAACTAGACCACAGCATTTAAAAACCATAAGCCACTCACTCTCTCCACTAGGCAGACTTTACTATGCCACTAATTCATGTACTGTAACTTTAACATCCTAACGTAACCGGTGCATGTGTCCGATGCGTGTGCCCGTCAAGTCTCCCAATAGTTCAATAGGGAGAGTGCCGTGCATGTGTTCGTCTCCGTGGCCAATCAGGAGGGCATTGTTAGCGCCTGTCGCGTTGTGATTGGTTGGGGAGGAGAGAGCAAGGCAAGTTGTTACCTGACTAAACGCGTGAGTGATCTCTCTCCTTCCTTCGCTGCCACCTCCCGCTCGCCGCACCCCTTCTCTCCTCTTCCGAGAGATGGATGGCTGATTTAGAGAGAGAGAGAGAGAGAGAGAGAGAGAGAGAGAGAGAGAGAGAGAGAGAGAGAGAGAGAGAGAGAGAGAGAGAGAGAGAGAGAGAGAGAGAGAGAGAGAGAGAGAGAGAGAGAGAGAGAGAGAGAGAGAGAGAGAGAGAGAGTTTAGAGTGACAGATACACAGGCAGATAAACAGGTAGACAGAAATACATACACACAGACAGACACACGGGCAGACAGATAAAACGAAGTATATAAACAGACATACATACAGTCAAACAGGCAGACAGACTGTCTAACTGACCGACAGACTGACTTTAAACTGAATGACATTGACTGACGGGACGAAAAAAAGAAGAAGAAAAAAAAGAGAAAAGACGAGAAAGACAAAAATAATTAACACACACACACACACACACACACACACACACACACACACACACACACACACACATCTGCAAGTATCCTACGCTACTCGTTCCCCTTATGTTTTGGGAGGATTTCTGTGTGTCGTCTCCCGCGCGACTTGTCTTCTCAGTTGCAGTCAAATCTGGCCCAGCCTCAGGGGTCAGACTTTGCGGGCGCCGTTCAATGTACTTACTCAGTATTTCTCAATATAAGGCAGTCTTAGTACACTGCGTTTCTCTAGCACCTTCTGGGCACTGCAGAACACACCCTGCACGACACTACAACAAACAACAAAAACAAGAAGTTAAATTTTGTACACACACACACACACACACACACACACACACACACACACACACACACACACACACACACACACACACACACACACTCAAATACACATGGAAACATAAAGCACACACCACAACCCGCCCCTTTAACGATGTACAGCAGAACACGAGGGCAGGCAAGTATCGGCCGAGGCATGAAGGAGCGGCCCTCGTTACCTCCACCTTGCCTTGCCTGCCTCCCCTTGAATAGCGGTGCCTCCAGTAACGCGAATTCCACTTATGCGGCCTCGCGGGAACTTCAGTATGAGTAATTATTATACCTACCGTGCTTGTAGTTAAGGCGGTTTGACTAATGGCTCCGTATTATAATATTACAGGAGGGACTGTTTATTTATGTATGCATGTGTTTATTTATGTATTTTTGTATGTGCGGAAGAGGCTGAATTAGGGATGGAGATACCTGTGTTAGGGATGTAGGTAACTGAAAATTGAAGACCAGAAGGCAATGAGTGGTGAATATTGGATCGTAAGAAAACTAGGCGGCTACAAATTGCCATTTTTTCGGCACAAGGAAGCTTCTGAATATTGTTGCTCCCGGAAAAGAAGAATGAAAAAAAAAAAAAGCATTTAAATCTTATTCCTATCTAGCATCATTAAATTAAGTAGGAGACTGCAAAAGACGTGTTCATATATACAACACAGCTTGTGGCTACTCTTGTCCGTTAAAAAGTCAAGTAAAAAAATAGGTATTTCAATTCATTCATTGTTTAAACTAACGCCAATATAGATTCTACAGAAGTAGGCCTAAATGCGTACGTAAATAGATAGCTAAATAGATAAATGGATAGATAACTAGATAAACAGACAGACAGATATATAGATAGAGAGAGCCATTTTATTGATGGCAAAAATACATTTAAAACATCGGTATAATAAGACAATTACTCACATACCAAAAAAAAAATATATATATATAAATATTCTCGTGAATAATTATGGAAAACAATGCTTCCATGGGAATACAGTGACCACAGGAGCACATCACCACCAAGTACCGAGTTACAGTCATCCACAACACTACAAACAACCAAACCACTTTTCCATACACCAAATATCCCTAACCCATCCCTATAAAAAATAAATAAATAAATAAATAAATAAAAAAAACTTTCTCCAGCCAAGCACATCACATGACATTGTTTCCCACCACCACTACCACCACCACCACCACCACCACCACCACCACTAGCAGCGCCACCGCCAGCTCACAAATATTAAACAAGAGACAAGGTTGAGATCGAACGGCAAACACCTTCGCTTCTATTACACCACCTACATTACTCAGAGGAGAGAGACAGCGCCGGGATGTTACCCTGCCATGCTCCTCCTGCCATGCCAGGAACTACCATGAGGAGGAGGAGGAGGAGGAAGAGGAGGAGGAAGAGGTAAGCAGATAGAAGTGGAAGGTTTCAGGGAGATATAGGGAGAGAGGAAGTGGAGGAGGAGGAGGAGGAGGAGGAGGAGGAGGAGGAGGAGGAGGAAGAGGTAAGCAGATAGAAGTAGAAGGTTTCAGGGAGATGGAGAGTGGAGGAGGAGGAGGAGGAGGAGGAGGAGGAGGAGGAGGAGGAGCAGGTGCAGCAAGGAGAGATGAAGGAAGGCAAGAAACTCCGGTACTGAGTTTACGCAGGTACATAGGGAAGAAGAAGAGGAGGAGGAGGAGGAGTAGGAGGAGGAGGAGCAGGAGGAGAAAGAAGAAGAAGAAGAAGAAGAAGAAGAAGAAGAAGAAGAAGAATAACATACAGGGAAGAAATTGGATGATAAAAGAGACTGAGAAGTGAAGCTAGTTAATTACTGCTCTGTTGTGCTCCTCTCTCTCTCTCTCTCTCTCTCTCTCTCTCTCTCTCTCTCTCTCTCTCTCTCTCTCTCTCTCTCTCTCTCTCTCTCTCTCTCTCTCTCTGTCTCTCGCAATATACCCAACCACATTCTACTCTCCTATTCTCCTTTCCTCCTCCCTCCCTCTATCCCTTACCCAACCTCAAATCCACCAGGCTCTCAATCCCTATTTTTCGTTTTCTCTCCTCCTCTTCCCTGTCCTCCTCCTCCTCCTCCTCCTCCTCCTCCTCCTCCTCCAGATGCCGTTATTAAGGAGGAATATTTTGGCTCTCTGTCTTGGCCTTATGAGGAGAGGAAGCAAGATTTTCTAAATTAACGTAATCTCTTTCTGAAAGGGTTTTACACCTGCTTTCTCTCTCTCTCTCTCTCTCTCTCTCTCTCTCTCTCTCTCTCTCTCTCTCTCTCTCTCTCTCTCTCTCTCTCTCTCTCTCTCTCTCTCTCTCTCTCTCTCTCTTCCACAAGAGATTAAAGGGTAATGATTTTTGGCCCAATGAAAGGGAAAATGAGATAGGAAGATAAATAGGAGACGGAGAAGAAGAAGAGGGGGAGGAGGAGGAGGAGGAGGAGAGGAAGGAAAAGAAGGAGGAAATAGACCAGTAAGATGAATAAGAGGAGGAAGAGAAGAGGGAGGAGGAGGAGGAGGAGGAGACGGAGGAGGAGGGAGGAGATAGTGATGGTAGTGGTGGTGAAGGAGAATACCGAGAGATGAGGATGGGAGGAGGAGGAGGAGGAGGAGGAGGAGGAGGAGGAAGAAGGGGAAAGAATCCCGAGGGAAGGAGCGGAATGAAGACGAGGAAGAAGGAAGCGGAAAAAAGTGCAATCAGTATCAAAGTGTTCTTGAAAGAAGGCACGGTGCTAGTGGCAGAGGAGGAGAAGGAAGAGGAGGAGGTGAAAGAGGTGGAGGAGGCAGAGGATAATGAAAATAGGAGAACTAGATGTAAACCAAAAGGAGAAAGAGGAGGAGTAGAACAAGAACAAGAGCAAGAAGAACGAAACAAAAAAATTCAGAAGGGGAAATGTGAAGAGTAGAAAGAGGATTTTACGAAGGATTGGTAAGGATGACCAAACGGCAAAAGATCTTTAGGTTCCTGCAAGGCTGTTCAGAAAGAAGAGTAGGAGAAGGACAGGAATGCAATACAACACAAAGGAAGACAAACAGCAAGAACCTTGAAATCCTCACAAATCCTCACCAACCAACTTACACTAACTAATATTGGAAGATACAGACAGGCTCGCAAATTGGAAGGAAAAAGAGGAAGAAGAGGTAGAACAGGAAACCGTAGAGAATAACAAGGTAGCAATGCAGAAACAAATGTGAAAAAAAAAAACATTTATCGGGAGGTCAAAAAGATTATATCAAGGTAATCTATTTTCCTCCACGTCACTTCGTTATCCAGTATTAATGAGGGACAGATTTTCCTCACATGATCCTCTCGACTCACTAAGGAGAGATTTTGACGGGCAATAGTATGTCTTGATAATATTAATGCAATGACGGAATAAAAAGGAAAAAGGAAAGAAAAAAAAAGAAGAAGAAGAAAAAAGAAGTAAAAGGCTCATTAATATATGACTCCGGATTTCCTGCGTTTCAGAATAGCTTCCTTAGAGAGAGAGAAAAAAATATCAATGCAAGCTAAGAGAGCAAGCAGACAGGAACAAAAGTCACTTCATTTTTTTTTTTTGTCAACAGACTGATTTTACACACACACACACACACACACACACACACACACACACACACACACACACACACACACACACACACGCACACGTCATCTACTTGTGAGGGAAATTCGTTTTGGATGTCACAAAAATAAACAGAGGCGTATTTATGAATGCAGCATGTAGTTTCTAGGAAGGTGAGGGATGTGTGTGTGTGTGTGTGTGTGTGTGTGTGTGTGTGTGTATAGAGTTGAATGAGCGGATCTCTCTCTCTCTCTCTCTCTCTCTCTCTCTCTCTCTCTCTCTCTCTCTCTCTCTCTCTCTCTCTCTCTCTCTCTCTCTCTCTCTCTCTCTCTCTCTTTCTGATAAATATGACTGTGTTCCTTTCCATTACACAGTCTTCCGGTTCTGTCTTCTCTCTCTCTCTCTCTCTCTCTCTCTCTCTCTCTCTCTCTCTCTCTCTCTCTCTCTCTCTCTCTCTCTCTCTCAATAAATCGAGTGATAAGGAGAGAGTGAACGAACGCCGTTATCAGTTCGTCTTTGTTATATTTCGATTCTTTCCTCATCCTTCGCTTGCCCTCCGTCTGTTCCTCATTCATATATATATATATATATATATATATATATATATATATATATATATATATATATATATATATATATATATATATATATATATATATATATATATATATATATAACCTATATATATTATGTATATATATATATATATATATATATATATATATATATATATATATATATATATATATATATATATATATATATATATATATATATATATATATATATATATATATATATATATATATATATATATATATATATATATATATATATATATATATATATATAACCTACTTTCCTTTTTCTTCATCGCTTGCCCTCTCCTCTCCCTTTCCTATTTCTTTATTCTTCCATCGTCTTTGCTTCCCTCCCTTTTTTTTTCTCTCTCTCTTCCACGTTCTCACTTTTTTCTCTATCTTGTGAGTTCTCCTCCTCCTCCTCCTCCTCCTCCTCCTCCTCGTTTAATATCCGTATTTTCCTGCTATTCGTATTCCTTCCCCTTCCTCTCATCTTCCCGTCTTCTCTTTACTTATCCTCTTGATTTTTTCATCGTTCCTCCTCCTCCTCCTTTCCTCCTTCTCCTCCTCTTCCTCCTCCCCCTCCTCCCCCTCCTCCTCCTCTTCCTTCTCCTCTTCCTCCTCCTCCTCTTCCTCCTCCTCCTCCTCCTCCTCCTCCTCCTCCTCCTCCTCCTCCTCCTCCTCCTCACTTTCTTCTCGTCTTCCTTTTCCACAAGTTCAAGTTTCAGAGCTACGCATTTCATTCTTTGTCGCTGAAAACTTTACTAATATTATGCAGTACGTTTCCTAAATCGTATTGGCGTTACCTTCTCCCCCTTTCCTCTTCCTCCTCCTTTTCCTCTTCATCTTCCTCTTCTTTTTTCTCCTCCCCCTTCTCCTCCTCCTCTTCCTCCTCCTCCTGAAAAAGAAGCCTCGCGGTAAGAAAGCTGAGGAGAAACACCATTTTTGTGTTCGTGTAGGTTAAAACTTCTGTGCTTAAGTGAATGTAAGAACAGCTTTGTGAGACGTGACGCGGTGAAACTTTATGATTATTGTATGTGTGTAGTAATGAAGGATTTCCTGGTGTTTATTTATTTTTTGGTTGGGTAGTGTTTTGTTGTCGTTGTTGGTGGTGGTGGAAGTGGTGGTGGTGGTGATTTTGTTGTTGTTGTGTTGTTGTTCCTTGTGTTCGTATTATTATTGTTTTCCTTTTATTATTGTTTTTTTTTATTTCTAGGGTTGTTATTATTATTATTATTATCATTATTATTATTATTATTATTATTATTATTATCATTATTATTATTATTATTATTATTATTATTATTATTATTATTATTATTATTATTATTATTATTATTATTATTATTATTATTATAACTATTGTTAATATTACAACATGAACTCCTACTACTACTACTAGTAGTGCTGCTGCTACTACTGCTACTACTATACTACTACTACTACTACTACTACTACTACTACTACTACTACTAATAATAATAATAATAATAATAATAATAATAATAATAATACTTCTACTACTACAACTACTGCAACTCCTACTGCTACTACTACTACTACTACTACTACTACTACTACTACTACTACTACTTCTACTATTCTCACTAATATTACTACTACTACTACTAATACTAATACTTCTACTACTACTGCTGCTGCTGCTGCTGCTGCTGTTAATATAACTACTACTATTACTATTTTTATCATTATTGTTGATGTTATTGTATTCTGCAATGTTTCTCCCAGCTTGTATATATATTCATATCTTTTATTCTTTCTTTACCAGGTGAGTACGAGAAAGCCTCCAAGGTATCGAGCTGGAGTACGGTTTGAAAGGAAGGAAATCGTTATTCAAAGGTATCTGTGTTACCATTATGCTAAACCCAATATTACCAGTGACCAGCAGTGAGGGAGCTAATGACATATGTGAAAGGCGAGAATGCACTGTATTTCATTTACTGAATACCGAATTGGGTAGAAAGGGGATCTGTACAACTAGCTATGGAATATTACGTGGCTAGAATGTGCTTGCTTTGAAATGATATCTATGTGTATCTTTTTTTGGTGAAGTTAGATTAGAAGCCCGGTTGTTCTGACTGTAAGAAAGAAAATTTGATTTACAGTAATGGCTTGTAGTAAGAACGACATTGTCACCCGGACTTTCATCTTTTCTTTACTTTTTTTATTCTTCTCTGATAAACTTCCATAACATGAAAAAAATATCTTCATCGTTTTGAACTTTAATTAGAATGATTTTCAATTCCTCACGCAGATGATTATTCAGTTTTCCACAATGATTTTTTTTTCTTCTGTTAATTGCTTTGAATCTCTGCGAAACTCTCCCTAGAAATTTAAAAACACCTTTGAAAACCCCACAATAACTTCCATCAGTCCTTGTTCGGTGTAACCAAGATAGTCGCTGAAACGTTAAGATTACTGAAGTATTTTCCTTTAATTAGAGATAAATTGATTGATGTTTACAAAATTAGCGTATCATTGTATTTGTTATTAAGTGTGCGTCGCTGGTTTGACACAATAGCTTGTGACCTGTTGAGATGGAACAGACAAGAGGGTGAGCATCGTATTATTTATTTATTTTTTTTTTTATTTCCGTCGCTTGGGAGTGCCCCGTGAGGCTTTGAAGTGTCGTGGTGCATAGATGATTAGGGTAAGAATCTGAAAGTGGATAGTTGGTTTTAACGACAGTGAGTGAGATTTGTTGTTGTTGTTGTTGTTGTTGTTGTTGTTGTTGTTGTTGTTGTTGTTTTTGTTTTTTTTATTATTATTATTATTATTATTATTATTATTATTATTATTATTATTATTATTATTATTATTATTATTACTATTATTATTATTATTATTTTTATTATTATTATTATTATCATTATTATTATTATTATTATTATTATTATTATTATTATTATTATTATTATTATTATTATTATTGTTATGTATTCATTTATGTTTGGTTCCCTTCCTTTGCAAATTTCGGGCCATTCATGTGAATAAGTAATTTGATATATACAGTAAAATCCCTCTTATCCGGCATCAACGGGACCGCCGACATGCCGGATACTTGAATATTGCCGGATACTTGAATAGAAGTGAAATTATGTCCACAATCACCACCCTACACTCACGCATCTTACCATAACAAAGATCAGCTGATTTTAATCAGCAACTGATCTGATCAGCTGCTTAAGTGTAAGCACAACATGCTTCCTCTTTTCTACAACTTTAGGCATGATGAAGGCGTCAAGCGATAAACAGTGCATACGTGGGACTGAGTCACTGAGTAAACACAGTGCAGTGGGCCGCGGGTGGCGCGAAGCAGTGCGGTCTGGTGGCGAGGGGACAAAGTATGCCTCGCGCGGGAATTTTAATCGATTTTATGAGTATACATTGATTTTTTATTGATTTTAAGGCTCGGGTAAAAATGTGCCGGATACTTGAAGCTGCCGGATACTCGAATGCCGGATGAGAGGAATTTTACTGTATTTGTCGTTATGCTGCTCCTTGTTTGTGTGGTCGACACCGTGTTTATTCACATCAATATATTTAATTTTATATCATATGTGTTCCTTTTCTCAGTTATGCTCTTTTTTTATTATTAGCATTATAGCCAGACATTGATTTCTTACATTACTGGCCGATGGCACCAACTTACCTCTGTGACAGTTAAGATCAGACGAAGCTTCACTCCCACTTCCCCACAGCGGTGCATTCATTACACGGCTTGCCCAACCACTTTTCTGGGCTTTCTTCTCATCTTTCAGGGATTTTACAGTAATGTCATTCATTCATTCGAGGTGACTCTTCACGTTTAATTTCCCTTAAGTGTTTCAGTCGGTTTCATTTTATCATAATTTTTCTTGTATTTTTTTTTTCGTTTTCCCTTATCTAAACACTTTATTAATGCGTTTCTCTTTCTTTTATTTTTCTATATTTGAGTTTTTTTTATTAATTTTCGTCCAAACTTATTTAATACACGTTTTGATTATTGTGTTTTCGGGTTTCTTTGCTTTTATTTGCTCATTCTTTCCCTTTACTTGAACATTATACGTATTACTGGTTCGGTTTTTTTATTTATCTAAGACCTTTGTGATACTCATCCAGTTTTATATATTGCACCGTTTTATTATTGCTGTTTTTGTTCATATTTCTTTTAGTCTTTACACGGTCACTATCTTCCTTACCTGAACACTTCATCATTCTCCATCTCTCTTTTTATATAGGAACTTTAATAATGCTCCCCCAGACTTCTATCAACCGCATCCCCTCGTCCTCTCCCTCTCTCTCTCTCTTTTACTTCTATATTTGTAATTATCCACATCCACCTCGACATTTTTACCCAGCTATTCACATAAGTATTCATGTTCCTTACTTTTTATTTGTTATTATTTTTTTCTTGGTATTTTGTACATTTCCACCTCTCATTTAAGCCAGACTACGTTTTGGAATTGTTTTTCATTTATATTTATGTTTAAGAGCAGCAATTTAACCTTTTTTTGTGTGTGTGTGTGTGTGTCTGTGTGTGTGTGTGTGTGTGTGTGTGTGTGTGTGTGTGTGTGTGTGTGTCTATCTGCCCTTGACTTTCTATCGCGCGTAAAGATAAGTAATGTTTGTTTCATATAAAACAATGAATGGCCATATAGAGGATGGTGTAGAATTGTTGTAGTACTATAGTAGCAGTAGAAGTGATATTATTTTCATTATTTTTATTATTATTATTATTATTATTATTATTATTATTATTATTATTATTAGCAGTAGTAGTAGTAGTAGTAGTAGTAGTAGCAGCAGTAGTAGCAGTAGCAGCAGCAATAGTAGTGTCAGCAGGAACAAAAGTGACAATCGGTTCCTTAAGTACCCTGATATTAAAACACGAAAGTTCCAACAGCAGCATTATTTAATTTACATGCTTTATGATGTTATTTATTATCAGTATTATGAGTCCCTAAAGGCGTGCGGTGTATCTCATCGAATTAAAACGTCACCCGAATTAAATCACCCGCATTCATTTAGCGAGTCTTACTGAATTTCCAGAAACTTTTTATGTCCATTATTAAATGCAACTGTTCTAATTTACAAGATTGTTGGACATTTCCTGCATGTTTCTCGGTGGTGTGTATTTCTCTCTCTCTCTCTCTCTCTCTCTCTCTCTCTCTCTCTCTCTCTCTCTCTCTCTCTCTCTCTCTCTCTCTCTCTCTCTCTCTCTCTCTCTCTCTCTCTCTCTCTCTCTCTCTCTCTCTCTCTCTCTCTCTCTCTCTCTCTCTCTCTCTCTGCCACGTCCCCTCGACATTTCCCAAAGAATCTGCAATTTCACCTCTGAATTCTTCCCCAGTAACAAGTTCTTGCTCTCCTCCTCCTCCTTCTTCTCCTCCTCGTCCTTCTCCTCCTCCTCCTCCTCGTCCTTCTCCTCCTCCTCCTCCTCCTCCTCCTCCTCCTCCTCCTCCTCCTCCTCCTCCTCCTCCTCGTCCTTCTCCTCCTCCTCCTCCTCCTCCTCCTCCTTCTCCTCTCCTGCTCATACTCTTTTTCTTCGTCCTCTATCTCTTCCCTTTCTCTTTTGCTCGGTCTTGCGGGAAATCTACGGTGAAGCTGAGGGGAATGTGAGCTGAAAATTACCACGGTGTTGCGTCCTTCTTTTTACTGAGAATGTAATTTTTTTTTTTTTTTTTAGGGGGGAGAAGCATTGACTGGGTTTGTGAGGGAGGACATGGGAGAGTATGATGTGTGTGTGTGTGTGTGTGTGTGTGTGTGTGTGTGTGTGTGTGTTGGTGGGGTGGGGAAGTGAGAGTGATTAGTGAGACTCAGGAGTGTTAAGGAATGTCGGAGGTGGGAGGAAGGAAGAGTGGTAATTACTGGTGTGGTGATGTGTGGTTAGTTGATTAAGTTGTGGAGGTTATTGTAATTTTGAAGCAAGTATTGGGTTGTTGCGATGTGGGGTGATGATGGTGGTGGTACTGCTGCTGCTGCTGCGTGTAGCTTCTACTACTGATACTACTACTAATACTGTTACTACTACTGCTGCTGATCCTCCTGCTGCTGCTGGTGCTGTTGGTGTTCCTGCGGCCTCGTCAGTACACTCACCGAACCAGAAACTTTACAATTCTTATTCCATTTCCTCTTCCTACCTTTCCCCTTCCCTCACGTGCAAACTTATCCTCGCCTCGTGTCCTCTCTTTTCACTACCTCCTCCTCCTCCTCCTCCTCCTCCTCCTCCTCCTCCTCCTCCTCCTCCTCCTCCTCCTCCTCCTCCTCTTTCTCTTCCTCTTCGTCTTCCTCCTCCTCCTCCTCCTCCTCCTCCTCCTCCTCCTCCTCCTCCTCCTCCTCCTCCTCCTCCTATCAGCCCCTCAACACATGCAATACACGATCTTCGTACTGCACTCAAAGCACGTCCTCTTTCCTCTCCCTCCCATTGCCTTCTCTCTTCCATCGCTCCTTCCCTCACTCCCCTCTCCCTCGCCCTTTCGTTCACCTTTCACGCCTATCCCTAACTTCCCTTCCTCTCCCTCTCCCCTCTCCTTCTCCCCTCTTCTCCTCCTCCCCTCTCTCCTCCCCTCGCTGGACATGCACTGGTTCTCTCACCACGCCCTTCGTTACTCTCCCTGCCCTCACTCTCTTTGTCACCCTTCCCTCTCACTCTCGGCTCCCACCCTAGTCATCAGTTTAAGCCTCACCCTTGCCACACCCTGCGTAGCGGTACAGAGGGATTCCCACACACACACAAACACACACACACACACACACACACACACACACACACACACACACAATTCACACTTATAAATTCTAGTCAGGGAAAAACGAAGAAGAAAAGAAGAAAAGTTTGGAATAAAACACACACCAGTGATTTCAATATGCATACGAATTGCAAGCTATTAGATTTATTGCAAAAGCTGGGAAAGAAAAGCACTGAGGACTTGTGTATGTGATTATGTGTAAGAGTGATAACGAAGCCAAAAGAAACTAAGGAGGCAAGAAGAATATAGAAGCAATTCGACGAGTAGGGTTGAGAGGATTCTGTTGTTTTGTGGAATGTGAGTCGAAAACATCTATATCCTGCAGTGAGTGAGTCAAGTGGATTTATCCCTTCCAAAATATTAAATCAATGACGTCTACTTCATTCACATGATTTAATATACTTGTATTGGCCGGGGAAATTAACTGCTCTACCCACGCAAGAAATATATTAATGTGTGCGACAGGGGAACGCCTGGATTGTAATGTGCCAGAAGACCAACTGAGTACGTTTGGCAATAGCGGAACCCTCCAGGAGATTCAGGACGGTTACATAATTGAGGATGGACCGAAGATGAAACAGAAGACCATTGGATAGTAGGAGTATTATCCTCGCTAAAGTATTACTTGGAAAAAGTGTACAAAGCGTGTTTGCAATATACAGAGCGTGCTTGTTTTTACCGCTATAAAAATGTGTAGTGAACTGAACCACAAGAAACCTGAGGCGCATCTTCTTTAAATAATGAGGTTTGCCATTGTAAACACGAAGGCGAAAATTCAATAAGAACTGCGTCTTTTGTAAAGGAGAAAAAACAAACAAACAAGTGGGCAATTACAAATTAAATAATATGAAAAATAAAGAAATAGTATAAAATAAAATAAGAACTGCGTCTTTTGTAAAGGAGACAAACTAATAAGTGGGCAATTACAAATTAAATAATATGAATAATAAAGAAATAGCATAAAATAAAAAGATAAATAGATTAATATAATAGATGAACGACCTAAATAAAGTAAATGGAAAGTAAAAAAAAATCCTCAGCTCATATGCTATTGTTTGAACCACCGTCACCAGTAGTATTAGTTTTGCTGCTACTACTACTACTACTACTACTACTACTACTACTACTACTACTACTACTACTACTACTACTACTACTACTACTACTACTACTACTACTGCTGCTGCTGCTGCTGCTGCTGCTGCTGCTGCTGCTGCTGCTGCTGCTGCTGCTACTACTACTACTACTACTACTACTACTAACTACTACTACCATCATCATTACTACTACTACTACTACTACTACTACTACCATCATCATTACTACAAAAAAAGCTACTACTACTACTACTACTACTACTACTACTACTACTACCACCACCATCACTACCACCACTACCATCACCACCATCATTAAAACCACACACACACACACAAAAAAAAAAAAAAAATTGCCCTGATTTCACTTTAGCATGCTTTTCCCACACTCATTTTTTACATCGTCGTTTCTTGATTCCTGAGGGAGGCGAGGCGGGAGGCTGCTACTTTACAGAGGCTACAGCGCTGAGTGGAAAACAACTAGCCGTGCTGTAGAGGGCGTTAGAAAGCCTCAGGGGGCGACAAGAGGCCTTGCTGTGAAAGAAGATTGGGATAGTGGCACGCAGGGAGGAAAAAAAAAAAAAAATACGTTGATAGGGAGAGAGGGACGTAGAAAGGGAAAGAGGGACGGAGAGGGGAGTGTATAGATGGGAAATATAGTGTTTAAATATAGTACTGTAGAGTGGTTTCTTTTTATACCTGCCTTCTCTTAAGTGGTATATTGATTGGATTGCCGTGGGAATATAAGTGCAAGTGTCATCAAGAACGTACTGGGTAAATCAAAGAGCAAAGGACGCTTGGTATAGAAATGGTGAGAAATTAGCGATGAAAAATGACTGGATGCATTCAGTGTAGTGAAATTTATAGAAGTGCAAGATAAGATGTGGGTTGAGTTTCAGTAGAGATGTCGAAAATTAGACTCAAGATATTCGTGAATAGAAAGGATGTTTAATCTTGCTAGTGGGTGACTGAAAAAAAAAAGAGATAAATTGCATTATCCGGTAAACATAAGGAATCAGTAGGGAAATGCAGTAATTATATCGAAAGTTTTCCTTCATTTTAAATAAATCCTTGAAAGTATATGATGAGAGTCATTATCAATAATTTGCAAGAAATAACAGGTACAAATTTTGTCAGGGAGCACGCTGGTTTGCAGATAAAACATAAGTACAGATCCATCATCGGTTACTTTCTTCTAAAACGCCCAGCATAAGTTGTACAGGTTTTATGGATTGAGAGAAAATATTTTGGTCATAGTGTTGATCGTAATGGAGTGTGGGAGGTGATGAAAGGCCGTGCTGTGAGGCGGTGATCTATTTAATGCACTGAGTAACTCTAAACTGGAGCCGCAGGTGTGGTTGAGGCGGGGAGGGAGGGAACGGGTAATAGTGCATGTCAGGATTGATAAAATAGGAGTGAACTGAGAGAGGCTTTAAGTTGACATATATATATATATGTAAGAATAGGAATAGAGGAAATTATGTAAGTGATATGGATGTACGTACGTGTGCAATATAGCGTGGTGTTGTGTGAGCAGCATTCGCCACGTTAAGCAATTGTGAAATGAACTAGAACTGGTATAATATATTGCAGGTCTACAGTGCTGATTTATATTGATAATGTGAGAGATCATAAAGTTACTGACCTGAAATAAGGTAGACGTTTCAACACACTTCACAATATCATTTTGGACTGTATATTTCTTTTCCCTTTGTGACTTTTTTTTTTTTTAGCAAGGGTATCTTTTCTTGGCTTTTTTTTTTCGTTCAGTTTTGTTGCCTTTAGTTAGAGACATTTTATAAAAAAAGTGTGGTTTGCATAAAACAAAGAGGTATCGTTTTCCACAGGCTTGAAATAAGAGGCAATAAAGAGGTAGTGAGCTTCTGGAGACAGAGAAAAAAACAACTATAAACATTGAAAGAAAGCCTGGAACAATATGTAACAAGAAAATATAACCAGTTTTTTTTTTTTTTTTTAAGAATTATATAAATAGAAACACATAACAAAAAGTTAAGACAACTAAGTAAACACAAAAGACGTACACTAGAAGGCACAGACATCACGATTAGACAAACCAAAGAAGCAGTTTGAGAAACAAAGTGATGAATGATGGCAGCTCATGTAAGAGGGAGCGGGTGTCCTAATCCTTGGTATTGGGAAGGCGTGGAAGGGAACGTGTGCGGGGAGAGGGAATGGGTGTGCTGAGTGAGAGGGGAGGAGTAGACAATGGAGAGTGGATAGCAGGTACAGGTGTGACAGTTTATTGTGGGAAAACAAGTGTAGTGGAGAGCACGTATGGGATTAGACTGGTGTGTACGTGACGAGAGACACACACACACACACACACACACACACACACACACACACACACACACACACACACACACACACACACACACACACACACACACACAGAGAGAGAGAGAGAGAGAGAGAGAGAGGAGAGAGAGAGAGAGAGAGAGAGGAGAGAGAGAGAGAGAGATAGAAGAGAGAGAGAGAGAGAGAGACTCATCTCATCATGAAACTGTCCTAAAACGAAGGAAACGAGAGAGAGAGAGAGAGAGAGAGAGAGAGAGAGAGAGAGAGAGAGAGAGAGAGAGAGAGAGAGAGAGAGAGAGAGAGAGAGAGAGAGAGAGACTCAACCCATCATGAAGCTATCATGCAACGAACGAAAGAAAAAAAAAAGTGGACGCCATGGATTTATCACTCCAACTTTTATCGAAATGGGCGAAAAAAATGTGAAAAAATGTTGGCAGATAGAATATGCTTACCGTGTCGAACGACAAGGGTAATTGCCTTTATCATTACTAATGTTTTTATATAGATATGTGTTTTGTCTGCCCCACTCCCGCCGTCCCCCACTCTCACCTCCCCTCCCCCTCTCTCCCCCGCCCTTTTTTATCTAGCGAAGGTGAATTGCAATGAAAATGAGAGCAAAAAAAAAAAAAAAAAAAAGAAAAAGCTAAATGAATAAAATGAGGCTAATGGGCTCTCAAAGAATGAAAGCGTGACATTATTTTTCTATTTTCACTTTTAATACGATTTTTTTTTTCTTCTTTTTGTATGTCTGTTCCATGTTTTTTGCCTTTCTTTTTTGTTCAATTTCGTTTTTGTTTTACTGCCGTACGTATTAACTATTCTTCCCAATTTATGATTTTTTTTTTTAATTGCTCTTTTTATTATTTTTGTGTGTTTTTTCTTATGTTTTATCTATTTTCACTAGTTCCTTTTGTATTTTCTCCTTTACGCCGTTTTAATATTAATTCTCTCTCTCTCTCCCTCTCTCTCTCTCTCTCTCTCTCTCTCTCTCTCTCTCTCTCTCTCTCTCTCTCTCTCTCTCTCTCTCTCTCTCTCTCTCTCTCTCTCTCTCTCTCTCTCTCTCTCTCTCTCTCCTGTTATTGTCCTAATGCTATTATTATTATTGTTATTGTTGTTACTATATTCTAAGCTTCTTCGTTAGATTGCATTTCCTTTGTCCCCTTTCAATTTCGTTGCCGTTATATCGCTCGTATTCTTTTTTTTTTTTTTATTTGGTTTGTTTTTATTCCCACTACGTACTCCATAAATAATCTGCTTTCCTCTTTTACTATATTTTCTTCTTTCACCAGCATCCTTCACTCCCAGAAACTTCTTTGTGTCTGTTGTAGTTTCCTTCAAGATATTCCCCATTACAATATTCTTCATATCTTTATTTACCTTTTTCCTACAGCAGAATCTTCCTCAATTCCTCTTTTATTTTTCTTCTTCCTGCATCCTTCACTCCCAGAAATACCTTTGCGTCTGTTGTGGTTTCTTTCAGAATATTTCCTTTCACAATATTTTCTCACATCGCCACTCGCTAGTTTTTTTTTTTTTTTCCCAATCCAGCAGAATATTCCTCACTTTT
>NC_087152.1:15707500-15735000 GCF_035594125.1 Scylla paramamosain
TCTGCATCTTATTCCTTGACAATCTATTAAGCTTATGTATGCGCCATCCCTTCCTGAATATTCATCTCTCTCTCTCTCTCTCTCTCTCTCTCTCTCTCTCTCTCTCTCTCTCTCTCTCTCTCTCTCTCTCATTCAGTCAATTTACTGTTATTTGTTTTTTTCTTTTTTTTTTCACATTGTGGTCAAGGGAAATAGTTTTGATAATATAATTCTCTCTCTCTCTCTCTCTCTCTCTCTCTCTCTCTCTCTCTCTCTCTCTCTCTCTCTCTCTCTCTCTCTCTCTCTCTCTCTCTCTCTCTCTCTCTCTCTCTCTCTCACACACACACACACACACACACACAGTTGCTCAGCCGCACAGGTAACAGACGGACAGGTAGGAGGCGCCACTAATTAGCGCAGTCGAGTCGGTTCGAGGCACCTGTCTGGGTGAGGCAAGAACCAGTCACCTTGACACACCAGCTCTGGGGCAAGGGGGGTGTAGGTAGGGAAGAAGAGGAGGAGGAGGAGGAGGAATACAAAGGAATACAAGAGAAAGCCAAAAAACAACCTTTTTGGTCCTTGCAAAGCTGTTTAATAACTACTTGTAACTAGCTACTGGAGGAGAAGGAGGAGGAGGAGGAGGAGGAGGAGGAGAGGGAGGAGGAGGAGGAGGAGGAAGGAGAAGGAGAAGGGGAGCGGGAGGATGGAAGAGATAAGAAGGGGGAGGGGAGGAAGAGGAGGAAGCGAGGGAGACTGGGAGATAATTAAGACCTGGGACTAGAGGGAAGACTGGAGGGAGAAGGAGGAGGAGGAGGAGGAGGAGGAGGAGGAGGAGGAGGAGGAGGAGGAGGAGGAGGAAGACTAGGGGGAGGAGGAGGAGGAATAGGAGGAGGAGCAGAGGGAGGACTAGAGAGAAGACCAGGAGTAGAGGGAGGAAGAAGTAGGAAGAGGAGGAGGAATGTCTGTGGTGTCATGAATAAATAAAAAAAAATGTATGAATGACGTAATATGGTCATAATTAATAGCTCCGTATTTTTTTTTCTTTAAGTGTTTTTTTCTTTCATTGTGGCTTCATGTATTTCAGTTTTGTTCTCTTATTAGTATATGCTTCTTTTTATTGGTGCTTCTTTTTAACCCTGGCTGCTTTTTTTTTCTTCATATTTTCTCTCTGCTTTAGTTTATCGTTACTATCGAATTATTTCAAGTCATTACATGCCTGCCACTTTCGTGGATTCGTTCTTGATCTTGTTCGTAATATACTCGTTAGTGATGCTAATTTATGACTCTCTCTCTCTCTCTCTCTCTCTCTCTCTCTCTCTCTCTCTCTCTCTCTCTCTCTCTCTCTCTCTCTCTCTCTCTCTCTCTCTCTCTCTCTCTCTCTCTCTCTCTCTCTCTCTCACATGTGTCTGGTGATCTGCTCGGCTCGACTCGCTAAACACTTTTTTTTTTTTCAGAATGATCTCGTCGTTTGGTAATCGCGTTGGTAATTCCCCAGTAGAGATGAGTGCTGTAATTTCTTGTGTTATGAGGAGTTCACCGTAATGCCAATGTTTCTGCTCCGACTCGCTCATGATACTGGTGATGTGTTGATGTTGGAGAGAGAGAGAGAGAGAGAGAGAGAGAGAGAGAGAGAGAGAGAGAGAGAGAGAGAGAGAGAGAGAGAGAGAGAGAGAGAGAGAGAGAGAGAGAGAGAGAGAGAGAGAGAGAAAGGCAAAGAAAAAAAGAGAAATCAAACAAAAACAGGGCATAAAATGGTCTTAAAATTGCACTCACACACACACACACACACACACACACACACACACACACACACACACACACACACACACACACACACACACACACACACACGCACACAGTCACACACACATACACACAAAGAGAGAGAGAGAGAGAGAGAGAGAGAGAGAGAGAGAGAGAGAGAGAGAGAGAGAGAGAGAGAGAGAGAGAGAAAGAAAGAGAGAGAGATATTCAAATCGCGTTATGGTAAAAAAAAAAAAAAAGAGAGAAAAGAATGTTCCCTGCATACTTAAATTACAGTTTTTATTTTCTTTCTCCTTTTTTTATTATCTTCAACACGGAAGTTGCATTTCATTTGTTGAAATCTTTTAACTTTCTTACCCTTTCATTTTTTTTTTTATCACAGCAATTTTTTGTTTGATTGTTTTAAGTTACATTTAATTTCGGCAGTTTTTTTTTTTCCTGTACTTAATTTTTCGTCTTTCTTTTTTCATTTGTTGAGAACGCTTGGGAGGGAAAGAGAAAATACAAAAAAAAAAAACAGGAAAAGAAGAAAAGAAAGGTATAATAAAAAGCGCTCTGGGAAAACGGCTTTTGAAAATGTCCTCTTCCGTTGCACTGAGACTCGCAGCATTTTCTCCCAATCATGACGTCTTTTTGCAATTACTTTTATTTCCAGAGTGTTTTTTTACACTTACGTTATTTCCACGTGTACAAAAGCGCCTCCTTGACACGCTGCAATTCCCATGAGAGAGAGAGAGAGAGAGAGAGAGAGAGAGAGAGAGAGAGAGAGAGAGAGAGAGAGAGAGAGAGAGAGAGAGAGAGAGAGAGAGAGAGAGAGAGAGAGAGAGAGAGAGAGAGAGAGAGAGAGAGAGAGAGAGAGAGAGGATGCTTTTGCAGAACTATCGTGCACTTAAAGTCATTACCAAGGGAAGATTTTCAATAAGGGCTGCATGCGTCGTTCACTTCAGGGCGTCCCAGCAGCGCATCGAAGCTTCGTTGGATGTAGATGAAGGAGAAGCTTGAAAAATATATATATACACGTACCAGATTATAACAAGTAGTGGAGAAAAATAGAAAGAGAACGTCGTGGAGTAAAAATGACTGTGAAGAGAGAGAGAAAGAGAAAAGGGAAAAAAGGCGATGTAAAAAAAGTGATATTGAATTGAGATTCAGAGAGAGAGAGAGAGAGAGAGAGAGAGAGAGAGAGAGAGAGAGAGAGAACCTGGATGAGTTCGTTCTTAAATAAACAAAGAAAGTACAAAGAAAAAAAGTTATTCTGAATATGAAGAAGGAGGAGAAAGAGAAAAAATAAAAGAGAAAAGAAAAAGAAAGGAACAATAATAACAAGAAATTAAAGACGAAGGCGTAAAGAAAAATCGTGAAACGTGACGTAGAAGCGTAATAAGGAAGAGAAGAAAGAGTGTCGGTGAAGGAGAAAATGAAAGGAGGAGGACAGGGGCAAGACACACATAGAGATAAATAAGTAGCCCGGAAAAATGGGAAAAAGAAAACGGGAGGATTAGAGGAAGGAATGTAAGATAGAAAAAGGAAGAATAAGAGAAGGCACAAGACGACGAGGAGGAAAAAAAAAAGAAATAAAATGTTAGTATGAGGGTGAGAAAAGAAAATGCTGGGACAGGAATGAGAGAGAGAGAGAGAGAGAGAGAGAGAGAGAGAGAGAGAGAGAGAGAGAGAGAGAGAGAGAGAGAGAGAGAGAGAGAGAGAGAGAATATTAGATAAAGCGTTCATGTTTTTTTTTCTATTCATTTCATTAAACTAAAAACAGTATGAAAAAAAAATCCGTGAAAGTCTGTATTGTTGGTTTTATCCCGTTATTATGAACCAGGATAATATCGCCTCTATGATTGGTCGCTACGGAAATTATCACTCACTCATTTGTAGAATACCAGTAAAATGAATCATGTCATAATCGTAATATCATCGTAATTTTTTTGTCTTTTTATTCCACTATGCAGGATAAATGAAAGTGGTGAAGTTGACTACAGTAATTCCTTCACTACTAGATGATTTTTGCTCTAGTTGTTTGTAAATATTTATTTATTATTTTTTTTTTCGTGGTGTATTGAAATTGGCTTTGTTGAATTATCGACATCACAATTCATTCGCTACTAGATATATTTTATTATACTGAATTACAAATGTTTAGATTTTTCTCGTGTTGGCAATTAAAATTAGTTTAATAGCCTGGAAAAGGTAAAAAAAAAAAAAAAAAAGGAGTGTCAGTGTAGGACTGGTAGTGCCGCCCACCCACGTCTCTTCTAGATGGTGATTTGAAAAAAGACAATATTAGCCTCCTATTTTTTTTTTTCTGTCTGTGTATTCATTCAAACAATTTCTTTTTAACAGCTGTCTGAATATTATGGCAAAATTATCCTAGCAGTAAGAGACTTATAGGACTAACCCCCCCTCCCCACACACACACACACACACACACACACACACACACACACACACACACACACACACACACACACACACACACACACACACACACACACACACACACACACACACACACACACACACACACACACACACACACACACACACACACACACACACACACTTTTTCTCATCCATTACTTCATACATAGTCGATCATAGATCTCCTCAATTTTTTTTTTTTTATCCATATATTTTTTTGTGCGTAAACAGCCCATATTATACAGTCCTTCCCTGCCTAACTCATTCATCACTGTTGATTTTGTATGTCTCGGTTTGGCGTCTCTGTGTTTAGCATGATATTTGTTTCTCCGATGCAATGTTTACTCTACCGTTTCAAAAGTTCTCTCGTATTACACAAAGGAGAAAAACAAGAAGGAAAAGAAGAACAAGATCAAGAACAAGAAGAAACTTAAGAAAAAAGCGTAACGATTAATTTTATGCTACACTGTATTTTTTAATACTATAAATTCCTTTCCTTCTATATTTTGCGTATTAGAACAAACTTTCCGGCTATTTGATAATGAGGAGCTTGAAGAAAAAAGGAGAGAGAGAGAGAGAGAGAGAGAGAGAGAGAGAGAGAGAGAGAGAGAGAGAGAGAGAGAGAGAGAGAGAGACAACAATTACTTTGCTCTTTATACTCGTAGTCTCTTACATACGCATTAATTCCATTTTTCCGCCGTCTAGAAGCAAGAGTAAGTGGTGTGAAAATGAGGGAGAAGTTTTATGAGATGTGCGAGTGAGACAAATGAGAACAATACATTACTTCTATTCACTTTGATCTCGTGTTCGTTGGTGTAATTGTTTCATTTCGTCATTACCATTATTACGTCCATGCGCCAGGCAGGTCGTGCTCCACCTGTCCTGGTGCTCTCCTCTGCATTTTTATTAGTGTGATGGTAGGACAAGGCGTGCTGCCCTGTCTAGCAGATGGGACAAGGCGTGCCGTTCTGTCTAGGCTATTTAATTGAAAGGAGGTGTCTGCCTGATTTATGAGTGCTAGAAATAGACACTACTGATGTTGCTACTACTGCTACTACTGCTACTACTACTACTACTACTACTACTACTACTACTACTACTACTACAACTACAACTACTACAACTACTACAACTACTACTACTACTACAACTACTACTAGTACTACTACTACTACTACTACTACTACTACTACTGTTATCGTTAGGGAAAGTCTAATTGTAGTGATATTTATCTATTTCTATTTAAGAATATATG
Source organism: Scylla paramamosain (assembly GCF_035594125.1). Lineage (NCBI taxonomy): Eukaryota > Metazoa > Arthropoda > Malacostraca > Decapoda > Portunidae > Scylla > Scylla paramamosain. The sequence continues at coordinate 15,712,923 of NC_087152.1, forward strand.
TTAGTAGTAGTAGTAGTAGTAGTAGTAGTAGTAGTAGTAATAGATAGATAGATAGAGAGAGAGAGAGAGAGAGAGAGAGAGAGAGAGAGAGAGAGAGAGAGAGAGAGAGAGAGAGAGAGAGAGAGAGAGAGAGAGAGAGAGAGAGAGAGAGAGAGAGAGTTGGCCATAATTGCTCCCTCTCTCCTTCATTTTCTTTATTTCACTTTGTGTGTATCTTGCCTGACTCTCTCTTTCTCTCTCTCTCTCTCTCTCTCTCTCTCTCTCTCTCTCTCTCTCTCTCTCTCTCTCTCACACACACATCTTTTCATTTCTATTCAAATATTCACCTCTTTCCTTTTTTCAGACCCCTTCTCTCCACTCTTCACACCTTTCTCTTTCCTTCATCCCTCTCTGCATCCTTCCCTTCTTCTTTTACTTTATTCCTTCCTTCCTGCAGTCCATCTCCTGACAAATTTGAGATATTCCTTGCTTCCCCCTTCACCACTTTATCGGGAGGATGGAAGGTTTGTTTGGGGAAGAAAAGAGAGTGAACGGATGAACGGAAGATGATGTGAGTGGACTGGATGGACTGGATACAATGAGGGAGATAAAAGATGATGATGATAATTAATAGTAATGGTGATGATGACGGTGGATGGTATGTAATAATTAAAATGCGTTGAAAGACAGATAAATCAAGAGTGAAAGGCGTGTCACACAAAAAGGTTTCCGTTTTTTTTTTTTTTTTTGTTTAAAACTCACTTTTATCAGCATCCTTCAGCTTGAGAATCTCGCGAATGAACTGTAGGTTTGAGGATCTTGTTTTCGTCTCGTCCTTAGTCTCCTCGTAGAGAAAGTAATAGTAATAGCACTAGTAGTTGTAGTAGTAGAAGTAGTAGTAGTAGTAGTAGTAGTAGTAGTAGTAGTAGTAGTAGTAGTAGTAGTAGTGTAGTAGTAGTAGTAATAGTAGTAGTAGTAGTAGTAGTAGTAGTAGTAGTAGTAGTAGTAGTAGTCCTCCACCACAGAAAAGTACACAATACCACTATCTCCTAACTATCCTCACCTATATTATCAGTCTCCCTTAAAGTAGCAACAAGGGAGCTTACAACCCATTTCCCTCCTTACTTCTCCTTCATCAACGTTCTCCTTTCTCTGTCTCTCCCCTCATTTCCTCCCTCCCGGCCATCCTGTGTAGCGTTGAAGGAGTGGAAGTACCTGCAGAAATAGGAGAAGGGGGAACAGGAAGAAGTAGGAGTAGAAGGAGCAAGAGGAGAAGGAGGAAACAAGGCTAACCGATAACTCAGTCCCCCCTAATGTGTTCCCAATACGCCGACTGCACGCTGATACTCGTCCATTCGCTGCTTCAATGAAAACAGGAAACTGGACTCCCTTTACAGCTGGACGGGTAATGGCTCTCTCTCTCTCTCTCTCACTCTCCCTCCCCCTCCCCTCCTCTCTCTCTCTCTCTCTCTCTCTCTCTCTCTCTCTCTCTCTCTCTCTCTCTCTCTCTCTCTCTCTCTCTCTCTCTCTCTCTGCCCCCTCCTCCTCCTCCTCCTCCTCCTCCTTCTCCTCCAGCTACTGTTTCAACTCCTTTGTACTACTGTAAGTGTTATCAGGGGGCTTGCCAATGGTGCGTTTTTTCATGCTTTCTGCTACCTACTTCTGAGTGTATTGTTTTGAGCCTTTTTTTTGTGGAGCTGTTGTATTTGTTTGTTCTGCACTCACGGGCCTAGTTCTGAAGCGTTTTGGGATCTCATAAGGACTCTCTTTAAAGGTCATGCCCCCACGCACACCACCAACTTCCACTACAGCCTGTTGAAAGGTGTCGAGATGAAACACAGAAACATAAAGATGACTATGCGGATTTCTACTGACAGTTTCTCATTTGTGGTGCACGAGGATCACGAAAATGCATTCGAAAATCAAAGTAGCTTCCACTACAGTAAGTTAAAAGTTGTCGAGATAAAATGTCGAAGCATTTGAGGATACAATGCCTATACTATGCAGTAACAGGTGAATAAATTAAAGAAATATGATAACAACGCGACGCTATTTACAGATAGAGGAGGAAATTGAGTAAACATGATAATAATGCGAAAATGTAAAAGAATGGACAAACAGATGAAAGATAATTATATAGGAAGGCGAAGTTCTTAAAGAACATGAAAAGAAATAAAAGAAATATGATTACAATACCAAGCTGTGGAAGAATAGCATATTAGATAAAGGAAATGTGACAGCACGTGTCTGAAAAAATAGGCAATTAGGGGAAGAAAATATAAGACGATGCTTTACCTCCTTTTAATTCATCTAAGTAGTGATACGTAACTTCTTTATTATCTCTGATGCCAATGCCAACCTGCTATCGTGTAAAAGAATAGTCTGATGGAGATGACTATTGCAATTCATTTCAATGCATTAAATATGACGGAAATTATCCACAAGCGTCATTTATTATTTACTCATTATTTCTATTTATATTTCGTCCCTCAATCTAATACAACCTTTAATGATTATGAACGACTCCATCTCGTATTCTTGAATCTTTTAACTCCCTGACGACGACTGTTTTCAAAGGCCACAGAGGTGATTAGGCAGATTCATTTTTTTTTTTTGTGTGTTGGTGTTGAATGCTTGCTGAACTATCACTGTAATCATGAAAATCGCCTTGAAAATCTCAATTACTTTCTACTGACGCCTATTGAAAGTATGAGATAGGACTACAAATATATATATATATATATATATATATATATATATATATATATATATATATATATATATATATATATATATATATATATATATATATATATATATATATATATATATATATATATATATATATATATATATATATATATATATATATATATATATATATATATGAGTCAGTGTCGTTCTAAATGTCACTAAAGTTCGTTGACTATTTTTTTCAATTTTCTCTCTCTAGTACATTGTCAAATTACGCCATTTTCCCTCGTACCTCTATGAGTAATTGAAGGAAAGTTGAAATTACACTTGTGAACTAATTACCGCTTCAAAGTAAATATGGATTAGAAGTTTGATTAGACTATTAGTGTTTTAGGAGTGCGAGGGATAAAGAGAGAGAGAGAGAGAGAGAGAGAGAGAGAGAGAGAGAGAGAGAGAGAGAGAGAGAGAGAGAGAGGAGTTTGTCAGTAGCTTTGGCCCCTCTCTCTCTCTCTCTCTCTCTCTCTCTCTCTCTCTCTCTCTCTCTCTCTCTCTCTCTCTCTCTCTCTCTCGTTTGTTAGTTTTCGTTATTTTTCCAAGCATTTTTATCTACTTTTTTTCTACTTTTTATATACCTCTCTCTCTCTCTCTCTCTCTCTCTCTCTCTCTCTCTCTCTCTCTCTCTCTCTCTCTCTCTCTCTCTCTCTCTCTCTCTCTCTTTCTCGTTTGTTTGTTCCTGTTATTTTTATATATATATTTTTTTGTGTGTATATCTATCTTTTCTGATTTTTATATGCCTTTGTTGTCTCCCTCTTTGTCTGTCCGTTCGTCCGTCTGTCTGTCTGCTTCTCTCTCTCTCTCTCTCTCTCTCTCTCTCTCTCTCTCTCTCTCTCTCTCTCTCTCTCTCTCTCTCTCTCTCTCTCTCTCTCTCTCTCTTTTACCATCTCTCGTTTTTCTCTTCTTCCACCTCCTCTCCTCACCCTTGTCCACTCTTCGTCATCCTCATTCTTGCGTCCATTCCTCTCGTTTTCCTCTTCCTTTTCGTTTTTCTCCCTCCTCAGGATATTAGTCCTCGCGTCCTCTCCCTACACACGCCGAGGTACAAAAGTTAACATATATATATTCTGAGGCTGCTGCGTGTGTCATGGAAGGAGAGAGAGACAGGGATGGAATGAAGTCAGAGAGGTGGTGGAGGTGGTGGTGAATGGGATGGATGTTATAATGTGTGTGAGAGAGGGAAGGAATAAAATAAGGGAGGTCAGAGAGACGCTCAAAGTGGCTATGGTGTTGGAGTGGCTGGGTGCCTGAGTGAGTCTCCTGCCTGTGTGAGAGAGAGAGAGAGAGAGAGAGAGAGAGAGAGAGAGAGAGAGAGAGAGAGAGAGAGAGAGAGAGAGAGAGAGAGAGAGAGAGAGAGAGAGGGAGAAACAAAGTCACGGAGGTCAGGGAGGTGCTGGAGGTGGTGGTGTGTGGTTGTGTGCTTGAAGATGTTGAGGGAAGCGTGGGAGAAGAGCCTGAAGTGTTCTGAAGTGAAGGAATTGAGGATATGAGGGGAATGGGGAGGGGGCTACGGAAAGGGGAGGTTGCTAACGGTTAACTCGAAACAAAGTTGAAATTAAAATAAGAGTAAGTCTTAAGTTATATACAGTTCAGTTCCACACTTGGCATCGGATCCTTCTTATACGCGATTGGATGTCACTTTACAGAGAGGGAGGGAAAAAAGGTTTAAGACGTTGAGAGAGAGAGAGAGAGAGAGAGAGAGAGAGAGAGAGAGAGAGAGAGAGAGAGAGAGAGAGAGAGAGAGAGAGAGAGAGACAAAGAAAAAGACAGACAAGGACAAATAGCAAACATATACTCGTAAACTCATGCTTCAGTGGAATCAGTAACAGTGGAAAAGATCAGCTAATTTTTTTTCATAATGACTCGTTGCTTTCGAAATTTTTAAAAAAGAAAAAAAAAGGAGTTATGCTGTTATATTCTTCATGTATATAATCTTCTTTTATGACATTTATCGTTAAGTATTCATGCCTTCTGATATTTATGCTTACCCTTAATACTTTACATTATCACTACATTAATTTATCATTATCGACGATGAATAGTAATCGTCCTCATCATTTCATTCCACTGTTAGTTCATGAGATTTGCGATTTAAGTTTTAAGCAGCTTCTATATATATTTTTTTTACCAATCTGTATTTTTGTCCGGCATTTTTCTAAACGTCATCCGCAACATTTGGCTGCCAGTGGGAAACTTGACAGCTTTCGCTCAGCAAGAGTGAATTTCCGTGTAATCGTGAAATAAGGTTTGTGTTTCCCTTACTTTTACACTCCCCCTGACAGCACGTACATCAAACTAATATTACGCATCATCAAAACTTTTCCATCGCCATTTCAAATCACTTTTCCTCCTTCATCCTCCTTTCTGTCTTTTCGTTTTCTCTCTCACACTTCTCCTTCATCTTTATCTCTTCTGCTCCTATCGGTGTCCTCGTCCTCTTCCTCCTCGTCCTCTTCCCCGCCGCTCCTCTATCACCTCCTATATTTGACACGAGGAGCCAACGAGAGAGGGAAGGAGAAGCTGCATAGTTGTGGAACCCTTCGTCCTCTGCACGTACGCAGCGAGCATACCAGCCGGGAGTTGTGGTGGAGACGATGTTGATTTTGTTTTGAAATTAAAGATCCGAGCATTGTAGAAGGAGAAATAATGGCTGGAGGAGTAGGGAGAGGATGAGGAGGAAGAGAAAAAGCGGAGAGGAGGAGGAGGAGAAAAGTGAGGAGAAAAAATATGAAACGAAGGAGGAACATGTTGATATATCGTTCAGATGTTATCACATGACGAAAAAATACAGAAATATGTAAAAAATTACAAGGTATACATGGAGCGCTCGTCCACGCGCGCGCGCGCGCACGCACACACACACACACACACACACACACACACACACACACACACACACACACACACACACACACACACACACACACACACACACACACACACACACACACACACACACACACACACACACACACACACACACACACACACACACACACACACACACACCTGCCTCGGGCGTTGAAACCGCTAAAAAACACTTGTAATTAAATCTTACATCTGCTGTTTCTCTTGTAGCTTTCCAAGCTACACCTGTTCCTATTTCCTGGTTCTTCCTTTTCTCCTCCTCGTACTCCTCCTCCTCCTTCTCCTCCTCCTCCTCCTCCTCCTCTTCTCCCTCCTCCTCCTCCTCTTCTCCCTCCTCCTCCTCCTCCTCCTCCTCCTCCTCCTCCTCCTCCTCCTCCTCCTCCTCCTCCTCCTCCTCCTCCTCCTCCTCCTCCTCCTTCCACGAATGTTGCAGTGAGACAAGGAAAAATAGATTTAGTTGATTTCCCTTTCTCAGTCTGTATAAATCTCTGCAAGAATGAAATACAGTATTGACCAATATTTTAAAAGTAAACAAATATATAAATAAATAAATAAATAAATGATTAAATACTACAAAATTTCCCTCTGCAGTAGAAATGATAATAACATAAAATGATCATAAAAATAAAATAACAATTCACCCAGATTTCTTCACGTCACGAAATCGCTTTTCTTCTTCCTTTCATAATTTAACTCGTATATTCCTTCCTTCTCACCAGCGGCAGAAAGGAATATAAGATTGCACGAGTCCTGGCAATAACAGTGTATTTCTGCGAGCTTTTTATTCCTATTGCTGTAGTCCTTTGCTTCACGCTCATATCGCTCCTTTCTTCGTTACCTGCGTTGTTCCTTCCCATCTCATCAGTAGTAGTGCGGTTCGTCTCACAGAGCGTCATCTGATCCTCATTTCGTTGCCTCTCCACAAACACGATTGCCTTGCTCCGCGTCATCCCCGCCTCGCTGCACCACTGTTATTATTATCCACCCGTTACTTGCTTCACTTTTCCTCTCATTGCCCTTTGTTTTACCTGCTTATTTTTACGTTTTCTCCATGAACATTTGAACAGAAAAAGTTACAATGCCTACTTACTTCATCTTTCCTCTCATTGCCGTTTGTTTTACCCACGTATTTACGTTTTATAGCATGCAAAGGAGGCTGAAAATGGTATACGAAAATAGAAAGGATACCAGAAACTAGATATCTCGCAGAACAATTTAGTAGAAGTTCCAGTCGCTTCGTACTTTACTTTTGCTCTCATTACCGTCTGTTTTGATTGCTTGTTTATGTTTTCTAGCTTGTAAAGGAGGATGAGAATGATGATAGAAAAATTTAAATAGCTTCCAAGACAGCTGAGTATAAAAATATTTCAGTCGAAATTTACTTCACCTTTTCTCTCATTGTCGTTTGTTTTACCTGCTTCCTTTACGTTTCCTAATATGTAAAGGAGGCTGAGAAGGGGATAGGAAAATCTAAATAGCTTACAAAATAGTTGAGTAGAGAAAGACTCCAGTCGCTACTCACCTCACCTTTCCTCTCATTGCCGTCTGTTTCACCTGCTTGTTTTACGCTTTCTAGTTTGTAACGGAGGCTGGGAAAGAAATATGAAAAGGAAATAACTCCCAGAACAGTCGAGTCGAAAGAGATTCCACTCAGTTTGGGTTATTTAGTTTCATATGTGCCTTGATTTACTCTAAGCCATAGCGAAACGGAAAAACTGAATCAGGCAGGGAGTTCCGGAGTTTATTTAATGTTTCAGTCATTTTTATCATACTAGAACTGCACATTTGTATTGGAGATCTCTTTTCGTTCTCTCTCTCTCTCTCTCTCTCTCTCTCTCTCTCTCTCTCTCTCTCTCTCTCTCTCTCTCTCTCTCTCTCTCTCTCTCTCTCTCTCTCTCTCTCTCTCTCTTCCTACGTCATTTGTAACGTTCCACAGCTGCTGGTTCCAAAAGCCATGGTGTTCCTTTCCCTTCTTTCCCTTCCCTTACTGTTATCAGTAGTGTGTCACGAGGGAAGGGTAGGCGTGTAAAAATCTCCTCTTTGCCTCCATGTCCTGCCTTCTCCCTATAATGATAAAGATAAATAGCGTACGGCTGCAGAGGTGTCTAGACAGCAAGGGTGTGTATCATGTTTTAGTAGGGCAGTGAGATTCTTATCATTTTGTGTTGCTGTGTTTCCAGATTTGGTTTCCTTAGTATTCATGGGCCTTCTCCTCTTATTTATCTCCTCCTCCTCACCTTCTCCTCCTCCTTTTCCTCTTTTCTTCTTCTTCTTCTTCTTCTTCTTCTTCTTCTTCTTCTTCTTCTTCTTCTTCTTCTTCTTCTTCTTCTTCTTCTTCTTCTTCTTCTTCTTCTTCTTCTTCTTCTTCTTCTTCTTCTTCTTCTTCTTCTTCTTCTTCTTCTTCTTCTTCTTCTTCTTCTTCTTCTTCTTCTTCTTCCTCCTCCTCTTCCTTTACTATCCTACACTTTTGGGGTTAGATTAGTCAGTGTAGTTACTGTAGTCAGTCGTTAACAGCATAGCAAGGGCCAAATGATCTGCTGCTGTTTGTTCCTCTCGCATTTGTTTGTGTTCTCCTCCTTTTTCTCTTTCTCTTTCCTTGCTGCCTGATCTCATATATTTCTCCTCAGCCTCCTTCATTTTCCTCCTTTTTGTGTATCACTTCATCTTCCTCCTCCACCTCCTTTTTTTCTTTCTACTCCTCTTCTTTTACTCTTCCTTTTCATCTGTCTTCTCATCATTCTTTTCCTTCTCTTTCTCTTCTTTTTCGTTTACTATTTTATCTTTATATTCCACGTCTTTCTCTTGCATCCCTTCCTTGTCTTCCTTTCCATTTATACTCTCCTCCTCCTCCTCTTCCTCCTCCTCCTCCTCCTCCTCCTCCTCCTCCTCCTCCTCCTCCTCCTCCTCCTCCTCCTGTTCCCGACCCTCGACATATATATCAGTGGAAATCCATCGTTCATCACCCTCGCTATTATTGAAGTTCCGCCAGTGACCATTTCTTTCCTCCTCGGTGGCTCGCGGCGAAGGTCTCACCTATAATTTTCATCTATAAATGCCCCTGATTTATGGGAGTCTTGTTTTTGTCTCCTTTCTCTTCTTATCTTTCTGTAGTTCCCGGGTTGTTTGTCACTTTGGTTTACGGTCCTGGTGGTGGTGGTAGTGGTGGTGGTGGTCATGGTGGTGCTAGTGTGTGTGTGAAGACAATGCTGGTACACGTGGTCCTAGTGGTGATGGTGGTGAATGTAACAGTATTATTAGTGATGGTGGTGGTAGTAAAGCAAAGAATCTGTAAAGCATATTGCAATTGATCTTGTCTTCCTAATTTTAAACAAGATATGTATATGTGTGTATGTGTATGTGTGTGTGTGTGTGTGTGTGTGTGTGTGTGTGTGTGTGTGTGTGGCTGGATCGGTGAATGGGTGTGCGCGTAGTTACGTGCGTGCGTGTGTTCTTTGCATGATGAGTTGCGTGCTTGATTGTCTTTTTTGCTATTCAAGTTTTTTTTTTTTCATTTCCTTCCTTTTTGTTATCTTCAAATTTCTTTATTTATTCAGTGTTTTTTTTTTTGCTATTCGTTTTTTTTTCCATTTCTTCCTTTTTTGTTGTCTTCAAGTTCCTTTATTTATACACTTTTTTTTTTCTCATATTCCTTGCATGTTCCTCTTCCTCTTCCTGCTCCCCCTCCTCCTCCTCCATAACACACACATATGGGACTGGCATTTCAGTGGGCATTTTTTTTGTTGGATTTTTGTTGCCCTTGGCCAGTGTCCTTCCTACATAAAAAAAAGCACGCACACACACACACACACACACACACACACACACACACACACACACACACACACACACACACACACACACACACACTAAAATCATTCGCCTATTTACTTTAATCTAAATGTAGCTAAATTACTTATAGCTTGTGTTTAATCTTGTCCTCTTGTTTCTCATATTATAATAGGACGAGGCGAGACGGAAGAAAGGAGGAGTAGGTGTAGGAGATGGACGAGGAGGAGGTGTGGAGATAAGAACCTGAGAAAGTTTTGACAATGTTCAGGGAGAGGGGGGTGGTAAGGGGAGCAAGAGAGGAGGGAGTGGGGTGATTTCCAAAATATCAAAGTTTTGACCAAAGCGAAAAGCGATTGAACAATTTGAGAGAGAGAGAGAGAGAGAGAGAGAGAGAGAGAGAGAGAGAGAGAGAGAGAGAGAGAGAGAGAGAGAGAGAGAGAGAGAGTCCTGGTTTGAAATGAAATGATGGTGGTGGAAAACACACACACAAAAAAGTATCTAAATGCAAATCCCAAAAGGAGAAAACTAGCAATGAGAGGGAAAGAAAAGCGACAGAACTGCAACCGAAACAATGGAACAAAGAATGAGCCAAAGGATAACAGGAGGGGTAGTAACTGAAAAATCCATAATACCAAATCATGATACTATTTTTCGTCTTTAATTTTTTTGAGGCGAGTTATATATGGGCAGATTATTTTCCCCTTATTTTTGTTTCGGTATCTGCAATCGTTCACACATGAAAGTTGAAGTCCAAATGTTTTGTAGCTGTTCTTAATAAGTATGTTATTATTACTTGTAACTTTTCTATTTTCTTTTCGAGTGTAATGCAAATGTTCTCAGCGTCGCATGTTGGATGAGAGGGTTTAATTTATTGTACTTTTTTTTTAATATTTGGATTTTTTTTTTATATTTTTCCCCTCGACTGTTGTGTAAATCCCAAAGTATATAAAAATTCGTAATATAACTCCTTTATAAAACCAACCCCAAACTTCTCGTAGTATTCAGCGTATTATTCAACCACAGTCTAACACTAAACGCATCAAAATTCACCCCAATTTCTAGCGTAGAATACCTAAAAAAAAACGCACTGGCGTACCTCCACTTAAAACTTCGGTAATACTTTTCTGTGACACAACCTCATGATTCGGTATTCCTGTGCGCGTTTACTGATACATGTTCTCTTAACGAATTGACACGGGGCTTGCTCGGAGACATAAATCCCTGGAACATATCGAAACGACGGCCAGAGGTTAAGAAAAAGCACACATGAAGCAGGAAAAGAGCGTGGAGGATAGGGTGAAATTGAACATTCGCTGGAATGATTAAGCTCCACAATGAAATATGCAGGAAGGATATATTGTTGAAAATAAAAATAAAAGAAGGAAAGCAGATAAAAAAGAAACAGGAAAGAGAAGAGGGAGATTGAAAAAAAAGAATATGTATAAAAAAAGAGGTACGGAAAATAGAGCTCGTCCAGAGATAGATAGCTAGATAGATACACAAATAGATAGATAGATAGATAGATAGATAAATAGACAGACAGATAGATAGACAAACAGAGAGAGAGAGAGAGAGAGAGAGAGAGAGAGAGAGAGAGAGAGAGAGAGAGAGAGAGAGAGAGAGAGAGAGAGAGAGAATGTCTATTTATTCAAGAAGGGAAACAAGCACCAAAAAGAAATAGAGACAGGGAAGCAAAAAGATTTGTAGATAAGCAAACGGAAATGAAGAGGAACAAGAAGAAGAGGAGGAGGAGGAGGAGGAGGAGGAGAACATTTGGCATTCACTTGCATATTCTCCTACGTAAACAAACTCTCTCTCTCTCTCTCTCTCTCTCTCTCTCTCTCTCTCTCTCTCTCTCTCTCTCTCTCTCTCTCTCTCTCTCTCTCTCTCTCTCTCTCTCTCTCTCTCTCTCGTGAAAAGAGTTTGAGACGGAGAGAGAGAGAGAGAGAGAGAGAGAGAGAGAGAGAGAGAGAGAGAGAGAGAGAGAGAGAGAGAGAGAGATTAGGGAAAAAGAAAATCGATAGATAATCATCTGTAAGTACTGGGAGAGTCATAAATACACAAAGAAAGTGCGGTAGATGCACCCTACTCATGAAATCTAGACACACACACACACACACACACACACACACACACACACACACACACACACACACACACACACACACACACACACACACACACACACACACACACACACACACACTGAAGACACGAAGGGAAATGAATTCGAAAACTCTGGAAAAAGACTAAATTTGTTTTGTTTTCTTGGATTTCTTTCCGTATTTTTGTGTTTCATTTTATTGTGTTTTTATAATAAGTTATGGATGGATGGATTAAAGTGTATAGAAAGTATGCATGTATAAAGGTAAGCATATATGTATGTACTATTCATCTTGGTTTGTATGTATGTATGTGAATGCATGCATGTATGTATGTGTGTATGTATGTATGTATGTATGTATGTATGTATGTATGTATGTATGATGGTAATTTAGGAAGAGCACAGATAACTGAGAAAGCAAAGATAACTCACACTGCTTTTATTTGCTTTTTTTCTGCTGGAAACGAATTGAAGCATCATTCAAAACAACATAGTTCAAAGGGGAAGAGGGGAGGATGAGAGAGAGAGAGAGAGAGGAGAGAGAGAGAGGGAGAGAGAGAGAGAGAGAGAGAGAGAGAGAGAGAGAGAGAGGAGAGAGAGAGAGAGAGAGGAAACGCGGAATCAGATGTAGGTGGAGATAGTCAAGTCCTAATTTGCAACACACACACACACACACACACACACACACACACACACACACACACACACACACACACACACACACACACACACACACACACACACACACACACACACACACACACACACAGAAAGATACACTGGAAAAACTAGTGCTCACCTTTTCAGGATCAGAGGCAGAGTTTAAGAATGCACGAGGGTGAGATCCCTTTCAGTGGTAAACTGTCGATCTGTGACTTTTTACCTTTTCCCTTTCTATGAATTAAATGGTTTGAAGAAAGGAAAATGGAGACACCTAATCTAATTTCACCTAAACTAACCGCACGTAACCTGACCTAAACTAACCTAACCTAACCTAACCTTATCTAACTTAACCTAGATGGAGGAATTAAGTTTTTGAGGCATTGAACAATATTAAGTTTGCTCTGCCCAATTAAGTTTTATAGAGATTAGAAGTCAGGGGTTCTGTGGCTTTTCTACGTGAACTGTTTATTTCCTGAAGGATTGGACGATTAAGAAAAGCCATGGAAAAGTGCAGGGTGGTATCATCAGCTTAGGAGTGGATAGGACAAAAAAGTTTTGGTTTAGAAAAACATTGATAAATAATAAGAAGAGAGTGGGTGACAGGACTGTCAATAGATTTAGGGACTGTTAATAGATTTAGAAGAACAGTGACCGTCTACAACAGCAGCAACAGAACGGTCAGAAAGGAAACTTAAGATGAAATTTCAGAGAGAAGGATATTATCCATAGAAGGGGAGTTTGGAAACCAAAATTTTGTGCCCAGACTCTATCAAAAGCATTTGATATGTCTAGGGCAACAGCAAAAGTTTCATTAAAATCTCTAAAAGTGGAAGACCAAGACTCAGTAAGAAAAGCCAGAAGATCACCAGTAGAGCGGCCTTGACGGAAACCATACTGGCAATCTGATAGAAGGTTGTGAAGTGACACATATTGAAGAATCTTCTTGTTGAGGATAGATTAAAAATTTTAGAGAGGCAGGAAATTAAAACAATAGGACGATAGTTTGAGGGATCAGAACGGTGACCTTTTTTAGGAACAGGTTGAATGTAGGCAAACTTGCAGCAAGAAAGAAAAGTAGATATTGATAGACATAGTTGAGTAACTAGGCAAGGTACGAGCACGGAGGCACAGTTTTGGAGAACAATAGGAGAACCTTATCAGCTCCATAAGTCTTCCGAGGGTTTTAGTACAGCGAAGGCAATGAAAACATCACTGCGAAGTAGTCAGAGAGTGTAGGAGAGAGAGGAACAGGCCCTGAGTCATTCAAGATAGAGTTTCTAGCAAAGCTTTGAACGAAGAGTTCAGCTTTGGAAGTAGATGAGATGACAGTGGTGCCATCAGGTTTGAAATAAAGAAGGGAAAGATGAAGAAGAAAAGTTATTGGCTAGGTGCCAGAAATCACGAGGGGAGTTAGATCTTGAAAGCTTTTCACATTTTCTATTAATGAAGGAGTTTTTGGGGTAGTTGAAGAACAAACTTGTCATGATTCCGGGCAGAAATTTAATGCGCATGAGATTCTGGTGATGGAAGGCTCAAATAACCTTTGTGGGCCACCTCTCTATCATGTATAGAACGAGAACAAGTTGTGTTAAACCAAGGTCTGGAAAGTTTAGGTCGAGAAAAAGAGCGAGGAATATACGCCTCTGTGTTATGAAGTATTAGGTGAGAGGTATACAACACAGATAAATTTAGTTTGAGAGTGTCTCACAACACAAGGGGGTAGTCACAGCCTGCCCTCTAAAGACAACTCTCTTCCTCCACACAAAACTACAAGCACCTAATAACACACACACCCTTCACTCAAAAAATTTTAAAATCATGGCGACTCCTACACCAGCCTCGGAGTCCCCATCTGGGGAGGGGACCATAAATGTCCCCAGGTCAGACTGCCTTTCCGTCGACGACCGTAAGTGTCTTGACACCCCCCTCAACTTTTTCTTCATTAACTTCTGCAACATTCGCGGTCTAAGATCTAATTTTCAATCTGTAGAACACCACCTCTCCTCTTCTAAACCTCATCTTCTTTTCCTCACTGAAACTCAGGTGTCTGAGGCAACTGACAGTAGCCCCTTTTCTGTTCCCTCCTACTTTCTCTATCCTCATTTTCGATCCAAAGCTGGATGCTGCGTTTATGTGCGCAATGACTTAACCTGCTCTCGTGCCCACGCTCTTGAATCTTCCGAGTTTTCCACCATCTGGCTTCGACTACAGAGTCATTCTCATACTAAATTTATCTGTGCTGTATACCTCTCTCCTAACTCCTCTGACTATAAGAAATTCTTTGACTACTTAACTTCCAAAGTGGAGCACATTCTGACCCTCTTCCCTTTTGCAGAGATCTCCATTCTTGGAGACTTCAATGTTCACCACCAGCTTTGGCTTTCCTCTCCCTTCACTGACCATCCTGGTGAACTAGCCTACAACTTTGCTATCCTCCATGACCTAGAGCAATTGGTGCAACACCCTACTCGTATTCCTGACCGTCTTGGAGATACGCCCAACATTCTTGACCTTTTCCTGACCTCTAATCCTTCTGCTTATGCTGTCACCCTTTCTTCTCCGTTGGGCTCCTCCGATCACAATCTCATATCTTTATCTTGTCCTATCACTCCAATCCCTCCTCAGGATCCCCCTAAGCGAAGGTGCCTCTGGCGTTTTGCCTCTGCTAGTTGGGGGGACCTGAGGCGGTATTTTGCTGATTTTCCTTGGAATGACTACTGCTTCCGTGTCAGAGACCCGTCTTTGTGTGCTGAGCGCATAACAGAGGTGATAGTGTCTGGCATGGAGGCGTACATTCCTCACTCTTTTTCTCGTCCTAAACCTTCTAAACCTTGGTTTAACACAGCTTGTTCTCGTGCTATACATGATAGAGAGGTGGCCCACAAAAGGTACTTAAGCCTTCCTTCACCAGAATCTCATGCACTTTATATTTCTGCCCGGAACCATGCCAAGTCTGTTCTCCAACTAGCCAAAAACTCCTTCATTAACAGAAAATGTCAAAACCTTTCAAGATCTAACTCCCCTCGTGATTTCTGGCATCTAGCCAAAAATATCTCCAATAACTTTGCTTCTTCTTCTTTCCCTCCTCTACTTCAACCAGATGGCACCACTGCTATCACATCTATTTCTAAAGCTGAACTCTTTGCTCAAACCTTTGCTAAAAACTCTACCTTGGACGATTCTGGGCTTGTTCCTCCTTCTCCTCCACCCTCTGACTACTTCATGCCTCGTATTAAAATTCTTCGTAATGATGTTTTCCATGCCCTCGCTGGCCTAAACCCTCAGAAGGCTTATGGACCTGATGGGGTCCCTCCTATTGTTCTCCGAAACTGTGCCTCCGTGCTTGCACCTTGCCTAGTCAAACTCTTTCAGCTCTGTCTGTCAACATCTACCTTTCCTTCTTGCTGGAAGTTTGCCTACATTCAACCTGTTCCTAAAAAGGGTGACCGCTCTAATCCCTCAAACTACCGTCCTATTGCTTTAATTTCCTGCTTATCTAAAGTTTTTGAATCTATCCTCAACAGGAAGATTCTTAAACATCTATCACTTCACAACCTTCTATCTGATCGCCAGTATGGGTTCCGTCAAGGACGCTCTACTGGTGATCTTCTGGCTTTCCTTACTGAGTCTTGGTCATCCTCTTTTAGAGACTTTGGTGAAACTTTTGCTGTTGCCTTGGACATATCAAAAGCCTTTGATAGAGTCTGGCACAAAGCTTTGATTTCCAAACTACCCTCCTACGGTTTCTATCCTTCTCTCTGTAACTTCATCTCAAGTTTCCTTTCTGACCGTTCTATTGCTGCTGTGGTAGACGGTCACTGTTCTTCTCCTAAATCTATTAACTGTGGTGTTCCTCAGGGTTCTGTCCTGTCACCCACTCTCTTCTTATTATTCATTAATGATCTTCTAAACCAAACTTCTTGTCCTATCCACTCCTATGCTGATGATACCACCCTGCACTTTTCCACGTCTTTTCATAGACGTCCAACCCTTCAGGAGGTAAACATATCACGCAGGGAAGCCACAGAACGCCTGACTTCTGATCTTTCTAAAATTTCTGATTGGGGCAGAGCAAACTTGGTATTGTTCAATGCCTCAAAAACTCAATTCCTCCATCTATCAACTCGACACAATCTTCCAGACAACTATCCCCTCTTCTTCAATGACACTCAACTGTCCCCCTCTTCTACACTGAACATCCTCGGTCTGTCCTTTACTTATAATCTGAACTGGAAATTTCACATCTCATCTCTAGCTAAAACGGCTTCTATGAAGTTAGGTGTTCTGAGACGTCTCCGCCAGTTTTTCTCACCCCCCCAGCTGCTAACTCTGTACAAGGGCCTTATCCGTCCATGTATGGAGTATGCTTCACATGTCTGGGGGGGTTCCACTCATACTGCTGTTCTAGACAGGGTGGAATCAAAAGCTTTTCGTCTCATCAACTCCTCTCCTCTAACTGACTGTCTTCAGCCTCTCTCTCACCGCCGCAATGTTGCATCTCTTGCTGTCTTCTACCGCTATTTTCATGCTAACTGCTCTTCTGATCTTGCTAACTGCATGCCTCCCCTCCTTCCGCGGCCTCGCTGCACAAGACTTTCTTCTTTCTCTCACTCCTATTCTGTCCACCTCTCTAACGCAAGAGTTAACCAGTATTCTCAATCATTCATCCCTTTCTCTGGTAAACTCTGGAACTCCTTGCCTGCTTCTGTATTTCCACCTTCCTATGACTTGAATTCCTTCAAGAGGGAGGTTTCAAGACACTTATCCACCAATTTTTGACCACTGCTTTGACCCTTTTAGGGACTGGCATTTCAGTGGGCATTTTTTTATTAGATTTTTGTTGCCCTTGGCCAGTATCCTTCCTACATAAAAAAAAAAAAAAAAAAAAAAAAAAAGTTGTAACCAGATGGTGGAAAATTCATAAGATTCAAGAGCGTGGGCATGACAATAGGTTAAGTCGTTGCTTTGGATTGAAAATGAGGATAGAGAAAGTAGGAGGGAACAGAAAAAAAGGCTACTGTCAGTTTCATTAGTTGTCAACTCGACACAACCTTCAGTAACACTCACCTGTCACCCTCTCCTGAACATTCTCGGTCTGTCCTTTACTTATAATATAAACTGGAAACTTCACATCTTATCTCCAGCTAAAACAGCTTCTATGAAGTTAGCGTTTTGAGTCGTCTCGGGCAGTTCTCTTTTTTTTTTTTTTTCCACCGCCCCAATTGCTTACTCTGTAGTATGCTTCACATACATGGGTAGAGGGGGCTCCACTCATACCGCTATTTTAGACAGGGTGAAATCAAAAGCTTTTCGTCTTACTAAGTCCTGTCCTCTAACTGACTGTCTTTAGCTTCTTTCTCATCGCCGCAATGTTACATTTCTTGTTATCTTCTACCGCTATTTTCATGCCAACTGCTCTTCTGATTTTGCTAACTGCATGCCTCTCCTCCTCCCACGGCCTCGCTGCACAAGACTTTCTTCTTTCTCTCGCCCCTATTCTGTCCACCTCTCTAATGCAAGAGTTAACCAGTATTCTCAATCATTCATCCTTTTTCTCTAGTAAACTCTGGAACTCCCTACCTGCTTCTGTATTTTCACCTTCTTATGACTTGAACTATTTGAAGAGGGAAGTTTCAAGACAGTTATCCTGTATTTTTGACTTCCGCTTTCGACTCTTTTTTTTCTACTGCAGTTTTGTTGTTCTTGGTCGGCGTTCCTTCTACATTGAAAAAAAAAAAACCTTAATCTCATCCAATCTAATTTAACTTAATCTAACCTAAACTCACTTAACTTAACCTAACCTTACTTAACCTAACCTAACCCAATCTCACCTCACCTTACTTACCAAACCTGATCTTATCTTACCTAACTTAACCTAACCTCACCTCCTCAAACTTAACCTCACTTCATCCCACCTAACCTAACCAAACCCAACCCAACCAACGTAACATAACATAATATATCCCCTCCTTAACTCACTTTACCTAACCTCTCCTAACCTAACCTAACCTGAACATATTTCAAACACTTTACTAAACTTTTTTTTAGAAAGGAGTGTTAACGAACTTTTTTCTACGTACGTGCCCTTGTACAACTTTGTCTATAAAGAAAAAGAAAGAAAGAAAAATCAAAGAGAATGGCAAGAGGAAAAAAATACCAGAACATAATCTCGTCGAGTGGTAATTCAGTATGCTGTTTCTGTATTCTTTGTGCTCTTGTGCTCGTCTTCATATAAAACAAAAAGGAAAAGACTGTATAGAAAACTCAAGAAGCAAAAATATAAACCAGAACGTACATTAACCTTGCTGAGTGGTTTTTTATGACATTTTATATACTTTGTTTTTCGTTCTTGTGGTAGATTCCATATATAGAAGGGAAGAAAACTGCATATATAAAGGGAAATGAAGCAAAATAAAAAAAGAAGGAAATAAAGAAAAAGAAAGAAAACCCAGAACATAACATCAATGATAATTTAGGATGTTTTTTTTTTTAACGTTCGTGATCTTTTGCCAATCTCTATATAAAAAAGGAAGAAAACTGCATATATAAAGGGAAATGAAGCAAAAAAAAAAAAAAGGAAATAAAAGAAAGAAAGAAAACCCAGAACATAACATCAATGATAATTTAGGATGTTTTTTTTTCTAACATTCATGATCTTTTGCCAATCTCTATATAAAAAAAAGTAAGAAAACATTGCTCATTGAGAGAGCCAAGAAAAAAAAAAAACATAACCTACGTGATAATTTGGGATTTTTTTTACGTTCATATCCTCCATAAAAAAGAAAAAAGGAAAACATGCACATTGGGAGAGAAAATGATAAAAAGAAAATATAGAAGAAAAAAACAACATGAATAAAAAATACTCGAACATAATCTACCAGAGTGATGCACTACAACAACTCACATTTCCTGGAAGACTTACGACGTGGCAATATAATAAAAGTGGAATGCATTTCGACACCGATTGCAGCCGCTGCGTTACGTGCTGGAATGAAATACGGAGCCGCGACTGGTTGGTTGATGGACGAAGAAATTTAATACCCCGTGCTCCCTTATCCCTCACGCCTCCCAGTCTTCCTCCCCGGCAAAGTGATGGAGAGACGTGCGGGGTGAGGAAAGCGCGGGAATTTATGCTGATGATGATGAGTGGTTACGGTCCGTGTGTGTGGGATGGCTGAGGGCTGGCGAGTCAGTGAGTGTGTGTGTTTGTGCGAGTGTGGGAAGCGCCGCGGCGTTGTGGTGGGGAGGATGGATGAACGGTTGCATGTTTGGGTTGATGGGTGATAATTTCGTTGTGGGGTTTTTAATGAATGTGTGAGATATGAGGGATTATTTATGTAATGGGGTGATGTTTGTTTGTTATTTATTTATCTATTTATTTGTGTATTTATTTGGCTGAGTGTGTGTGTGTGTGTGTGTGTGTGTGTGTGTGTGTGTGTGTGTGTGTGTGTGTGTGTGTGTGTGTGTGTGTCGCTCGTCTTTGAGGATATTGTGTAGACTGTAATAATGGTGATAATAGTAATAATCATAATAATTAAGTAATAATAAGAAGAAGAAAAAAAGAAAAGGAGAACAACAACAACAACAACAACAACAACAACAACAATAACAATAACAACAACAACAACGCACACACATACGACAATACGAAAATAAACAGAAAATGGCAATGATAGACGACGACAGACACAGAAGCACACACACACACACACACACACACACACACACACACACACACACACACACACACACACACACAAACACACACACATATAGACAGAGTGGATAAGTAAACAGGAACCTATTGAAGCTACAATGAATTACTATACGGGTCAATAGCACACAAAGAGAAGCTGGGAGGCGGTGAATGGCTGGATAATTTAACACCATTCATGAAGACAGACCAGGAAGGTAGGGCAGGTGTCATCAGCTGCATAATGCATGGATACGTGAGGTCTGTTCTGCTGTTGTGTGTTATATATAAGTGGTGTGAATATAGAATCTTTAGTAAGTTGGTGGTGGTGGTGGTGGTGGTGGTGGTGATGGTGGTGATAGTGTAATTTGTCCTTGACTCTCAGATAGGAAGACAATTCATTTTCCATATAAATCTTGCATTGGTGTACGTTATTGGTTTTATTGACTGTTTGATTTGGTTCTAGCGAAAACACGTATTTGCTTTAAACAATTCTCTCTCTCTCTCTCTCTCTCTCTCTCTCTCTCTCTCTCTCTCTCTCTCTCTCTCTCTCTCTCTCTCTCTCTCTCTCTCTCTCTCTCTCTCTCTCTCTCTCTCTCTTGCTCATGTTTTATTCTTTGTTATTTTATTCGAATTTATGTTTTTATTTTCCTTTTTTCTGTTTTCTTTCGTTGATTTTTTTCGCCCACTTCCCATATTTCTTCCCTCCGATTTCCTCCCCTGTGCTTCTCTCTTTTGTAAAACATGAATATATTATTGCTGTGGCTTCTGTGTTCATGGTACGTTTTCTCTTTCTTTTCTCTAGCATCTGACGCTTCTTACTAACAACAATAACAACAACGACAACAACAATAACAGCAGCAGCAACAACAACAACAACAACAACAACAACAACAACAACAACAACAACAACAACAACAACAATAATAATAATAATAATCTACTACTACTACTACTACTACTACTACTACTACTACTACTAATAATAATAATAATAACAACGCCATCATCACCCCACCACTACCACTAATATTAATACTAAAGCTACTTCCACTAATACTAATACTATTAACGCCACACTGAAAACCAACAATGCTGTAATTGCGGCTGTTTTTACTGTATTTTTTTCCTGTTAATGTTTCCGCAAATGCCTACATTACTACTACTGCTATTACTACTACTACTACTACTACTTGTTCCTTTCACCGTTGTTCCTATAGTTATTATTTTATTTATTTATTTTTTTCTGCTACTTTTTGCTACTGCTGCGCTCTGCTGAGATTAAGCTGATGAATGCCCGTCCCTCCCTGGTCATGTCCCGCTCCCCCAGATGCGATAGCCCCCTTTGATTCCCTCCCCCCCGTTCTTTAATGCAGGTAATTTGTGGGTGGCGAGGGAGGGCAGAGGAGGAGGAGGAGGAGGAGGAAGAGGAGGAGGAAGGACCGTCACTCAGCCAGTCCAACTTTGTCTCGTGATTTGGTGGAATTGTTCTCTCGGTGTAGGAAATATATTGGCGTCATTTTCAACTGGATTTTTTTTTTTTTATTTATTTTATGCAGATAGAAGATTCATGTTTATTGGTGTTGTGATTTAAGTGGCTTGTGGACACTGATTTAGAGCTGAGTATTAGGTTATTTTATAAGGGAGACCGTGCCGTGACGTGACCTTCCCCAGCCAGCACCGATTATAGTCATTAGTGGAGGAGGTGAGGCGGAATTCTTGTGATTAACGTCAGGAGATTATATACGTGGCTTTGATGACTACAGTTAAAGTACGTGGGATGGTGATTATGGTGTTGTAAATAAAAACATAGTGATAATAATGATGATAATGGTGATGAGAATAATAAAAAAAATACTACTATTACTACTACTACTACTACTACTACTACTGCTACTACTACTACTACTACTACTACTACTACTACTACTACTACTACTACTACTACTACTACTACTACTACTGTTGTTGTTACTGCTGCTGCTGCTGTTACTTTTGTTTTTTACTTATGTTTTATTAATGATTTATTATTATTATTATTATTATTATTATTATTATTATTATTATTATTATTATTATTATTATTATTATTACTATTATTATTATTATTATTGTTATTATTATTATTATTATTATTATTATTATTATTATTATTATTATTATTATTATTATTATTATTATTATTATGTTGTAGTACTAGAAGGAGGAAGAATAGCTACAGCACCATTAGTAAT
>NC_087152.1:15740000-15742500 GCF_035594125.1 Scylla paramamosain
GATTCCATCGCTCTCGGAATCCTCCCCGAAGATTTTCCGGCTCAAATCCGACCGCTACGCAGGGAAGAACAGCACACCGGCAACAGCTCCATCAAGTACCCGACCGCCTCGCAGCCACCTCTATCTACGCCCACAGAAGTGATCAGCTGGCCTCATTCCTACGACCCAACGCCCGACCCAACGCAACACTGTGTGCCCGACGCCCTCTCACGTGCTCCAGTACAGGACCCAGTGGAGGAAGAGGATGCTGCTACTTCTGATGACCTCGACCCTCTCCACTCAGCGGTCATCTCAGCGTTATCTGCCACCAATGAGGACGGCGTCCGCTTAGCACCACTCCAGGATCAGACTGTGGAAATGGTACGTGCCGCAGCAGCAAGAGACGGGGAGTACTGCTTGATCAAGAACGTCATCATCGAGGGCTTCCCTGATCATTGCCACGACCTCGATCACCGCTTGCGTACGTACTGGCCGGTGCGCAGTCTGCTGGCCGTAGACGACGACCTGGTGGTTTACGGGCCGAGGCTTCTTATTCCTCACAGCCTCCGCCGAGAAACACTAGAGCGACTCCATGACAGTCATCAGGGGATGGAGCGCACCAAGCGACGGGCCCGACAAACGGTGTACTGGCCTGGTATGGACAGAGACGTTGAGAACGTCGTTTCTGGATGCTCACTATGCCGTCCACTCCTACCAAGCCAAGCCAACGAACCTCTCTGGCAGGACACGGACACACCCAGCAGGGTGTTTGAGTCAGTTTCTGCAGACTACTTCCACGCAGCAGGCCGTACATACCTCGTGTATGTAGATCGCTTGTCTGGGTGGCCTCACGTGTCTGCATGCTCACGTCCAGCATCGGCTGATCAGCTCGTTCGTGTCCTTCGGGGTGTGTTCGCCGACACGGGCGTGCCTGTTCTCCTGAGGACTGACGGTGGACCGCAGTTCACTTCTTCATCGGTACGGCGCTTCCTGGCTCGATGGGGGGTGGAGCATCGTGTATCTTCACCTCATTATCCACGCTCCAATGGTCACGCCGAGGCAGCGGTCAAGTCCGTGAAGAAGCTGATCCTCACGACCACACAGCAGGGACACCTGGACGAGGATGCGTTCGCTCGCGGGTTGCTGGAACTGCGCAACACTCCGAGGGCGGAAGGGCGATCACCAGCACAAGTCCTCTTCGGTCATCCTATGAGGTCCTGTGTCCCGGCTCATCATCGCTCATACGCTCAGCAGTGGCAGCGCGCTGCTGATGAGTGCGACGCCAAGGCAGAGCGACTGAGGAAGAAAGCGAAACTTCGCCACGACGCGTCCGCCCGTACTCTTCCTCTCCTGCACCTCGGTGGCCACGTCGACGTTCAAGATCACACGACAGGCCTCTGGGATCGCCTGGGTGTCATCGTGGCTGTTGGGCGAAGGAGAGACTACCTCATCAAGATGGGCAGCGGTCGCGTGATGTGGCGTAATAGAAGACACCTACGCCCACACAGACCTCTTGCTCCCCTTCCTGTCGAGCAGCACACCGCTCATGGCGGTGCAGCGCTTCAGCATCAGGGTCACGAGGAACACCACCATCCCGGCAGCCCGGAGCATCAGGGTAACGGGG
This sequence comes from Scylla paramamosain, assembly GCF_035594125.1. NCBI lineage: Eukaryota > Metazoa > Arthropoda > Malacostraca > Decapoda > Portunidae > Scylla > Scylla paramamosain. The sequence goes on from NC_087152.1 coordinate 15,741,604, forward strand.
TACACCGTGGCCGAGAGCAACCAGAGCGTCGAAGCAGCCGACAGCGTAGGGAGCCGAGACGACTGCAGGTGCGGTGGCACCGTAGCACCTACGATTAGTACTTCAATCATTGTAACTTTGTTTCATGTGTTACGGTAGCCATAACAAAGATAAGGAATCTTCCTTATGTCTCGGGGGAGGTGTGTGGTTGTTAGCTAGTTGTGTGAACGAGTGAATGAGCGAGACTTGTGTGAGGCATGAATACGTGTATGAGTGAACGAGCTAGGCTTCAGTCATAAGTGTTAAGTTGAAGTGCGCGGCCTGGCGCCGGGAGATCACCTACCTCCAGCCTTCTGTTCACACCTTCTGTGAATAAACACCTGCACTGTTACCTGCGTTTCCTGTGCCCCTGCTGGTCAAGAGTCGAACAGTGGTGATTCAGATGGAGTAGGAAGAGGGGAAATGTCTTCTTTATGAGGAGTATCAAGGAGAAATATAAACACTGCCCAGGAAATTCTGCTTGAGGAGGTTTAGTGCTGTCGAATTTTCTCGTGTTTGAGTACTCGTTGTAGTGAAGAAACCCGAATGTGTGTGAGTGAAGGCTGTGGCTGCATACATCGATGCATATTAACATAGATTCTTGCATACGTACGTGCTTATTTCGTACTTAAGCTTGTATGTAGACAGTGAGGGTCAGATAAGTAGATTGTTTGATGGTATGATAGAAAAATAGATTCATTGGTGGACGTATTCGTTCACCAATGAATCTGATAAAACACAAGTAGATTGATAAATGAATATTAGATAGTAGGTCTCTCTCTCTCTCTCTCTCTCTCTCTCTCTCTCTCTCTCTCTCTCTCTCTCTCTCTCTCTCTCTCTCTCTCTCTCTCTCTCTCTCTCTCTCTCTCTCTCTCTCTC
>NC_087152.1:15750000-15755000 GCF_035594125.1 Scylla paramamosain
ACACACACACACACACACACACACACAGCTCAACGCATGCATTTTATTTTGAATGTTATATTCCTTTTTTTTTTTTTTAATAAAGGAAGATTTGCCATTAATATTTTCTCAGTCAATAGCGTACATGGTAGAACAAGTATAGGTGAACAGGACTTTTCGCTTGTAATTTAATTTAATGCGTGGCAGAAGAACATTAGGGCTTCAAAATATAAGAAGATTGCACAAGGTCAGCTGGCCAACGCAAGGCAGCTCCCGAGATTTTAACCCTTATTAAACGATTCTGGGTATAATCACATAGTTATTTTTTCTTGGTCACTTATTTTTGTACAGACTTCTTAATTATTTACGTGGCTTGGAGAAGAGGAAATTTTACTCATATTACTTGTTTTTCTGCATCTCCATGCCATGAAACAGTTAAATACTTTTTTACTATAATCATATAACGTTATTTTTTTTTCACTTTTTTGCTTGTGTTCCAGTTTTTTTTGCTTTAAGCTCTTTAATATTTTCGTGCCCCAGAAAAAAAAATAAATTGAACTCACATCTTTTCATCAGCGTGTACATGCCAAAAAATATGCTACGCTGCTCTGAATGTTAATTTAGCTAACATCATCTTGAAACTGTTTAATGTCTCCATCAAGTACGTGTTTACTTTGTTCCACTTTGTTCCATATTCTTAAACCACTTTTTTTTATCTGAATTTGTCTAGCTTATAACCTTTTGTACGAGCTTTACCTTGTTCCATTTCTTCTCTCTCGTGATTTAAGTTATTGTCAAGTGTGTAAGGTCAAATGTTTGGAATGAAGTATTCTGTGTGTGGGACGCTTTACAACTACTGCAAGAGATCCAGATGTGAGAAAAAGAAGTGAGCTGAAAGGAAAATAAAAGATAGAAAGGTATTGTGTAAAACTTCATCAAACAAATTGTAAAATAGAAAATATAACTTTGTTTTCTTTCAAGACTCACTGAACGGAAGCTGGGAGACGGACAGTAGATAGACAAGTAGAAAGACAGACAGACGGCTGAAAAACAAGAAAAAAGTACCACACGATGTAAAAAAAAAAAAAAAGAAGAAAACTAAACTGTTACCGTTCACGTACACCAAAATATGAAAACCAGTACTGCTGATTAAAGCGTAACAGTAAAAAGAAAAAAAAAAGGAAAAATGAGATTAACACAAATCATTTCGAGATAAAAAAAATAAAATAAAAATGAAACCAAAAAACTCTACTGGTTAACATTATTTAAAAAAGTAAAGAGCACTCCTCAAAAAAAAAAAAAGTTAAAAAGATACCCCTTTGTTGAACAACGAATAAAAAACGTAATCAGCTATACAAGAAGAAACTCTGTTAGGTTAATTATATATAGTGCGTGGAGAACACTTGCCATTTCAACCTTCAACACACGGTTCACTTTACAACTCGACAATTCGCCACCACTTTTCCAACTCCTTGAAGTGCGTGGTTCAAAACTGACGCGTCGACTTTACCTAACTACAAAGAACAAGCTGTAGCAAAGCTGTAAAAAATCAAGGAAATAACGCCAGCATTCTCTCTCTCTCTCTCTCTCTCTCTCTCTCTCTCTCTCTCTCTCTCTCTCTCTCTCTCTCTCTCTCTCTCTCTCTCTCTCTCTCTCTCTCTCTCTCTCTCTCACACACACACATCATGTGATGTAACGTTTCGTGGAGATCGGATATTGCTTGTATCCGAAGAATAACAGTGCACAGGATGCCCCTCGGGAAGACTGTACGGAGTCACACATGAAGAGGCGGCCCGGGAGTCGAGGTAGTGCTGATGTTGGCGACCTCCACCGCCCAGCCATCCAACCACTACATCCCATTGAGTATTGACGAGTCGAAATACCGCAGTGTTCGGTGAGAGCACGTTTAATAATCTTTAGTTCTATAGGTACGTGAATTTTCTATGAAGTATGTGAGAGTTATAGTCTATCAATTATCCCATCCAGTTAATACATATTATTCAGTACTGACGAGTCGAGATACCGTAGTGTTATGAGAGAACAAATTCAGTAAGTAATCTTTAGGTTCTACAGGCACGTCAGTTTTCTATGAAGTATGTGAGAGTTATAGGTTGTTAATTGTACATATTTTGTTGTTTGTCAAATACAGTGATGTCCCCTGGTTCTTATGAAAGGATATGTGCTATTTGTAAATTTTCTCCTCTATAGCTGCGTCAGTTTTCAGTGAAATATGTGAAGGCTATAGGTTATCAGTTTTATAGATTTTGTTCTTTTCTCACATGCAGTACTTTCTTTTAGTTTCATAAGAAGACACGCTTTGTTCATAATTTTTTTTCTTCATTTCTGTAGTTACTGAATTTTCTGTGAAGTACAAGACAATTACGAATGTGCGTCACAGATTATCAGTAGCATAAATATTCATGATTCGCTTTTTTTTTTTTTTTTTAGATGCAATGCTCTCCTTTAGTTTTCTTAAAGGACACGTGTCATTATTAACTTTTCGCTATTTGATATTAGAAATTCAATTGCCAGTGAAGTGTAAATTATGAAATGTAAATTATGGTTCTGAGTTGCATCGGTTTTCATGACGTTATTTTATTTTAGTTTGTTGGACGTCTGCATAATGTTTTATACATTCTCTAGACATAAGAAATTTACAGACTTTGGGCTACAAAATATTCATGGCATGTGTTATTTAAGTTTCAATCCTCTTTTTCTATTACTATCATATTATATTTTTCTATTACTATTGTATTCTTCCTTAATAACACTTTGTATACATCTCAAGTATAACAATCGTAAATATAAGAGCATTACAGATTGCTGCCTACATAAATATTCATACCATATTCATTTCTCCAGTCACTACGTATATTGTCCTTTCATCTAATATTCTGTTACTAAGTAATTTTCCTTCTTTATAACGTCTGAATTCTCTCTCAAGTATAGTACGCATATACGAGTACAGATCACCACCTACATAAATATTCATACCACATTCATTCCTCCAGTCACTGTATTGTCCTCTATCACATTCAGAAGTCATGCCCTTGACTCCTGACGCCATAAAACCAGCGCCCTTGAAGCATAAAGCCGTTCCGACCCTTGCATAGTCTGTCGTCAACGCCTCAGGGGATATAAGGAGCCTTTCTTTCCTCTGTCCCTTCCCTCTCTTTCTTTCCGTGTACTTTATCGGCGCCTTATTGACGTACAGCACATAAAGGTCTTGTATCTGAATGCGTAAGTCATGTGGATGGTTCTCTTATTCTCTGACACAAGGCGTTTATTGATAACATGGGATTTGGAGAGTAATAGATTTGTTCAAAACTGTGCGTGTCTCTTTGTCTGTCAGCGTGTTTGCGTGCTTTTTTTGTTCAAGGCCTTAATAGATTTCTCTCTCTCTCTCTCTCTCTCTCTCTCTCTCTCTCTCTCTCTCTCTCTCTCTCTCTCTCTCTCTCTCTCTCTCTCTCTCTCTCTCTCTCTCTCTCTCTCTGTGTGTGTGTGTGTGTGTGTGTGTGTGTGTGTGTATGTATTTGTTTGTCTTTTAGGCTTATGACAATTTCTCTGTGTCTCTCTGTGCCTGTTTCTACGTGTGTGTGTGTGTGTGTGTGTGTGTGTGTGTGTGTGTGTGTGTGTGTGTGTGTGTGTGTGTGTGTGTGTGTGTGTGTGTGTGTGTATTTTGTCTAGGGCTATGATAGATTTTAATTACCTCCTTAGGTTTCTCTGTGTAAGTTTTTTTTTCTTTTTTGGTTTTGTGTAACTCTCTCTCTCTCTCTCTCTCTCTCTCTCTCTCTCTCTCTCTCTCTCTCTCTCTCTCTCTCTCTCTCTCTCTCTCTGAAAAATGTTAATTAACTTTCCAATAAAAATAATAAACAGAATCCATGCTGTTTTCATCCAGTTTAATCTACAGTAACAAAAGCAGTGACTTCTGACGTGTGGTAATTATTATTTCGTAAAGTTCGGATTTAAACTTTAAGAAATGCCAGACAGTGCGGAAGAAGTTTTTTTTTTTCTTTACTTTTTATTAAGATAGACGAAGAAAATAAAGAAAAAAATTTAGTCGAGCAATATATGACATGGTTGTGTTAACTTGATGATAAGAATCTCCGTTTTGAAATAAAGATTTTAAGTGCCTCTTTTATTTCTAAGGTGACTTTACTACAGATAAACAAATCGGCAGATGGACAGATAGGTGGATAGATAGATAGATAGATAGATAGATAGATGCATAGATACGTGGAGAGGTTGATGGATAGGAGCAGCTTGATATGGAGATAGATGGATGGATACATAGATAGATAAACAGATAGATAGATAGATAGATAGATAGATAGATAGATAGATAAATAAGTAGATAGTTTGATAGATAGATTGATAGATAAATAGATGAACAGATATATAGATAGACTGAATGATTGACTGACGCCACATAAAGTTGAAACCTGCAATGTGCAGCGCTTTTAAATATTGATATTCTCTCTCTCTCTCTCTCTCTCTCTCTCTCTCTCTCTCTCTCTCTCTCTCTCTCTCTCTCTCTCTCTCTCTCTCTCTCTCTCTCTATCTATCTATCTATCTATCTATCTATCTATCTATCTCTCGCCTGTTACATAAAAGATAAACTGAAATTCAAATCTGCGGGTCTTCAAGCAATTAATTTTAAAACAATCTGCGTAGAACAAAATTTTCTGACGACGCATTATCAAGAGTAAAGGAAGGAAAATTTTGACATAAGACAATTCTTTTTTAAAAATTTGTGGAGATCCTTCGAGTCTGTATTTGATTTTCTTTTCTTCATTATTTTGTATTTTTGATGTGCCACTGACTTCGCTGTGCATCATTATATTTCCTCTTGTCCGCTATGTTGACTTTTTTTTTTATTTCAGAGTATTTTTATACATATATATATTTTTTTTCACCTCCCAGTATTATTCTCAGAAAGACACGAACGTTTGCTCTTGAAATTATCCAGCCAATGTAAAAAGTGCGCATTTTTTTCTTTTTTTCGCGTTTTTTTTTTTATG
>NC_087152.1:15760000-15772500 GCF_035594125.1 Scylla paramamosain
TGGAGGAGGAAAAAAGAGGAAGTGGAAGAGGTGGTCAGGTGGTGGACAGGTCATTCAAAGTCAGGTAAATGAAGATACGTAGGTTTAAAGGCGGCAGGATAATGTGTGAAAAGTCCTTGAGAGTTTACTGAACCAGAGAGAGAGAGAGAGAGAGAGAGAGAGAGAGAGAGAGAGAGAGAGAGAGAGAGAGAGAGAGAGAGAGAGAGAGGCAGGCAGGCAGGTAGGCACGCAGGCAGGCAGGCAGGCAGACAGGCAGGCAGAGAGAGAGAGAGAGAGAGAGAGAGAGAGAGAGAGAGAGAGAGAGAGAGAGAGAGAGGCAGGCAGGCAGGTAGGCACGCAGGCAGGCAGGCAGACAGGCAGGCAGAGAGAGAGAGAGAGAGAGAGAGAGAGAGAGAGAGAGAGAGAGAGAGAGAGAGAGAGAGAGTTTAAGTGTGCAGAAGTAAAATTTTGTAACCTTCAAACGAAATGCAAAGAAGTCATGCATTTTAATAAGTCATAGGTAAGCAGTTTACTTCCACACATTCAGGTATTACATAATTGGACCAAAAGGTGCAAGAGGTGGCAAGCAAAAGAGCAAGAAGCAGACTGAAGTAACGTAAGTCTGCTAATGCAAATGTAAAGAAAATTTGAAACAAGCAGGAATGAAAAATGCAGTATTTTGTTTCCATACTGAGATTATAAGTGATGCAGAATGCTCACTAGATCAGAAGTGACAGAAAAAAATAAATGAGACTTGTGAAGGGAGAGAGAATGTAAGAATATTAAATATACAAAATAAAGTAAAGAAGAGAGCCATAGTTTTAGATGAAAGGAAATTCTGGTGTTATATATAAAATTGAGCAAAAAAAAAAAGAGGATTTGAAAGAACAGAACAAAAGGCAAGAGAAGACGAACACTACAAAAATGGAAATACACTTGGAAACTTAGTAGTTAAACATGAAAGTGAGGAAATATGAAGAAAGGAAACAGAGGAATTGAAAGAAACAGAACAAAAGGCAAAGACGAAAAGTTATGGAAATGAAAACACATTTTTACATTCCTTATGTTCTTATCTTAATGACGCTCTTCGAATATAACGAGAAATATGAATAATTTTGTTTTTATCAGTTCTTTTATTCATCCACGCTGATAGAAATGTTTTATCTTCCTAAAATGAAGCTACGTAATATGTGTAACGAAAAATGAAAACTATTGTAGGAGAAATCAAATGTCCTCTCAGTCTTTAAGAAAATTAATTATATTATAATGAATATATGATTATAAATTCTATGATATATAATTATTTCTAGCCGACTATCATTCTCTCTCTCTCTCTCTCTCTCTCTCTCTCTCTCTCTCTCTCTCTCTCTCTCTCTCTCTCTCTCTCTCTCTCTCTCTCTCTCTCTCTCTCTCTCTCTCTCTTTATTTAAACAAATATTTACAGAAAGGCTTAAAATTCCACGTTGAGTATGAAATTATTTAAAAGCCTATGATAGTATTATTTACAGGAATAACACTATACATACTTAACATAAAGATAATAATGCTAATACAATAATACAATAAAAATTTAAAGTGCCAGTGGGGACAGGTGCGTGCTACGCCAGCTGTGGGCTGCCAGCTTCACCTGGTGCGTGGACATGTCCTGCACTTGGGGCGTGGCCATCGTGAACATGTTCCACAGCCGCGAAGTCCTGGCTGTGTAGGTGCGTTGGCGTTGGCTAGAGCGAGATCGAGGCACCTTCACTAGCTCGTCGCTACTGGCCGCAGCTCTGGTGCACCTCTGTACTGTGTGTGGCAGCAGCCTCAGGGGGTCAAGATGAGGGACTCTCTGCACCTGAGTTTTGTGGCACACCACTAGTGCCGACACGTCCCGGCGGTGCTTCAGTGACGTTAATGGTGCTGGATGCTGTTGGTCCTCGTCAGTGGTCACCTAGCGCAGGGCTCGCCGCTGCACAGCATCCAGTCTCTGCATGTGGGTGGCGGCACTCGACATCCAGGACAGGGCACCGTACTCCATACATGGGCGTATCTGTGCCCTGTATAGCGTGAGGATGCCTCGTGGATCGAGGGTGTTCGCCATCCTGCGCAGGGCAGAGACTCAGAGAGAGATCTGGCAGGCGACGACAGCGATGTGGTGATCGAAGCGTAGGCCGCGGTCCAGAGACGCCCAGGATCTTGATGTAATCCTGAAGTGGCAGGCTCTTGCCTCCAAGACGCAGCTGTCCTGAGACTGCGTCTGAGGCACCTGGGGACCTCTCTCTCTCTCTCTCTCTCTCTCTCTCTCTCTCTCTCTCTCTCTCTCTCTCTCTCTCTCTCTCTCTCTCTCTCTCTCTCTCTGACAGTTCAGATTTATCCTGATTGTCTTTCTTGTCTTCCAGTTCCTGGCCTTTTCTTATCGCTTTCACACTTAAGTCATTTTCTTCATGAAAGTGGAGTAACTTTATCAAAGGGAGAGAGAGAGAGAGAGAGAGAGAGAGAGAGAGAGAGAGAGAGAGAGAGAGAGAGAGAGAGAGAGAGAGAGAGAGAGAGAGAGAGAGAGAGAGAGAGAGAGAGACCTATGAATTGTAATACATTATTGAATATAAATCAAATTCTCGGAAGTCCATCGTTCATACTCTGAATAATATGAATGATACGTGATTCATGTAACAACAGTTCTCGTTTTTATTCCTCACCAAAAGAACACTCTTTGTGTCCCTTGCGAGATATAGGTGGTGTATCTTTCATGAGCAAGTTTGATGATAAAGTGATGTGTGCTAGTTTGCTCGATATAGATCCATGAATAGTTCCCTTGACGCAAATTTGATGCCAAAATGACATCTAGTTTGCTAAAATTAGGAGAGCCATTCATCATTTTTTTTTCGTCATTAAAAGATAGATATTAATCCAAGATCTATGTAATGTATCTTTTAAGTATATTTGATTCTAAATTGAAGTGTAGTTTGCCAGAATTAATCAAGCAAATCGACAGTTTTCCACTATTAAAAGAGAAGTGTGTACCCCCTTTTGTGGGATTAATGCAACCTTCCTCTGAAGTAAGTGAAATAGTAAAGCGAATTCTCTTACTTTGCCAGGTGTAGTAAATCAAATTGTCACCTTTTCTTGTTTTCATTGTCACCTTTTCTTGTTTTCATTACTTAAAGAAAAATATTTACTTTCTTTAGTGAGATGTGTTGACAGTATTTTTGATATGGAGAAATTTGATGCTAAAGTGGTCTAGTTTTCCAGAATTAGTAAATCAAATTGTCACTTTTTTGTTTCAACTAAAAAAAGAAAAGAAAAAAAAAGATTACCCTCTTGTGTTCATATCTTTAAAGTGGTGGTGAAGTGAAGTCTAGTTTCCCAAATTGGCATTTTTTTCCCTTATCTCGTCTTTAAAAGATAAATACCAGCTGTTGTGAGAATTGTGTTGTGTATCTTTGATATGAGCAAATTTGATGCTGAAGCTAATCGTCGCGCTCATCAGCAAACTGCTCTTTCTTTTTTTCAGACTTTTTCTTTTTTATTCGCCTGTTCATGAATTCTTGCTGTGATAAGTTTTCCATCACCTCACACCCATAGTTGCATTGTTTGTTGTCTTTGTGTCCAGGGTGTGAGTGGTCTAAATTAAATTCGCCTCAACTTCTCCGTTTTTAAATAGAAATTAGGATCATTAAACTTTTTTCTCCTTTGATCTCTCTTAAAAAAAAAAAGTGCAAAAAAAGTATGTTTGGACAGTTTGTTTATGAAGGTGACGAAATGATAAACAAGACTAATACATGCCTTGAATTTGGGAATATGGAGATTAACTAGTATATTTATTTGAAATATTTATACTCATTTTAAACAAAATATCTCAGTACATATACGAACACACCCATACATGCACACATACACACATATACATAATCAGACATACATACAGACATACGTAATCATACATACATACGCAACATACATCACATACACATATTATACATAGATAAACATACCTACATACATACCTTCATACATACATACATACATACATACATACATACATACATACATACATAAATACATATACTCCAGACTCCTCCCTCTCTTCCACTGAAAACATGCACGCAGTTTATCATTTAATTGGTTTCAGCTCGTGTATTTCAGATTTATTATATCGCCGGGGCCCGGATGATGCATGTTACGGAATTATTCATTTATGTATGTTTCATTTTTTTATTTATGCTGATGACTCATTTATCTATTCATTTATTTATTTATTTATTTTTTTTTTTGGGGGGGCCTTAACCGTCATTAATGTAAGGCAGTTAGAAGTAGTAGTAGTAGTAGTAGTAGTAGTGGTAGTAGCAGCAGTAGTAGTAGGAGCAACAGCAGCAGCAGTAGTAGTAGTAGTAGTAGTAGTAGTAGCAGTAGTTGTATTAAAATTTTGCCCCATATGAATTCTAAACTAGATGAGAGAGAGAAAGACAGAGAGAGAGAGAGAGAGAGAGAGAGAGAGAGAGAGAGAGAGAGAGAGAGAGAGAGAGAGAGAGAGAGAGAGAGAGAGAAATAAATTGCAGATGAGAGGAGTCAATTTAGACTGTTAGTAACATTAAGTCAAAATCAACGTTTGCCGAGTAATATTGTCACTAGTATTTGTTTGCCTCTCTGTCTGTCTTTCTGTCTGACCTTTCCTTGTTTTCTATTGAACCAAAGAGAGGTCTTTTTCGTTTCCAAGTTTATCTTTTACTCAATCAGTCCAAATCCACACATAAATCTTTCTGTCACCTCAATGAAAAAAAATAAAGAAAATCTAAAATAAAAATTCCCATTTAAGTTTAAGATTTTGCTTCTCTCCTTCGCTGTCCTATAACTCAGCCGTCTTTTTTCCCAACGTGCCCTCTCTAAATGATAAGGAAAAGCGTTCAATCCGTTTCCCAATAAAGGTGCGAGCTAGTACTGATAATGCCAAGAAACGAGAAAGATAAGAAGTGAAGGAAAGAAATCGAAAATTAAATATAACCTTCAAGAGAGTAAGAAAGAAAGATCCAAAGAAGACGACACTGAACACTGTTAACCTTGGGAAACTAAATGATAAATGAAGGTATTTAATCCGTAAAAAAAAAAATAGACAACAAATGGAAGAAAGAAACAAAATAAAATATAGCCATCAAGAGAGTAAAAAAGAAACAAAATCCAAAGAAGATCCCTTCACGTGAAAAAAAAGAAGGAAATGTACAAAGAATATAAAATAAATAGAAAATAAGATAAAATATAACATTTAAGATAGTAAGAAAGAAGGATCCGAAGAAGACAGTATTAACTTTACCCGATTCCTTCACGTGAAAAAAAAAAAAAGAAGGAAAAGTACGAAGCAAAGAGGATAGAACACCTTATAGGAAACAAATACGCCTTCCTTCACGAGACGGACAAGTGTATTCAAGAGAATTTCCAAAATTTTGTAAAGAACGTGGATCCTCTTTAGAGAGTTCTTAGTGCAGTAAATCGCTTTGAAAGAGGGAAAAGAGAAGTGGAGGAGGAGGTGGGAAGGGAAGGCGGTGTAGGAAGAGGAAGGAGGAGGAAGATGGGAACGGGAGGCGATGTACTAAGAGGAGAGAGGGGGAAGGTGGGAAGGAGAGACGGTGTAGGAAAAGAGGAGGTGGGAAGGGAAGAAGAAGAAGAGGAGGAGAAGGAGAAGGAAGAGGAAGAGGAGGAGTAGCAGATACAAGAGGAACAGGAGAAAAAGATGAAAAAGAAAGAAGATAAGAAAGAAAAGTAGAAGACAGATAAATGTGAGAGAATAGTAAGGAATGGAGAGAAACTAGAAAAAAAAAATGTGAGGGAAAGAAAGTATAGATGCAAATAGTAGAAAAAAAAAACAGTGGATCCCTCAAAAAAAAAAGGATTACATAGTAGGTAGACCAACTTTATGTGTGTGTGTGTGTGTGTGTGTGTGTGTGTGTGTGTGTGTGTGTTTACTTTCCAATAATGCGCTGCTTTAGTAACAGTTGCTAAAGATTTCATACGTTTTAGAATCCTGCCTCCCGTGGCACTACGAAACATTGTACCTTGAAATTTTCTTTTACTGAGGGAAACGTGTAGTCAGTTGTGAAATTTTGAAGAAGCCTTTGTTTGACGATACCGCATCCGTTCCAATATCTATTCATGTCTATTGGTAAAATGTTGACCTGTTGACGATGGTGCTGATAATGATGTAGGAGAAAGAGGATAATGATAAGAAACACAAAGGAAAACACTAGAAAGACAAACATTTTCCTACTTACTGGCTCTTACGAGGTTCTTCATCGGGACTTTACAATCTGATATACAGTAAGAGAGACAGAAAATATAGAATGAGGATGACGACAAGAGGAATGATTATGATATTATTACTACTACTGCTACTACTACTACTACTACTACTACTACTACTACTACTACTACTACTACTACTACTACTACTACTACTAACACTACTACTACTACTACTACTACTACTACTACTACTACTACTACTACTTCTATTACTGCTACTACTACTACCACCACTACTACAACTACTACTACTACTACTACTACTACTACTACTACTGCTACTACTACTACTACTACTACTACTACTACTACTACTACTACTATTACTACTATTACTACTTCTATTACTGCTACTACTACCACTACCAATACCACTACTACTACTACTACTACTACTACTACTACTACTATTATTGCTACTACTACCATTACTACTACTACTACAACTGCCATTACTACTACTACTACTAATACTACTAATACTAATACTAATAATAATAACAGTAATAATGATAATGATAATATCAATAACAATAATAATAATAATAATAATAATAATAATAATGTAAGATACCACCACTAAGAAATATATAATGACCAGTCCCTCGGCTATCTGTACAGGGAGCTAAATTATAGATGCCTATGTATTGTGTATTTCAAGAGAGAGAGAGAGAGAGAGAGAGAGAGAGAGAGAGAGAGAGAGAGAGAGAGAGAGAGAGAGAGAGAGAGAGAGAGAGAGAGAGAGAGAGAGAGAGACAGACAGACAGACAGAGGGACAGACAGACACACACATACACATACACACACACACACACACACACACACACACACACACACACACACACACACACACACACACACACACACAGCAAACAGTATTTTACAGCAGTTCAAACCAGAAGGACTTTTCCAGTCAAGAGTAACAAACAGACAGGCAGGCAGGGAGGGGGAAGTGCGGGGTAAGCATGCATACAGTAGCAGATGCAATGAAACACGAGACCATGGCTAGAGAGAGAGAGAGAGAGAGAGAGAGAGAGAGAGAGAAAACACACACACACACACACACACACACACACACACACACACACACACACACACAGGAGGAGGCCATTACACGAAGCCACTATAAAGTATTACAGTGCAGTGCTTTGAATGTTTCACGCCAGTCGCCGGCAGCACGTTCCTGAGGGGAGAGAGAGAGAGAGAGAGAGAGAGAGAGAGAGAGAGAGAGAGAGAGAGAGAGAGAGAGAGAGAGAGAGAGAGGGAGGGAGAGGGAGAGGGAGAGAGGAAAGACGAAGCATTGTGGAACTTACGCTCCTTTTTGTATTTATTTATTTTTTTTATTCATTATTTTTTTTACTCCACCCATTACCCTCCTCCGCCAGGTACGAGAGAAGGAGGGAGGGATGGAGGAAGAATAATCTCTTTTGAAACATGTTGAAGTATTGCCACAGGTCTTCAAGCCTTAGGACAGATGCTACATGCCTACGTACATACATACATACACACGCCTCAGACGCCCTTGAGCCATTGTGGGGTAAGGGTACACTTAGAACATGTGTCGGTTTTCTCTTTTTAATATCATTACACGGAAAAAAAGGCGGAAAACACGCAATGGGGGGACACGCGTGAAGTCTCGGTGATATAATAATAAAAAGACTTACCCTATGAAAGAAATATTAGTACCTAGGTATTAATTCACCGACACGAAATGAAGGCAAAGTCTTGTTTTACGGGACTTACTCGTAGATATCTAAGGGGATGAGAATTATTCACACGTACTCGGAAGCGTACAAATGTAAAAATACAAGCAAGAGTAAGCAGAAATTCTTCTATATGATACAGAAAGGAGAGTAAGATGGTATCAAGAGGAGAAGGTGGTCGCGCATGCTCAAGTGTCAGAACTATTTATCCATACCCGGAACCGTACAAAGGCAAAAATATACTCAAGAATAAGCAGCAATTCCTGGACATGGTACAGAGAGGAGAAAATGGTATGGAAAAGAGAAGGTGCTTGTTAATGGCCAAGTGTTGTAATTATTTCATACGTACCCAGAAGCGTTCAAGATGGAATTGTAGGCAAGAATGAGTCTAAATTCTTGGGCTTACAGCACAGAAAAGGTGACCGAATGTTGAAAAGAAGGAAAAAAAAAAACATACTTGTCGAGTTATTCGAGAAAAAAATATTATTCACTATCTATACAGGGTAGGGCAATAGCTTGTAATAGTTTTCATATATATATATATATATATATATATATATATATATATATATATATATATATATATATATATATATATATATATATATATATATATATATATATATATATATATATATATATATATATATATATATATATATATATATATATATATATATATATATATATATATATATATATATATATATATATATATATATATATATATATATATATATATATATTGTAGAATTCATTACAAACGAAACAAAAGCAGTAAAGTCTATATTTGACAATTTATTACCAAAGTTCTTTTCTTGAAAATAACTTCTTAATTGGTTACCACGAACCCGAAGACATTAAATCAATCCTGCCACAAAGTCCTACTCAATAAAAAAAATAAAAAAATAGTGGAATTTTCCGTTAATGAAACAAAACTAGTAAAGTGAATATTTGACAGTTCACTATCCAGAATTCACTCCTTCAAAAGAACATTTTAATTGGTCACCACGGGGCCAGACACATTCGTTCAGTCATACCACTCAATCCTCCATGACCTCCACCAGCAAACTTATATTAATTTTTTGTGAACTCAGAGGTGATGCATTAAGTAAGCGCTTGGATATTCTTTGGTTTTGTAGGAGAAAGATAAGAGCTAAGGACAGAGAAATTATTACAAGTTTACTGGAGCGAGTAACTAAGAATTTTATGGCATGTTTATATTTATCGCCGAGATGTTTCCAAAAAAAATTAAGTCTGGGTAGTAGATTGTCAAATATAAACTTCATTGCTTTCGTTTTATTTGCGGGAAGTCCTGCTTTGAAAACCACCACATCCTACTGGAAATTCCTGGGCACGCAAACAGAGAGAGAGGAAAAGAGAGAGAGAGAGAGAGAGAGAGAGAGAGAGAGAGAGAGAGAGAGAGAGAGAGAGAGAGAGAGAGAGAGAGAGAGAGAGAGAGAGAGAGAGAAATTATATGCCAAGGTATTAGTAATATTGACAAAGGGAAAAGCTCAAACACCACTCCCAAGAAGGAGTGGAAATTCTTCGACGCAAGCGTAAAAGAGAGTGGTCAGAAGTAAGAAAGAAAATAGAATATACTCTCGTACATGCCGAGGCCTTAGAATTATTCACACATACCCAGAATCTTATATGCACAAAGATACAAGAAGAAAAAGTAGGACATTCTTGGATACGTAGGGCACAAGGAATGGTGAATGATTAGAGGAAAAAAAAAAGAAAAAAAGTAAAAAAATAAATAAAAATATACGATTTAAGGTGTTAGAATTCCCGGACCCTAAGCAAACTTGGTAAAAAAAATAATAATGATAAAGAGAAGAAAATACATGTCCTGAGAAATTATCGTTGTACAGGATGTTTCGGATACAAAATCAGTATTAGATTTTTTTTGCTATGTATGAAAGAATCTGACGAAAGACAACACAACTGATAGAAAAGAAAAGAAAAAAAAATAATAGAGCTGTCTGTCCTAAAGGAAACAGTTCAATAGCAAGTCCAAGATTACATTGAGAAACATCTTGAAACTTCCACTTACCACATTGCTATTTATTCGTTGTCTTTCTTCATGTAAAACTGCTCATAAAATAATTGGTTGATATACATTCAGCTTATAGGTATGATTTTTTTCACAGGGTTCTGTTACATCTCTTTGTAGAGTAAATTTACTTTTTTTTTTTTTTTATGTATGAGACCCAATGGTCAAGGCAATACAAAAATCGGAAAAAAAAAAGTTCCACTTGAGTGCCAGTTCCCAAAGCGAAGTCAACCATGCTCGGATATCTCAATAATCTACGTGCACACAGAACTTTATTGATACAAAGTCGTACACAACAAAAGACATAAGAATATTTATACATAAATATGATAAGAACAAAGACATACCGAACTACATATTTACGTATACCCGAAATCTTGAAAAACAGTAGTGAAAATATATCAAAAAAATTATGAAATATACAAGAAGTAAGAATTTCTATACGTGAATACGAAAAGAGAATAGCGTTGTATAGAGAGGGGAAAAACACTGTACATGCTGAAGTGTTGAATGATTTATATACATACACTCACCATCTGAAAAAAAAAAAAAAAAGAAAGAAGCGAATACATGCAAATATGAATTCATTATTTTACACATACAGGAAGGAAAACAAAACATTTTATAGAGAAAAAGGAAAACAAACCAAGTCCAGAAAGAGGTGTTAGAAAATTTACTTGCCTTTCATACACACACACACACACACACACACACACACACACACACACACACACACACACACACACACACACACACACACACACACACACACACACACACACACACACACACACACACACACACACAAACATGCACACTGAAGGAGGTTCTGGCATTGGTAAAAAGTGGACACGTGTCAATACTGCACCTCGTTGTTCTTCATATTCCCACGTGAGTTTCGACATTTGAGGCAAGGACACCAAAGACACCATGTTAACATTTACACAAATACAGTTTTTTTTTTTTTTTTTTTAATGAAATCAGTGCTCCTCCTTTTTTTTTCACATGTTGCTATTTATATTTACTTATCTAGCTGAGTGTTTATTTGTTTAGATGTTTGTTTCGGAGGGAGAGAGAGAGAGAGAGAGAGAGAGAGAGAGAGAGAGAGAGAGAGAGAGAGAGAGAGAGAGAGAGAGAGAGAGAGAGAGAGAGAGAGAGAGACCGTATTCCTAAACAGTGCTCTTTCATCAGGACTATTTTCAAGAGCCACAGAAATAATTACCTGGATTCTCATAATGATTTCCTCCTACTGACTATGCTGAATAACTATCAAACTATCACGAAGCCCACGAAAACACCCCTTGAAAATCTCCGCAACCTCCACAAGACCATATCCTGTTGCAAGAAGAGGAGACCAGACGGCGGAACGCTTAGCAATACGGACCTTAGAGTGTTGCGGTGCTTGGAGGTTGGAGGCCGAAACCTACTGATGAAAATAGCCGCAGGTGTTATGCGTGAGTGGTTCCAATATTGTAAGTGCCTGCAGGGGAGTGTGTGCGTGTGTGTGTGTGTGTGTGTGTGTGTGTGTGTGTGGGCGGAAACCTTTGCTTTCACGCCCGATCATTATTTAGTGGTATCGAATTTTCTCTCTCTCTCTCTCTCTCTCTCTCTCTCTCTCTCTCTCTCTCTCTCTCTCTCTCTCTCTCTCTCTCTCTCTCAGAAAGCTTGTATAATTTGAGGTAATGTTGTGTAATGTAGTCGGGATTTGAGCATGAGGTGGTATAAAAGGGATCTAAGTACAGATACACGTACTTGTTTTCTTGTCGTGAAAAAAATACCCAGATGATAAAGTGAAGTACACGGAGATATTTTATAGTGAAGCCATTATTTTAGAGTTGTGGTAGAGAGAGAGAGAGAGAGAGAGAGAGAGAGAGAGAGAGAGAGAGAGAGAGAGAGAGAGAGAGAGAGAGAGAGAGAATAACAATACACGCGCAGTAATTTTACTTGTAAAAATAAAATAAAATGTTGAATAAAATATATACACGCGTATCATTGAAACTTAGGGACACTTATATATGCGATGGATTGTAATGACATCTGTTCCCGTGTCCGTGGCGTGTTCGCGGTATGCCCGTGGCTTGTCCGTGGCATGTCTGGCTGGCGCGTCTCACCCTTTAAGTGACCTCCATGCTGTCAAGGTCCCGTGTGTCACTCCACTCCGCCACGTACTCAATATCAATTTGGCGATTCCGATAACGTGAAAGTGAAAGGAAGGAATATATGCAGCAATACATGGCGTGGTGACATCAACTTATTCCTCTGACCTTATGAAGTTGCGGCAGCGGAGGAGAATCACAGGGAGAGGGAGGCGTCAATGCGCGGTCCTTTCCATCACTACAGGAAAGCCTCGGTGCCTCATAGTAATTTCATTTCTCGCTGATGCAAATGAGTGTGTAGGAGATTGAGGTGCGTGAGGTTACCCACTGAATAATGTTCCCTGTACTTGAGTGGTGACGACAAGCCGAGGATATCCAATTTGCAATTCGAGG
>NC_087152.1:15777500-15785000 GCF_035594125.1 Scylla paramamosain
CGTATTGGCAGGGGAATAGCGTGAGATTTTGCTGGGAGTGCTGTGTGCCTGTGTCCTCCTCCTCTCTCTTTCTTCCTTGTTCCACTGTTCTCTCCTCCCTATCTCGTCCACTTCCTCCACTCTCCCACTCCTTTTCCTTTCATATCCTCTCTCTCTCTCTCTCTCTCTCTCTCTCTCTCTCTCTCTCTCTCTCTCTCTCTCTCTCTCTCTCTCTCTCTCTCTCTCTAGTGCTTCCCTTCCTTGCTTTGGTTCGTTTCTTGTTTTTTCTTTCTTCTCTTTTCCTCGCGTTTTCTTTCTACTTTTTCGTCTCCTCTCTTCTCCTCTTTCCTCCTCTTCTCTGGTTTCCTCTAATTTCTCTCTCTTCTTCTCCCCTCTCTTTTGTTTTCTTTTTGTGTCCTTTTCTTTCCTTTGTTATTGCTTTGTTCCTTTGTTATCCTTTTTATTTTCCGGCCTCTTCCTCCTCCTCTTCCTCCTACTAGTTCCTCTTCTCTCGATCCAAGCATTCATCCCACTATCTCCTCCTCCTCTTCATTCCCTTTCTTTTCATTCCCTTTATCCAGTGTTCTTTTTTCCATTTATCCTTTTTATTCTTTCACATCCTCATTCCTCGCCTGTCTTATCTACGGATACTCGAATCTTTCTCCTTTTCCTTTCTTTTTTTCCCAGTTTTTCCTCTTCTTTTCCATTTACTCCACACTCCTGTCTCCGTTTCACTTCAATGCCTCGTCTCCTCTCTCTCTCTTTCCCTGGTTTCCTGTCATCCTTCCTCCCTTCCTACCTCCCTCTCTGCCCCTCTCTCTACCTCAGTCACATCTCTATCTGTTCCACTTCGCCCGGTGACCACTCGTCGCCTCCCGAAGGTAAGACCGAGTGATTTAAGGTCTTTCAAGTTCATGCACGTCTACTGGGTTTGGCATCTTCCATTTTCCTCTTCCAATTCAATCCTTTTACCCTCTCCATCTCTGTCTGTGTGTATCTGGTTCTCTCTCTCTCTCTCTCTCTCTCTC
Organism: Scylla paramamosain; assembly: GCF_035594125.1. Classification (NCBI taxonomy): domain Eukaryota; kingdom Metazoa; phylum Arthropoda; class Malacostraca; order Decapoda; family Portunidae; genus Scylla; species Scylla paramamosain. The sequence goes on from NC_087152.1 coordinate 15,778,508, forward strand.
TCTCTCTCTCTCTCTCTCTCTCTCTCTCTCTCTCTCTCTCTCTCTCTCTCTCTCTCTCTCTCTCTCGTGTCCATATTATCTTCTGCCACTCTTCCTTTTGCCATTTATTGTTTTCCCATTTGCCTCATTTTCCTCAATTTTCTCTTGAGTGTACTTTGTGTACCAGCGGGCAACGTCGACAGTGAGAGAGAGAGAGAGAGAGAGAGAGAGAGAGAGAGAGAGAGAGAGAGAGAGAGAGAGAGAGAGAGAGAGAGAGAGATGAGGATATTCCGATAAAACTCTTGAAAGTGACCTGATGTTTCCTTCCATCTGCCAAAAAAAAAAAAGAAGAAAGAAAGTAAGTCTATAGAAATATATAGAATGATAGGTTTTAAAAAGAATCAATTGGAAATAGATAGATTTCCCCAAAGCCTAGCAAGAAGCAGAAAAGAGGATATAGAATGAGGGTCGCTGCTAGAAAATCTAACAGGCCTTACACGCGGCAGTCCATTTATAAAACATGCAAACATATTACACCGACGTACATTATCCCCAGTCAATAATGCATGTACTCTTTTCTTTTTCACAAGGGCCTAAAATACGTATGAACTCGTGGTGTCCCTGAGCTAAAACCGATATCCTACTTATGAAGACTTTATTAATCTGAGTATACGGTGCGTGCAGGGAGCGAGCCGCAAATGGAATCTGAGTTTACCTGTGTAGGGAAGGATTCCATGTAAGGTACTAAAAGAGATAGACGGAAAAAGAAATCTCTCTCTCTCTCTCTCTCTCTCTTTCTTTCTCTCTCTCTCTCTCTCTCTTTCTCTCTCTCTCTCTCTCTCTCTCTCTCTCTCTCTCTCTCTCTCTCTCTCTCTCTCTCTCTCTCTCTCTGTTAATCAATATTTTCATTTTCTTTATTTTTCTTTCCCTAAAGTGTTTAATGGGATTTATTGTTTACTTTCCCTCTCGAATATTTGGAGTACAGAGAGAGAGAGAGAGAGAGAGAGAGAGAGAGAGAGAGAGAGAGAGAGAGAGAGAGAGAGAGAGGAGGCAGAAACAGAAGTTTTCGTTACGGGAAAAATATTGAATGAAATAAAATCTAGCCTTTCCTCTCAAAAACGCTTGCAAAAATAAAATGCATAAACTCTTAGTCTAGTTTATCTTTCAGGAAGGGGAAGGAAAAAGAAGAAGAGGAGGAGAAAGAAGAGGAGGAGGAGTAGGAGAAGGAGGAGGAGGAGGAGAAGGAAGAGGAGGAGGAGAAGGAGGAGGAGGAGGAGGAGAAGGAAGAGAAGGAGGCGTTGGTGGATGAAGAGGAGGTAGTTGAGAGAAGACAGAGAGAGAAAAAAAAACATTGAAATAAAAGAAGGAAATTTGTAGGAGGTGGAGGAAGAAAAAAGTAAGAGCGGGCAAAGTGAGTGAGTTTGAAAATGTTTACTTCAGACGCCACAGAGAAAGCGGAGGTGCCGACTCGCCTTTTATTATCAACATTGTCCTAAGCGCCCTCTTGCCGCGACGTGTTCAGGTTTGAGTTGAGGGACGGAATGTAGGTGGACAAACTTTGCTCCCTTCCTTTTATTCTTCTCCTTTTCCTCTTCATCAGCATCATCATCATCATCATCTTGTTCTAGTTGTTCTTGTTGTTCTTGTTCTTGTTCTTGTTCTTGTTCTTGTTCTTCTTTTTCTTCTTATTTATCTTCCTCCTCCTCCTCCTCCTCCTCCTCCTCCTCCTCCTCCTCCTCCTCCTCCCCCCTACTCTTCCTCCTCCTCCTTGTCCTCCTCCTCCTCCTCCTCCTCCTCCTCCTCCTCCTCCTCCTCCTCCTCCTCCTCCTCCTCCTCCTCCTCTCCTTCCTTCTACGTCGGCAACTTTAGACTAAAAATTGTTGTCAGCGGCAGACGACATCATAAGAATCAACATGTTTGCTAATGTTTGTTCATCCTGTGCGTTGCTTTGTATCTTCTCCCTCTTCCTGTTCTTCCTGCTCATCCTCCTCAAAGACTTAATGTTGTCTGGTATTGAATAGATTTGCGTTTCTTTTTTCACAGTCGTAGTTTCAGTATCTTCCAATAATTACACAAGATGCCGCCACCGATTCTTGGCCAAACTATACTGTATAAAAGTTAACGTGGTTGGAAATCATATATATACTAACCAGAACCTAAAGAAGATATGTATGTGTACCCGCTGGAAGTGAGTGACTGGCAGGAGCAGACCTTTGCCTCTGAAGGGTGTTAATATTTTTTATTTATTTATTTATTTTTTTTTTATATCGGAGGGGCATCGACCAAGGGCAGCAGAACTATAATAATAATAATAAAAAAAAAAAGCCCACTGGAGAGCTGTTCCTCGAACAGAGTCAAAAGTGGTAGTGAAAAATTACTGTCTTGAAACGTCACGAATGAAAAAGTTCAAGTCATAGGAAGGTGAAAATACAGAATCAGGCAGGGAATTTAGATTTTGCACTGGAATGATTTGGTGTCTCTGTGATAATGTCAACCAGAATCCTAAATATTGCTTATCTCAAAGGTGAATTTTGAGTGCAGTGGTAAACTGGTCAAACTTCCTGCTTTCGGTCGTGTCTACCTACTGAAATTAGAAAAAAAAACCCTTCTCCAAATATGGATGGCAGAGGGATTTTCTTGCATTTAATTCTTTAATTTTCGCCATCACCCTCCTCCTGATGTATACCATTAGGCGGTTTTTCTCTCTCTATTTATTGCTGTTTACTTGGTCTTACGATTTTAGAAACTCTGACACACACACACACACACACACACACACACACACACACACACACACACACACACACACACACACACACACACACACACACACACACACACACACACACACACACACACACACACACACACACACACACACACAGAGAGAGAGAGAGAGAGAGAGAGAGAGAGAGAGAGAGAGAGAGAGAGAGAGAGAGAGAGAGAGAGAGAGAGAGAGAGAGAGAATTTGCACGGGACAGTGACCAGTTTGAGACCTCAGTTTCAATTATCTTGTCTTGTGTGTGCGTATGTGCGCGCGTGTGTACGTGTGTGTGTGTGTGTGTGTGTGTGTGTGTGTGTGTGTGTGTGTGTGTGTGTGTGTGTGTGTGTGTGCATCCTCTCTTGACTGTGTGCAAAGAAGAAAGTCATACAAAACTAAGAAAAATATTAACCAATCATCTCGTGTCTCGCAAAAGGAATTCCCTGCGAAGTTTCGGAAAAATTTATCAATCATACGTCGTGATATTTAAGCCTGGTGCTCAAAATACACCTGTGTGGAGAAGGAGGAGGAGGAGGAATTGGAAGAGAGGAAGTGGAGGGAGAGTGAAGATTACTTGTTTGCAAGGTCAATATCGTTTGATTACCGAAACTCCGCATGAAACAGTGGAATATATATTTGCGTGTGTACATGTTTGTGAGTGTGTGTGTGTGTGTGTGTGTGTGTGTGTGTGTGTGTGTGTGTGTGTGTGTGGAAGGTACAGCGTTGCGTCGTATTGTGTTGCGAAAGTTTGGTTTCCTTGCTGTATTTCAGTATTTTCTTCTTTATTTTTAATCTTTCTTTCTTTTTGTCTCGTTTATCTGTATTTTCTCTCTCGTTTTTCGTCTTTCTTTCTCTTTCTTCTATTTACTTGTAATTTCCTCTTCGCTTTTATTCTTTCTCTCTGTTTCTCTTTTCAATTTGTATTTTCTTCCTTGTTTTTATTTTTCTTTCCATTTGTATTCCCCACCAAAATGTATTGTTTATTTTTCTAGCTTTTTTTTTTTTTTATGCGAGAAGTAAAATTCAAGCCATGCTACTCCCTACTAAAGAAACCTTCATATTCACAAAACTCAAAAACCTATTACCCTTAACACACGAGAAACTCACTGGGAAAGATCAACAGGAAAAAAAAAAGTAAATAAATGCCCTAAAGCTGTACGTAATACTCTTCTCATAATAAAACCTGAAATAGACACACACACACAGCACACACACACACACACACAACACACACACACACACACACACACAGAAGGGAAGATACGAAATTTTCACTTTCACTCGTTAAAATCATGGTGTGTATCTTCCATTCTTGGAGTACCTTATCTTATTTTTTTAGCAGGTCTTGATGAATGTTAATTTTAGGGGGAAGGGGGGAGTCAAGAGTGTCTGAGTGATTTTTAGTGATGGTTTATGAAGGATTCTGTGCCGTCAAAAGGACAAATGCACGTGAAAGAGAGAGAGAGAGAGAGAGAGAGAGAGAGAGAGAGAGAGAGAGAGAGGAGAGAGAGAGAGAGAGAGAGAGAGAGAGAGAGGGGGGGGGGGAGGAAGGCAGTATATGGAAGTTAAATGAAGTAATGACCTTTGTGGACGTTTAAAATGATCTTGATAGGAAGTTTTAAGAATGTTTTCATGATTCGGGTGATAGTTCAATGAGGATTGTGTATCATTAATAGAAAAAAAATCACAAAAAACATGACTATCAATGCCTGTGGTCCTTGATATTAGTCTTGATGAGAAAGGAAAGCACCTTACATTCTAACAAGAATTGTACGCCACTGATAGAAAAAAAAAAAAAGTTCAGAGCGCGACTATTGATCCTTGCGGTCTTTGATATTAATCCTGATGAGAGAACAGTTTAAGCATAAAGCATACTAAGAAAAAATCCTGCATTATTGTTAGGGAACCCACACGAACGCTACTATAAATCTGTAGTGTTAGATTGCAATTCTGATTAGAGAATAAAACATTAAGGAAAAAAAAAACAGTAACACAACTCTTAATCCCTGTGGTTCTAGATACGAGTCCAGAATAGAGAACAAATCGCTTAATAATACACATAAGGTAAAGAAAAAAAGATATTGAAATATTTCCAACTGGAACATATCTCTCACTTACCACATTAATATTAATCACTCTCACATAAGTTTCCCTCCACACCGTGCAAATGAGTGATGTTCCTTGTGTCTCCCTCTCCAGTACGCCGCGTCATTCTCCCAGCCAGACACACACATAAGTAACTTCCCTCAGATGTCCCGTCATTTATCCACTTTACGCCGCACGTCCCCGAAGTTGACTGACACGTCAGACAGGTGGTTGGTTGGTACGTGTCCCCGTTAACCTTCAGAGAAACGTCTCCACCTGTATTCAAACCTTTCCCATCTCTGTGGCACAACACGGGCTCGTGCACAAAAACACGAGTATGAAAATATAAAGCAATATTTTTGAAGCATGAAAGTCCAATAGGAGATGAAAAAATGAGGTATTAATTGATATGATGAATGGAGTCACTGTTAGGGCTGTGTACTCAAAATATACGACGACTTAAAGAACCTCAGAGAAAAAATTTTGAGGAACAGAGAGGGAATGAAGAAAGATTCTGAAGGGCACGGGAGGGAGAGGAAGGAAAGAAAGAAAGACAGGGTGGATGTTTTGGAGAGATGCGTAGAAATAACTCAGGCAGAAGAGAACGAACGTAGGCGGGGAAAGATTATTCAGAAAGGAAAAGAAGGATGGTGGCAAGGAGGGACGACGGAGGGAGGAAGAGAAAAAAAGATGAAGAAAAGTTGAGGAGTGTTGTTGGAGAGAAAGATGTGGAAGAACGGAGAGGGACTCAAGGAAGGAAGGTAGAAGATAAGGGGTGTTCTTAAAGAAGGTATGGGATAACAGATGAAGAAAGAAAAATATACAGGAAAGGAAGCAGTACACAGTTCAAGGAAAAGAAAAAGAGAATAAAAGTGGAAGAAAAACAGAAATAGAAGAAAGAAAGGAAGGAAAGTGGTTCAGAAAAGAGTAAAGCAAGGAAGTAGGAAGGGAGAGGTTGTTGAAAAAGGAAGACAAAGAAAAGAGAGATGGAAAGAAGGAATGAAAGATAGTTAAAGGGGAGAGAGAGAGAGAGAGAGAGAGAGAGAGAGAGAGAGAGAGAGAGAGAGAGAGAGAGAGAGAGAGAGAGAGAGAATACATGAGTTAAATGAACTGTAAATGTTTAAAACTTGCAAAATGTTAATACACACACACACACACACACACACACACACACACACACACACACACACACACAGTATGACATATTAAAGGAAACACGATGCTGATAAAGTTGTCCCCTAAGTCATTACTGCCGTCTCCTCCTCTTCTCCTCCTTCTCCTCTTTCTCCTCCTCCTCCTCCTCCTCGTCCTCCTCCTCCTCCTCCTCCTCCTTTTACATTACAGTTAGCATGGATGGTGAACGAAAAGGCAGAGGTGGTGGTGATAGTGCACTGCTGATAATGATGGTGATAGTGGTGGTGGTATTAGTGGTGAGACAATATGATAATAGTGATGGTTATGGTAGTAATAATGGTGGTGGTAGAGGTATGGTAGTAGTGGTGGTGGTGGTGATGGTGGTGATACTTGTGGTGGTGGTAGGGAAATTGGAAAGGCATAGTAATAGTGATGGTTGTAGTTGTTCTAGCAGTAGTAGCAGTACTAGTAGTAGTTGTTGTTGTTGTAGAAGCCGTTGAGGTAATGGTGGTAAATTTACATCGAGCGACGGTG
>NC_087152.1:15790000-15817500 GCF_035594125.1 Scylla paramamosain
AGCGTGAGGATGCCCCGTGGGTCGAGGGTGTTCGCCATCCTGCGCAGGGCAGAGACTCTGGAGAGAGGTCTGGCGGGGTCTCTCTCTCTCTCTCTCTCTCTCTCTCTCTCTCTCTCTCCTCTCTCTCTCTCTCTCTCTCTCTCTCTCTCTCTCTCTCTCTCTCTCTCTCTCTATATATATATATATATATATATATATATATATATATATATATATATATATATATATATATATATATATATATATATATATATTCTCTCTCTCCCTCATGTTTTTGTATAACGGAGGTGATGATAAGAAAAAAAAATGAATGTTTGACAGATGGAGGAGAAGAGGACGATAGATGAGGATAAGGAGGAGGAAGAGGAGGAGAAGGAGGAGGAGGAGAAAGAGAATGTTTATTAGATAAATCGAAAGAATGAAACAAGCAAAGTGAGATGAGAAAGATAAAATAAATAAAGAAGAGAAATAAACTACAATTAGTTCAATGGAATACGAAAACGATATAGGAATGCAGTTAAAATATAAAGATGAAGATACGCAAAAGATAGAATGACAATAAAGTATAACAGAGAAGGAGAAAGATTTACACAATACTTTGGGGTTGGAGGAAGAAGAGGAGGAGGAGGAGAAGGAGGAAAGGAGGAGGAAAAGGATGCAGAAGAGGAGGAGAAAGTGAAGAATATATGATGATAAGAAAGATTTAGAGAACGAAAATGAATTGTTATGATTACGAGAAGTATGTGAGAAGATGTAATTAAAAACTAACCGAAAAGCAAATGATAATTTTAGAAATCGGACTAAAGAAAACGGAAAGGAAGATAATTAATAATTAAAGCAATATTAAATAAAGCCGAAGAAGAGAAAGGTTTGTTTAAAAGGTGAAAGCAGGGAGAAGAAATGGGATGAGGTCAACGAGAAGGAGGAAGAGGAGAAGAAGGAGGAGGAGAAAGAGGAGGAGGAGGAGGAGGAGGGAGAAGGTGGGAGGAAATCAGATGCCTCACCGTCAAGGTAAAATTGGCCTTGTCAGAGAGAGAGAGAGAGAGAGAGAGAGAGAGAGAGAGAGAGAGAGAGAGAGAGAGAGAGAGAGAGAGAGAACTTTTAGGATCATTGCTTAGTATACAAAAGGAAAGCAGATTTACATTTTTACCTAGATTTAAAGAAAAGAGGGAAAAAGAGAAACGGATATTTATCAAGACTAGTTATTCGAGAGAGAGAGAGAGAGAGAGAGAGAGAGAGAGAGAGAGAGAGAGAGAGAGAGAGAGAGAGAGAGAGAGAGAGAGAGACTGACAGACAAAGATGGAGAGAAAGGAAAAAAAATAAAATAAATAAAAACGAAAATATACCAATACCATATATTGTTCAGTGTCATCAGAGAGGAACAGAGACAGAGACAGACAGGCAGACAGACAGAAAAACAGAGAAGAAGTCAGAGTGACAAGACGGACAGATAAACAAAATCAGACAGACAGGGAGACAGATAGAGAGAACCTTGACACGAAACTTTCTATCTACCTATCCTCTCTCTCCCTCAGTCTCTGTCTCCCTCTCTCACCACATCGTCGTAACGATAAATTGACATATAATACACCGCAGCCTCCCTTGTCCTGAGGTAATGAAGCACGTACAGTCCCGCAGATGATCAATGGTAATGCCGCAACTGACTACCTTGGCGGAGGGAGAAGGGCGATGGGAAGGGGAGGTGGCAGGGTAAGAATATCATGAAAGGATTCCCTGGAGTCAAAGGGCAAAGAAATTGGATGAGATTAAAGAGAGAGAGAGAGAGAGAGAGAGAGAGAGAGAGAGAGAGAGAGAGAGAGAGAGAGAGAGAGACGCAAGAGGAAAACTAGTTGGGTATTGTGAAGAAAAAAACACTTCTGATTTATTGAGGACTTTGTCTACCTGGCAGACTGGAAATTCTCTCTCTCTCTCTCTCTCTCTCTCTCTCTCTCTCTCTCTCTCTCTCTCTCTCTCTCTCTCTCTCTCTCTCTCTCTCTCTCTCTCTCTCTCTCTCTCTCTCTCTCTCTCTCTCTGTCTCATTAACGCTTAAATCAATACACGTCAAAAGTTAACAAAACTTAAATATTCTGTCAGATTCTGCGGAAAGTTTAAAAATACTCAGTTGGTGGATCATCTTTCATGCCAATGGTGGTGGCCAGGAGGTTAATAGGTGAATAATACACAGAGGTTATGGCTATACCATGTCACCTTATTAAGTTAATTGATAGGAGGTAATACTGTATTTTTACCACTTTATTGTAAGACGAGGGAAGGAAGAGGAGAATGAGATGGAGGATGAGGAGGAGGAGGGAGAGAAGGAAGAGGAGGAAGAATAAGAATAAGAATTAGAACAAGAACAACAACAACAACAACAACAACAACTAGAATAAGAACACGAAGAGAAGGAAGAAAGAGAGAAGGAGGAGGAATGGGAATAAGAGACGGAGGTGGATAGAACAATGAAGAACAGGTCTACTCGTTTTTTTGTGTAGCTGTGGTCAACCCAACGATTCTCACCAGAGACAGAGAGGAACGATGAGAAGGAAATGTGTGGCAAGGAAATGGTTGAATAAAATGAAATAAATAAGATAAAATAAAATAAATGAAATGAAATGAAATGAATGAAATGAAACTTTGCAACTGAAAATAGAAACTTACTGACAGTATTAGATGTTAAGATGAAGATGGAATAGAATGAATAGATTTTTCTGTCCTTCATAATTTACTTGAATCTGAAAGTTAAGGCAAGATTACTATTATTTTTTTATTTTATTTTCATTTTATTTTATTTATTTATTATTTTTTGTGATGAGGTTTGAAAGAAAAATTATAACGCTATTCGGTGAAGATTCCGCCACGACACGACCCTCGCCAGTCAATGAAAAAAAGAAAAAAAAAGAGAAAAAAAACATAAAGGAAGACTTGGCATATTCCCAGAAGTGTATTTTTCTTCCTTATCCCCAGACGTTTTTCTTCATCCTTTGTTACGCCTCTGCTGCGACTAAAGGTTACAGTGTCTGGCTGTCACTCATCCCCAGGCAGCACTGGTGGCAAGAGAATTTTTACATAGGTATGAGTGTTGAAGGTCCCTGTTAACCTTACTAAATTTTGTTGCCACTCATCCCGAAACTATGGTGATGGCAAGGGTATATATATTTTTTACTGAGGTATGAGTTTGGAAGGTCTTTTGTTCACGTAGTTTATCTTATCACTCATCTCAGTGCGCCATTTTTTTCCCTATTGTTACCCTAGCTTAGTGTCCTTCTTACATAAAAATGACCTGCGCCAGAGGACATTCACTCGAAGCACCGAGAAAGAGAATAAAAAGCATTGAAAGTCGAGGTTGGTGTGGATGAGACGCGGCATAGAAATCCGGAGCATAATAGTGAGGCTTACCAAGACCAGCAGGGACCGCCGAGGCGTGGAGCAGTACTACTCATTTGCAACTCTAATGGCTCATTGCGCATCAGAATTTCCAAACAAAGAAACGTTCGGACAAGAGCGTCAGTAAGATCATAATTGGTGGGAAGGAAGATATAGAGATAGACACACACACAGATGGGTAGATATTGGTTATTATCATTGCTTTTATTTATTTCATAAATAAAGGCATAGAGATGAAGAGAGATAAATAGACGGATGTTGCTTATCATCACTGATTTATCCGCTTCACAAATAAACTCAAGAACTTTTTATCTGGTTCAGTTATTTTTGCATTCCTATTACATTTTTTTGAAGGAGGGAATATCAAGATGCCTCCACAAGTACTTCGCCAATCCTTTCGCAAACCTGTTTTATTAACTATCCAGAGAGTAGTAGCAATTGGCTTTTTATTGTCTTGATGGTCAGTCATTAGCCTCTACACATTTTTTTTTCGTATTTTTATGCAATTATTATTATAGTTTATTGACAGAATTTTTGCGATTACAAGGAGCTTAAAGTAAAAATCATTTCACTAAAATCATTATATCATATAAAAAGAGCTACAAATAAAAATCCTGTCCAGATAAAATTAACCAATTCACATTGCAAAAAACAAACTTTCTCCAAACTTAACTCCTAAAAAAATTCAAACTCCCTTTCTTTTAAAAAACAAGAACATTTTAGCCGTAAAGCTTTAACACATCGCAAACATAATCACATAAAGTGCCTAATAAAAAATTCAAACTCCCTTTCTTTTAAAAAAACAAGAACATTTTAGCCGTAAAGCTTTAACACATCGCAAACATAATCACATAAAGTACCTAATTTACCCTTATACTTCATTAAACTGGTAAAACTACTAAAATCCAACATATTATATCTAGCCCTACAGTCCCTTGACAAAGAACAATTTAACAAAACATGAGACTCATCTTGTACTGCATTACTATCACACATACACAGTCGCAACTCTGCTGGTATTCCATTCCTTCTACCTGTCTCAATTTTTAAATCATGTGACATTAATCGAAGCCTCGTAAGGGCCTGCCTTTTGTAGTCCGGGACAAACTCATTGCTGACATAAACTGGATGTACTGATAGTTCAGGGTTAATTACTGATCTGTACGCCACATACTTAGATGCCGTCTCGGGTTTTTCTCTAATTTTTATTTTGACTATATCCAGTGGATTTACGTTATCTCTATACTGTAGTGCCTTCATCACAAATTGATACCCTGGAGTATTAGCTACTCTGCACAACTCAAATGCAACATAGAATGGTTCTTCAACGTTCGGTTCCCTTAACTTTGATTCTAGAAATTTCCTTCTCCTTTTTGCTATGACATCAAGTACAGGTGGAATACCTGATTCAATAAGACACATGTCGGGGCTTGTAAATTTCCTTACCCCTAGCAAGTTCTTTACTGCTCTATTGTATTGAACAATTATCTTTCTAGGATTATTTGTCAACCATGTTTCTGAGCTATAAAGAAGGGCAGAAGTGACAGCAGCATCAAATACTTTGCGCTTGTATGTATATGGCATAATGTTATTTGCTGCACAAAAAATTGCAAATTTATTGAGTTGCATCTCATTCACGGTTTCGTGAAGGTCCAATACTGTGTTCATCTTTGCATCATCACAAATCCATGCCCCAAGGTAAAGATACTTATGAACACAGTCTATCTTGATGTTACGAACAGTTAACGGCAATCTGTCTTCATCTGTACCTCGCACTACCATAAGTTTTGTTTTCTTTTCATTAAGTACCATTCCATATTCTTGGCAATAATCCAACACTGCTGTTAACTTTCTCACACACATTTCTTTAGAAGTAGCTAGTATTACCATGTCATCCATAAGAAGGAGCGTATGTAGTTTCCCCAAGAATCCATCTGTATCTACACACCTGTTTATCATCCTAACCACCTCATCCATGTATATGGTGAATAAGAGACAACTCGATGGAGATCCTTGGCGGACTCCAACAGTGGCATCAATAGTTGCAGAACGTAACACACTTTGAGTACAGGAATACATAGCTTGTATAGCACGCAACATAACCTTACCACAACCACGTGATTTAAGCAATTCAAGCAATTTACCTCGAGGCACTCTATCATATGCTTTGCTGTAATCTATGAATAACATATACAGCTTCTTTTTCTTATAATTAGCCAGGTCACATAATAATCTTAACGTCATTATTTGTTCGACACATCCTCGACCGCTTTGAGCACCTGCTTGACATTTATCAATACTTGTCCATAGTTTTAATCTGTTCAAAATTAAGTAATCATACAATTTTGCCAATGTATTCATAATGGATGTGCCTCTGTAGTTTCCACATTCAAGTCTGTCTTTACCTCCTTTGAAGAGTACAAAAAGTTTGCTACAACTCCATGAAACTGGATAACACACATTAAGAAAAACAACGTTAAACATATGTAAAAAGAACATGATCCAGTCAACAGGTAAAGCTCTCATAATTCCTGGACAAATACCAACATAACTTTTTCTAACATTCACATCCTTGAGTACTTTATCTAATTCTTGTACAGTGAAAGGTTCGTCTAATACGGGTATCGTTGGAGTTGAGTCATCTATACATACAGTGCGAATACTATTAGTGTGACACTCATTATTTAACAAGCTCTCGAAATGGGTCTTTAGTTGATCGTCTTCAGGTTGTCTGTGTTCGTGCGTATCAATATTCCCTGACCAGTTTCCATATGAACTTAGCATCATTTGTCTCTAATATGCTTCTCCAGCGCGGCAACGTTCTGTCCCACGTTTCTTCCTGCTGGTCGAGACGTCCACATCTGTTCCTACGAGCAGCTTCATGAATAATTTCACTGCTCGATCTGAAGGCTTCAGAAATATTTTCAATACTAACAGCGTCCGGATTCGGTGGATCGAGACTTAGCAATTCGGTACTGAAATCATGTAAGTTTACGGTGTCATATCTTGGACTTTTCCACATCGACTCGTTTGCACGTATTCTTCGGTATGACTCACCCAGACCGTTAGCTCGTTCTAACAGCTCTGTCGGGGAAACTTGAGTCATTTCTTTAGTAGCGAGATCTACGCAAATTGGGGCGTGGTCGGAACCTTTAACTGACTTGTTTACCTCGACCGAACTGACAAATCTTACGCAATCGGAAGTAACCACGCACAAGTCAATCTCCGATGTCCATCTTGATCCTCTTCTAAAAGATAAGTCACCTCCTAAGGTAGTTCCTTTTCTGTTCAGGTGATTCATCACAACCATATTGTTACTTCTACACATGTTACGCAACATACGCCCGTGACTATTCACTACCGGATCCTTCACACCATCATATCTATAGACACTTCCATCACCACACGACAACACATGTGATCCAACTCGTGCATTAAAATCACCTAAAACAACTACGTCACGAGTGTTCAAACACATCTCACTTAACGCTCGAAACGGTGAAGCTTCGCAATATAGTGAGTCTTCTGGAGGTATATAAACACCACCGAATTTCACATCTTTACACACCGATAAATTCACCCATATCATGTCATCTTCCTCCATGTTTACATTGGTCACATATTGTTTACATTGGTCACATATTGCAAGAGGAGCACTGGCCAAAGGCAACAAATACTATGTAACAAAAAAAAAAACCCACTAAGCTACCAGTCCCTCAAAGAAGACGAGCAAAATATATAGAGAGTAAAATGCAGACAAGAAGAATGTGGTGAATGTTCATTTCCAACGGGCGACATGGATTCCAGGGATTAATACTTCCATGTAATCCCTTTAGGTGACGTCAGAACCGTTTCCGCGCTTATTAGCTGCCATATAATTCCTCACAAAAAAATATTAGGTTGTTAAAATGGAAAATCCAGCTTAATGCGACCATTTGCTAATCAGCGAGGTAATTATGAGAGAGAGAGAGAGAGAGAGAGAGAGAGAGAGAGAGAGAGAGAGAGAGAGAGAGAGAGAGAGAGAGAGAGAGAGAGAGAAAAAAAAAAAAAAAGATAAGGAAAAAGGAAAGTAAAACAAAAATCTGTAAAATTGTCACTGGTGAGAGAGAGAGAGAGAGAGAGAGAGAGAGAGAGAGAGAGAGAGAGAGAGAGAGAGAGAGAGAGAGAGAGAGAGAATCATTTGTTACAGCAGTCTGTGGTGCCAAGAAGGATGCAGGCCAAGGCTCGTGACCTCAAGAACGGATAAAAATATCTTCGCCTTAAGAGAGAGAGAGAGAGAGAGAGAGAGAGAGAGAGAGAGAGAGAGAGAGAGAGAGAGAGAGAGAGAGAGGTTAAAAAAATTACTGAAGTCTGTATCATTCAGCAGATCTCTGAGGCGTGGCTGCAGGGATCGCTGTGTTGCTGCTGTTGCTGCTGTGTTGCTGCTGTTGCTGCTGCTGCTGCTCTTGTTGCTGTTATCGTTGTTGTTGTTCTTGCCGGTGGTGGTAGTGGTGGTGGTGGTGGTGGTGTAGGTGGTCTTATTAAGGTTGTTATTCTTATATACTAAGTATTTGTTTATTTATTTAATTATTTTCCTTCCTTTTTATTTTTTAATATTTTTTTATGCATTTCTCCTTGTGTGTGTGTGTGTGTGTGTGTGTGTGTGTGTGTGTGTGTGTGTGTGTGTGTGTGTGTGTGTGTGTGTGTGCTTGCGTGAGAGAGAGAGAGAGAAAGAGAGAGAGAGAGAGAGAGAGAGAGAGGAGAGAGAGAGAGAGAGAGAGAGAGAGAGAGAGAGAGAGAGAGAGAGAGAAAGCTGGTTTGTTAGAGTCCTTAGAGCGGGAGTGGCAGTAGGTGCTTTGCTTTCCTCCATTTATGTCCTCCTCCTCCTCCTCCTCCACTTCTCCTCCTCCTCCTCCTCTTCCTCCTCCTCCTCCTCCTCCTCCTCCTCCTCCTCCTCCTCCTCCTCCTCCTCCTCCTCCTCCTCCTCCTGTTCTTCCTCCTCCAGCAATGCCACACTTAAGAGCCATGCAAATCAAGGGAAGGAGAGGCCGTCAAGGTGGAGTGCCCTGACCTTGCAGCGTGGAGACTCAGGTCCACTTTGCTCAGACCTGGCTAAAAGGAAAGCGAGGGAGAAGGTGCGGCGTATATCTCTGTTATTATTTTACGGCTCTTGCTTCTTCTTCTTCTTCTGTTGTTGGGGGTGGTGGTGGTGGTGCTGGTGGTGGTGATGGTGGTGGTTTTGGTGGTGCTACTTTTTTTTTGTTGTTGTTTTTGTTGTTCTTGCGCTTCGTTTTTGGTTTTGTTCTTGTTCTTGTTCTTCTTCTTTTGTGTTTGTTCTTGTTCTTCTCGTTGTTCTTGTTCTTATTCTACGATGACAGCAACAACAGCAACAACAACGACGACAACAACAACAACAACAACAACAACAACAACATCAACAACAACAACAACAATTACTACTACTACTACCACCACCACCACCACCTCCACCACCACCACCACCACCACCACCACCACTATCACCATAACTACTATACAACAAAAAAAAAAAAAAAAACATACCATCCTCATCTTTCCACTGAAAACAGACACAGTGAAGGTGCCTCCTCCATTTACTAAGTTCTTATCTATCACACCTTCACCATTTTCAAAAGTTAGCTGATAAAAGAAACATTTTAGAAATCGTTTCATGGATAGCGCCATAAAGATATTGTATTGGCATATGTAAAAATTTCCCCTTCTTGTCTTGTTTAGGCTGAGAGGGAACTACTGACCCTGGAGATATTGTTAAGAGGGAGGGATTTTTTTTTTGTACTAGTTGGTGTTTTATTCAGGAACTGGAGGAGGAGGAAGGATAAAAATGGAAGGAAAGAGGTCAGAGAAAGAGGAGAAAGAGAGGTTGAAGAACAGATGAACAGAAGAGAAGAATTAAATAAAACAAACCACTGACCTTCCTTTTCATCTATTCCATCCTTCTCTCCTCATGCATTATATTCAAAACCCACCCGAGTGTCACCTTTCCCTTTGCAACCGTGGCCTCCAATATTGAGGTAGCGGTCTCCTGGCAACGCATGAAGCAATATTACAAGCATCGATTCTGTCTCCTAGGTGCAAAATATTCCCCCAGAGAGAGAGAGAGAGAGAGAGAGAGAGAGAGAGAGAGAGAGAGAGAGAGAGAGAGAGAGAGAGAGAGAGAGAGAGAGGAGGGACTTTGATCAGCTATCATTTCCTCATCTCATCCCTCCGAGACAGCTAAGAGTTACAAGGAGTTTCCGTCAGAGAAGTCTCTCCTTTCTCCTCCTCCTCTATCTTGTTATCCATGTTCAAATCCTACTTTCCTTCTTCCCTTCTGTCACCCGTTAGTTTTCCTTCCCTTCCTTCTTCTCTTCCTCCCCCTCTCCCTTCATATATTATAGCATGTGGCGAGTCTTCAGGGATTGCTAAGACCTGGACATGTCAGGAAATCCACTGTTGACCGCTTGGCTTTCCTTCTCCATGCATAGCGCTACGTACTTCTCGCGGCTCGGGTTCCACCTCCTGCAACATCCACCATTGTCTCTAAAGGGAACAGAAAAGGAGGAATGATAAAGGAGCGTGAATATGAACAAAGGGATTAGGAAAGGGAAGCAATTTGGAATGAGACGTTGTGCCCATCTGAAAAGCAGAGTCAGTGTGAGTGATCAGCTGTTTTTTTTTTTTTTTTTGATGTGAGGGGCTGAGCAAATAGTGTTTTGTGTCTGGAAGTCTCTGTGTGACAGAGACTGGGAAGGAATTAAATGTAGACTGAATGATAATGATTAGTTAAAAATACTAGGAAATAAGGAAAACTGCAAGGAGCTTTCGGGCTTACACGTGGCAGTCCATGTATAAAGCATGCCTACCTGTTTTCACCTTTCATCCCCGTCCATAATTATGTGTAATCTTCTTTTAAAGCTTTCTCCTGATTCGGCACTAACAGTCTGATCATTGAATCTATTCCATTCATCTACCACTCTATTTGAAAACTAATTTCTTTCGATCTCTTTAAAAATCTTATTTAATCGAGTTTGAAGCCTTTATTTCTTCCCCTGTTCTGATTACTAATCCTGAAGATTTTATTTGTCAATCTTGTTATATTCTTTATACTATTTAGAGACTTCTTAACCCTTTCACTGCAATATACAACAATTCTCAACGCTAAGAGCAATGAAATCTTTATAAGCATTGACAAAAAAGAAAAACTTTGAATCCAGGAATAGAATCAGAAATTTATAACCATAAAATGCTCGGAGATGGCTGTGGAGCAAGAAACAAGGTTGTATGGCGTCAAAACCTCCAAGTGGCTTCATGCGTGGCACCTTGCATCTAGTTATGTTGTTGCCGACAATGTTCGTGCAATCATCTGGCCTGAGCTGCCATCCGTATCGACATGACATGGTCTTATTCGGCCGTCCCGAGGCATCATTTCGGCTCTTCTTTCCATCGGAGTGTCTGGGCCAGCATCATGTATTCTAGTAAAGTGTGAGGATATTTTGTCTATTAAACCTACAAAAATGTGGTTTGAGGTTGATGTTGTACCTCTGGAGTCACTGAGGGGAAACATGTATTTATGAGTATAGTTGCATTGAATATTCAGAACAGTCTTCCCAAAACAGTCTTCGTGACGATTTATCCTTGAGCTAAATATTTTTCCAAACATTTTATTCCCATGTCCAGCAAGCCAGGACTGCACCCGCAAACTCTTTTTTTCTTTTCTCCCTCTGGTAACACAAAAGAATAGCATCCCCCGCTTTGCCATCGTCACTGGAGGCAGTTATCTTCATTTTTTTTTTATTTACTCCGGGCCACTCTTGTCCACCACCGTTTGAAACCAGGCCACAGCACGCGTTGCCTTTTTCACAAGCAACAAAAATAAATAAAAAAGGAAAAGCTGTATCTATCCTCCTTATAGTATATTAAACAGGGACTGCCACGCGTAGGACAGGTCAACAGTGCAAGGAAATCCCAAATGGAAAAGTGGATGGATATAGACACAGGTGTATAGATAGAATTATTTTTAGATCCATTGCTTATGACTTCCCGTGCCTTCTCATCTTGCCACGTTCATTGATCAAGAGTACAACGATTTGTATAGTAGTGGTTGAAAACGCTTACTGTTATTGGACGGTTCACTGAGTTACAGATAATTTATGCAGTGTTCAACGACCTTGGTAAGTGGAGTTCATTAGTTAATCTTTTTTTTTTCTCTCTTTTTTTTTTGACGCCTCCATGTGTATCTTTGATGTTTTCCAACTAAAAAGTACACACCAAGAAATGTGTGCTTCAGTGAAACACATTCATTATTTCAGTATTTTGAGTATCAGTTTAGACACAATAGGCCTTAATATTACGATTTACTTGTTTATGCTCGACCGTGAATGAGTTTTACATAATAAACTATTTTCAGTATGATAGGCTCCAGTTTTGTCAATAGACTCATTATAAGCCTTAAAAAGATATCATTTACCACGACGGGGTGAATGAATCCCGTAATTATCCATACAGATCATGGCGCACGTGTGAGTGTTGGTGGTGGCGCTGCTGGGATGGCTTGCTAGTTACCACTGCAGTTTAAATCCATTTTTTTTTTATGCGTCATTTAGTGCCGCATGTATTCTTCCACGAGCTGATGAGTGAGTTTCTTCCATTTATTTACCATTATATTTCAGAAACAATTTCTACGTATATATATTTTTTAAAACTATCAAATTTGAACCCGCTATTTCTTCTTCTGTCTGATTATTGACCCTGTGGATTTTATTTGTCACTTTTCTTGTATCCCTTTTACCACTGAGAAATATCTTAATACTCTGCCAAAACCGATCTACATTCCTGTCTCATAGTAAGTAATGTGAAACCAAAGCGTGTCAAGAACAGATCAGCTCGCCTTAACTTTCTCCGTGTCCGGTCCTGTCTTATGTACGTATGTACTGAGTGAGACTTTTAGGTAAGATGCGCTATCAATATGCACCTAAAAATCGTTCCGTCTTCTCTACCACTCGCACGTCAGCTTTGTATCTCACTACATCATAATTAAAAAAAAAAAATGTGGTACAGGTACTCCCAGAGGCACTCAAAGGGTTCCCAAGGGTACTTTGTCACGGCCGTGTAATAAATCGTGGAGCGGTGTCAATATCGCTGCTTTTCTCCTGTAACTTTACATGATGTGGGCGTGGTGGGCGTCACCTGACCTCGCTATATTCGCCCACGAACTGCTTCGCCAGTCTGACATAGTGAATGGTTAAGGAATGTATTACTCAAACAAATATAAATAGTTTGTAAATGACAGAAATACTTTTGGATAACCCTTTTGACAATTTTTATGTGACACTTCATTGGGCTTTTTTTTTTTTTTTAGCCATATTTGCCTTTGGCCAGAACTCCTCTTATATAAGAAAGAAAAATACTCAAACGTTTGTCGATAGAGAATGATAATGTATTTCTTACTTCGCATTTCGGCCACAAGAGGGCAGCATGGTTGCTTAATTATACTTGCTAAGCTTTCCGACAGAAGACGATGTTTCGATATCAGTACCATCCGTCATATGTATTTGGCAGAAACGCTTCCCTGAGTTTAGAATATTAAGATCTTAATTGCTGACCAGAAAGTAATGATCACCACGTAATATGAGATCAGTGCACAATGATAGACGAAATATTGACGGATAGAGAAGAAATATGGAATACTGTATATCTATGCATTCAAAATCAGGAGGAACACATTCATCAATATGTGTTCTGCAGCCGCTGGTGTGGTGTAATATATTAGTGGCCGGGAGCGTATTTCCACTCTGTATCCCCCTGTTGTCTTAATACCGCTCCCAGCCAGTCATATCCCCAAACGTCATTCCTCGTCTTTACCAAGGGGAAGAGAGCCACACACCACCATCATATTCAATAAAGATTACTTGTAAGACTCTTGCATTTGTAGATTTTATCGATGAATAGTATATATATATATATATATATATATATATATATATATATATATATATATATATATATATATATATATATATATATATATATATATATATATATATATATATATATATATATATATATATATATATATATATATAGTGTGTGTGTGTGTGTGTGTGTGTGTATGTGTGTGTGATGGTGGTAATGATGATAGTGGTAGTGATGGTGATGGTAAATTTACTTATTACGTTGTGATGGTGATGGTGGTGATGGAAGTGGTATTGTTGGTAATAATGATGGAGAGAATGTTCGTTACGGATGTGGTGGTGATGATTGTTGTTGTAGTAATGATGTTGTATATTAAAATTCAATGGTGCCTTTTTATCGGCTGTTGCGAAAAGCAACAACTCATAATGATGTTTCTTACTGAAAAGTCAGTGATGTCTGAAAGTAAATTTCATTTTTTATTTTAAATAAAGTTCAGATGTTTTAAATTACTGTTCAGATGTTTCAAATTAAACTTTAGATTTTTTATGAAACTTGTAGTTTTAATCTGAAGTTCAGTTTTGATGCTTCATGATAATTATTTTTGCCACTGGTGTGGGTTAAATCATATAGTATAAACGAAAGTTATCACATTCATTACTCCAGCACTTGCATACTGAGCTGTCAAAACACTAATGAAAAAAAATATAATGGGTTTGGAACTTTTTTTGTGCTTATACCTGTATCGGTATTCTCTGCTTACATAAGAAAACAAATATCCCATATATTTCAACTGTTTGAACATGATTATTGTGCAATATCGTATCATATTCCACAAAACGTCCCAGACACGTGTCTAATGCCATAATCACCTAAGCAGATATAAAAGAAATGAAATATTAAAATGCCTTTTTACATACCTTCTGGAGTGAAGAAGTACTATCAACTCATGACACAAACCACATAGATACATTTCACCTCTCAGTATTTCAAGGACTATGTTTTTTTGTGCTGATGCCAGTATATCTACTGGATAATTGCATATGACAACAAATCTTCCATATATTTGAAATATACAAAGGTTTCTATTAACACTCATCACCACGACATCCATCAGCACCACCACCACATCAATCACCACCATCACTATCATAACGTAATACGTAAATTTATCATCGACATCACCACCACAATATATGAGTGTGTGTGTGTATATATATATATATATATATATATATATATATATATATATATATATATATATATATATATATATATATATATATATATATATATATATATATATATATATATATACGAGTATATATATATATACCGTTAAAATCTACAAGTACAAGAGTCTTACGAGGAATCTTTATTGAAAATGGTAGGGTGTGTGGCTTTCTTCCCATTGACAGAGACAAACAATGATGTTCAGGGATATGATTGGCTGGGAGCTGTATTGAGACAACTGGAGGATACAGAGTGGAAATACGTGGCCGGGAGTGTCTCTGTTGTGTGTCAAGGAGTTCGTGTTTATTGACTGTTTAATGGCTCGCCTACAACCGTGATACACCGTGTATGCAATTTCAGTTACGGAGGACTTTAGTATAAAAGCTAAATGTATGCGCTTATGTTTAATCGTGATTTCGTAAAACAGTTGGTCTTTATTTTTATTGATTAGCTCTGAAATTAAGTTGACACAATAAAACCAAAAGTGTACTCTGCATAATAGTGTATTAAGAGGTAGTGTATATTTATTTATTTTTTTCAATTAAATAATACAAAAAAAATAGTGTGTTGAACTGGAGGGAAATGTTTAAGGCTAAAAAAAAAAAATAGATAAATAAACCAGATGAAAACAACTTTATCATTTTTTTTTCAACCTACACCTTCCTATAATAAAATAAGAAGGAAAATAAATCGATCACTTGGTAAAAACAAGAATCGAGAACGCTCTTCTTTTCTTTATACGAGAAGATTGAAAATAAGCTTATCAATTCCGTAAACCCACCCACCCACTCACCCACACACACACACACACACACACAAAAAAAAAAAAAAAAAAAAACACGTCAACATCAAGAGAGTAGAGAGAGAAAAAAATATATTTACTAACCCACGTAGCATCTGTGACACACCACGATGACTTGTTAAGGACTGTTATTGTCCCTTATTTTCCCCTTCACTGCGTCTGTTATGTTCCCGTGGCCCCATCACCGTCATCCACTTCCCCTTCCTCTGCCGCACACGTCACAAAGCCACAGGGACGTAACAATCCCCGCTCCTGGGACCTTCATTGGTTCTTTGATGTGTGACCGGCGCGACCCTTCACCAAGCGAGGCAAGAGTGGAAAACTTCTAACCTCGTCGCTAAAAATTGGGGGAAAAAACCTGGAGACATTTTGGCTTTGGGTCAGTGATCCAGGCGGGAACACCAATCCGATTAGGGTACCACGAGAGAGAGAGAGAGAGAGAGAGAGAGAGAGAGAGAGAGAGAGAGAGAGAGAGAGAGAGAGAGAGAGAGAGAGAGAGAGAGAGAGCGATTACAAGTATTCGTATAGAAACCTGGAAAATCATAAAAGAAAGAAGAGAAAGAGGAAGTTCTACCATATAAACGCTTACCAAGATGAAATAGATTTATACAAATAAGTGAGCATAGATTGACGCCTGTTATTCACGCTGTTCTATGAACTAATTTGATATTTTCCTCTTTATCAATTTCACTTCTCACTCTTATCTCTTTTTGCTTAAACGTGACACATATTGGGAGTGAAATAATATGAAATTTCAAAAAAGGAGCTGTGTTATGTTCTTAAGCTAAACATTATCACTGTCATATGTCATTTATTCTAAAGCTCCCATTCTCTCTCTCTCTCTCTCTCTCTCTCTCTCTCTCTCTCTCTCTCTCTCTCTCTCTCTCTCTCTCTCTCTCTCTCTCTCAAGTCATTCACACTTCCATACACTAGTAATCTTCCTTTTCTTTCTTCATATTCCTTAAACTCAGAATATAAGGCAACAATATCCTGTGTGTCGCTTGTCTTGTCGTTGCCTTTAGTGCCACAGCTCGTAACCACTCCCCTCTCTCCAAGCACTCGAGTCAAAGGGCAGAACTACATGGTTATTTTGGCAATTTTTCAGTCAGCCGAGCAAGTTTGTGTGCCTCCAAAAACTTTACCTGGAATACGTTACTGATTGCACGTTGGTGGTGGGAGGGAATGTCGGGTAGCGTCCGTGCCTGTGGATGTATAGGTTAATGTTGAGAGTTGTGTTATGTGATATTTTTGAAAGTGCGTTGGGTTTTCTGATTATTTTATTATTTATTTATTAATTTTTTATCAGTTCAGTCAGTGCCACCACCACCACTGCCACTACCACCACTGCCACTGCCACCACCACCCACTGCCACCACCACCAATAGAACTTGATAACTCTTGAGATTCACTTTCCGCAATTTTAAGTAGTTGTAACAAGGAAACTCGCGTCTTTCACTTCCATTTTTTTTTTTTCTAGTGGCGGGAAGGAAGGATGGCGGGAGGTAGAGATGGAGGGAGGGAGGGAAGAGAAGGGAGGAGGAGGAGGAGGGAAGAGAAGGAGGAGGAGGAGGAGGAAGAGGAGGAGGAGAAAGAGAAGAAGCAGGAAGAGGAGGAGAGGATCCAACTTTATGATCACTTCGTTAGGAAGAATTTTAATATATATCATTGTGTGATCCACGATTCAATTTGAACAGTCTTTGATCTCTCTCTCTCTCTCTCTCTCTCTCTCTCTCTCTCTCTCTCTCTCTCTCTCTCTCTCTCTCTCTCTCTCTCTCTCTCTCTCTCTCTCTCTGCCCCTGTTTAGGTTCAGTTCTCACTTACATTGTATAAAAATTTAGTATATATATTAACACACCAAGATTTATATAAATTTCTTCTCTCTCTCTCTCTCTCTCTCTCTCTCTCTCTCTCTCTCTCTCTCTCTCTCTCTCTCTCTCTCTCTCTCTCTCTCTCTCTCTCTCTCTCTCTCTCTAGTGAATTACAGCCCCAGGCCAGCACAGGGAAGGCTTGTCCCTTACACAGGCAGGGAAGAATGTTGGGCATTTAATATCCGACACTGTGTTTTCTGCGGTACGATAACATTGCTTCTTATATTAGACTCTCGATCTTCTCCGAGGTGTGTGTGTGTGTGTGTGTGTGTGTGTGTGTAACGGAGTGAAAATTTTGTTAAGTGTATTTCTGTTCGTTACATTTTGCACAATAGAGAGAGAGAGAGAGAGAGAGAGTCATACAGGTAGACATACAGCACAAGAAAGCTACAAAAAAAAAAAAATCCTTTAAAACACACCCGACAAAAAGAAAGAAATATCCACAAAATATAAATAAGAAACAAAAACAAAAAAAGTAAACAAAACAACACAACAAAAAACAAAACAAACACACACACACACACACAAACACACACACACTTCACAGACAAACAAAGAGGACAAAGACAAAGGACCAGACATACAGACAGACCACAACCCAGCGTCACCCTTCCCTTCAGAAATAGGTTGAGCATATTGTTAACATAGAGCGCGGGGTTGATACACAGAAGGCTGAAAGGGAGCAGGAGGAAGAGGAGGAGGAGGGGTGAGGGAACAGAGAGGTAGACTTGAAGGGATATAAATGAGAGGAGAGGGATGAAGGGAACAGGAAAGCGAGGCGAGTGTAAGAAACGGGGAGAAGGGAAGGGGGAGAAGGAAGGCAGCGCAGGAAGGATGAAAGGAGTGAGAAAGGAAAGAGAAGGAGGGGAAGGAGAGGAGGGCATAGGGTTAAGGGGAAGAAGAGTGCTGGGAAATGTGTGATACCAGGGAGAGAGAGAGAGAGAGAGAGAGAGAGAGAGAGAGAGAGAGAGAGAGAGAGAGAGAGAGAGAGAGAGAGAGAATAATAAAAATCACATTTGAATCAGGAAGAAAGAAAGATGACACTAAATAAAATAATTGAGATGAACGGGAGGGAAAGGAAGAAAGAAAACGAATGGCGAAAAAGAAAAAAAATAATAGGAAGAAAAATGAGGAGAAAAGGTGAACAGATAATCAATTGAAGGAGAGGGTGAGAAGTGGAGGAGAAAATGAGGCGAAGAGTTAAAGGAAATAGTAAAGAAAGAATGAGCCAAGAAAAAGGGAGAGGTAAGAGAGAATGATGGTATCCAGAGAGAGAGAGAGAGAGAGAGAGAGAGAGAGAGAGAGAGAGAGAGAGAGAGAGTATGGGGAAGGGTGATCAATCTTACTAGGAACCTTTGGAAAAATGTGTCGCCTCTGAATTATCGTGCGGGACTTATGGGAGTTCCTAATAAAGTTTGAAGTCGTTAATCTGGCCATTTTTAAGAACCCAGGCGGCGATGTTTTGCCCTCTGGGAGTAAAGCAACTTATCCTTATTGGCTGCCGTAGCGATGACGTCACAGCGGCACCAACCAGTGGAAACAATGACTCCTGATGACGTAAACAAAAGTAGGTGGAGTCATACGATATCAAAGTAATCTGATTGGCCTGTTTTTTTTTTTTTTTTTCTTCTTCCGTTTTTGTTTAGTATTTTGACGTCACCAATAGCCAGCCAATCATGTTTACGAGATTTTTCTGTCTCGTTCTCTCCTGTTACTCTTTCGAAATTTTAGGCGTAAACAAACCTATTTAAACTTTGATATTATTTCTACCAAGAGTTAATCGACAGAAAGAGATAAATGGGATGGAAACGAGGAATTATGGCCGCCATATAGCGTACAACAGGGCACCATTTATTCATATTTTTCACCGTCATTCCAGTCCATATACAACAATCGAGGGGAAAATATGGATGTGACCCAAACACTTCCAGGGAATTGATGAGGTGAACTGATTTGCTGCAGGAAGCTTCGACTGACGTGAGGCGCACCTGCCATTTTGGCTGATAAGTGGAAAAATAAGGGAAAAGTAAATGTGTTGATATTTGGGAAAGATTTGTGATGAAAAAAAAAAAAGTGGATATGAACAGAGGAAGAACAAAAAAAAAGAAAGAAAAGTAGAAATGCACTGATATTCATGTAAGATGTAATGTTAAAATCAACAAATGTGAAAAAATAAAGGGGAGGAATGGTACTGAAATTTATGTAAGAAAAATTATGACTGAAAAAAAAAAAATAAGAGGAACAGGTGAGGAAATTAAAGGAAAAATAAACGTGTTGATATTTATGTAAGAATGACTTGATGGAACAGGAAAAAAAAAGATAAAAATAAATTGTCTTTTTGTACTCTTTTTTGTCTGTTTATTTGTTTGTTTTTATTTGTGCAATGAATTACGGGAGGGAAAAAAATGCGTTCATATCTTTGTGGTAAGTTAATTATCTTTATATAATCTTTTGTTAAATCAATCATGTGTAATTTTTGTGTGTGTGATGAACGAGGGGAAAAATGTAATGATATTTGTATAGGGCCGATGAGGAATGGTAGTGGAAATGAAATACATGCATATAAAGTGTTTATCTGTTATTTCCTGAAGGAATTGTAATTTTTTGCCTTTTGAGTAAATGACAAATGGAGATCGAAATGTATTGATATTTACATAGGACTGACCTGGGGTGGTAATAGAAATAAGAATATAAAACATTTTTTTAATAACTCCTGAAAGACTCGTAATTATTTGCGTTTGTTTGATGAAAACGGAGGTAAAAATATATTGATATTCATAGGAAAACATCCCGTGATGGATACGTTTATTGATAAAGATGCATATTGTACAATCCTGGAGGGGATGAGTATATTCCTTGCTTATCCGAACACAAAAGTTAATATTTCTTCAGTGTTTGATGTTAAAGCGTAATGAATAAATAAATGAATAGTGCATACGCTTACCAACAAATGTGCATATTATAAAATCCTGGAGGGACTGAGTATATCCTTAGCTTATCCAAATACAAAACGTAGTATTTCTTCTGTGTTTGATTTAGTAAGAGTAAAAAAAGATTGTCGAGTTGAAATAGTATTTTTTAGCACATCTTAACAGAAAAAAAAGACAATATCTCCTCAGCGTCTAACCTGGAAAGCGTAAAGAAAAAAAAAGACCTGCTGGGTGAAAAGTAATTGTAGTGCCTCAAAACAGAAAAAAAATGTCAGAGTTTCCTCGGTGCTTGATTTAGAAAAGTAAAAAAAAGAAGGACTGCAGAAATGAAATAGCTTTGTATCACATCTCAACAGAAAGAAAGAATTAAAGTTTTCTCAGTGTTTGTTCTCAGTGTTTCATCTATAAAGCGTGAAAGAAAAAATTAGTTTTAGCCCATCTTAAAACAGAATAGAAAGGTTATACTTTTTTCTTTGTTTAGTCTAGACCAGCTAGGTGAAAAGTATTTGTAAAACAGAAAAAGACAAAATTTTCTCGGTGTTTGATTTAGAAAAGTAAAAAAAAAAAAGATTACCGAGTTAAATAGGGGGTAGTCACAGCCTGCCCTCTAAAGACAACTCTCTCTCTTCACACACAACTACATGCATCGAGTTACACACACACCCTTCACTCAAAATTCTAAAATAATATGGCGATTCCTACACCAGTCTCGGAGTCTCTATCAAGGGAGGGAACCACAAATGTCCCTAGGTCGGACTGCTCTTCTGGTATCTACCCTAAGTGTCTTGACATCCCCCCCCCCCTTAAAGTTTCTTCATTAACTTCTGCAACATTCGCGATCTTAGATCTAATTTTCAATCTGTAGAGCACCACCTCGCCTCTACTAAACCTCATCTTCTTTTCCTCACTGAAACACAGGTGTCCCAAGCAACGGACAGTAACCCCTTTTCTGTTCCCTCCTACTTTCTCTATCCTCATTTTCAATCCATAGCTGGATAATGCGTCTATTTGTGCAAGGACTTAATCTGATTTCGTGCCCACGCTCTTGAATCTTCCGAGTTTTCCACCATCTGGCTACGACTACGACAGAGTCTCTTTGAATCTAAATTCATCAGTGCTGTATACTCCTTACCTAACTCCTCTGATTATAAGGAATTCTTTGACTACTTAACTTCCAAAGTGGAGTACATTCTATCTTCCTTTTTGCGGAGATCTCACTTCTTGGAGACTTCAGTGTTCATCACCAGCTATGGCTTCCCTCTCCCTTCACTGACCATCCTAGTGAACTAGCCTTTAACTTTGCTATCTTCCATGACCTAGAGCAACTGGTGCAACACCCTACTTATATTCCTGACTGCCTTGGGGATACGCCCAACATTCTTGACCTTTTCCTGACCTCTAATCCTTCTGCTTATGCTTTCACCCTCTCTTCTCCGTTGGGCTCTTCCGATCACAATCTCATATCTATATCTTGTCCTATTGCTCCAATCTCTCCTCAGGATCCAGTAAAGCGGAGGTGCCTCTGGCGTTTTGCCTCTGCAAATTGGGGGGTCCTGAGGAGGTATTATGCTGATTTTCTTTGGAATGACTACTGCTTCCGTGTCAGAGATCCATCTCTATGTGCTCAGCGCATAATAAAAGTGATAGTGTCTGGCATGGAGGCGTACATTCTTCACTCTTTCTCTTGACCTAAACCTTCCTTCCAAACCTTGGTTTAACACAGCCTGTTCTCGTGTTATACATGATAGAGAGGTGGCCCACTAAAGGTAATTGAGCCCTCAATCACCTGAAACTCATGCGCTTTATATTTCTGCCGGGAATCATGTAAGTCTGTTCTCCAACTAGACAAAAACTCCTTCATTAACAGAGTGTCAAAATCTTTCAAGATCTAACTCCCCTCGTGACTTCTGGCACCTAGCCAAAAACATCTCCAATAACTTTGTTTTTACATCTTTCCCTCCTTAATTTCAACCTGATGGCACCACTGCCATCTCATCTATTTTTAAAACTGAACTCTTCGCTCAAACCTTTGCAAAAAACTCTACCTTGGATGATTTAGGGCTTGTTACTCCCACTCCTCCACCCTCTGACATCACTTAGCAGTGATGTTTTCCATGCCCTTGCTGACCTTAACCTTCGGAAGACTTATGGATTTGATGGGACCCCTCTTATTGTTCTCCGAAACTGTGCCTCCGTGATTATACCTTTCAACTTTGTTTATCAGTTTCTACGTTTCCTTCTTGCTGGAAGTTTGCCTGTATTCAGCCTGTTCCTAAAAAGGGTGACCGTTCTAATCCCTTAAACTACCATCCTATTGCTTTAATTTCCTGCCTATCTAAAATTATTGAATCTATCCTCAACAGGAATGATTCTTAAACATCTATCGCTTAACAATCTTTTATCTGATCGCCAGTATGGGTTCCGTCAAGGCCACTCTATTGGTGATCTTCTGGCTTTCCTTACTGAGTCTTGGCCATCCACTTTTTGAGATTTTGATGAAACTTTTGCTGTTGACTTAGACATATGCAAAACTTTTGATAGAGTCTGACACAAAGCTTTGATTTCCAAACTACTCTCCTACAGCTTTTTTCCTTCTCTTTGTAACTTAATCTCAAGTTTCCTTTCTGACAGTTCTATTGCTGATGTGGTAGCCGATCACTGTTCTTCTAAATATATTGACAGTGGTGTTCCTCAAGATTTTGTCCTGTCACCCATTCTCTTCCTATTATTCGTCAGTGAATTTCTAAACCAGTCTTATCCACTCCTATGCTGATGACATCACCCTAAACTTTTCCACGTCTTTTCTTGGACGTCCAACCCTTCAGGAAGTAGTCAGTTCACGCAGGGAAGCCACAAAACACCTGACTTCCCTTCTGATCTCTCCAAAATTTCCGATTGGGGCAGAGCAAACTTAATATTGTTCATTGGTTCAAGAGCTCAGTTCCTCCATCCATGAAATCGACACAATGTTCCAGACAACTATTCCTTCTTCCTCAAAAACACTCAACTGTCCCCCTCTTCTACACTGAACATCCTCGGTCTGTCCTTTACTTATAATCAAAACTGGAAACTTCACAGCTCATCGCTGGCTAAAACAACGTCTATTAAGTTATGTGTTCTGAGTCGTCTCCGACAGTTTTTCTCACCCTCCCTAGCTGCTAACTCTGTACAGGGGCCTTATCCGTCCATGAATAGAGTATGCTATACACGTATGAGGGGGGCGGGTCCACTCATACCGCTCTTTTAGACAGGGTGGGATGAAAAGCTTTTCGTCGTATAGACTCCTCTCCTCTAACTGACTATATTCAGCCTCTTTCTTATCGCCGCAATGTTGCATCTCTTGCTATCTTCTACCACTATTTTTATGCTAGTTGATCTTCTGATCTTGCCAACTGTATACCTCCTTTACTCCCGCGGCCTCGTTGCATAAGACTTTCTTCTTTTTCTCACTCCCATTCTCTCTAATGCAAGAGTTAGTTAACCAGTATTCTAAATCATTCATCCCTTTCTCCGGTAAACTCAGGATCTCCTTGCCTGCTTCTGTATTTCCACTTTCCTATGACTTGAACTCTTTCAAGAGTGAGGTTTCAAGACACTTATCCTGTAATTTTTTTACTACCGCTTTCGGCTTTGTTTGGGGTCCGGCACCTCAGTAAGCCTTTTCATTTATTAAAGTTTTGTTGCCCTTGGCCGGTGCCCTTCCTACATAAAAAAAAAGAAGATAACATTTCAAATAGGATTTTGAGCACATTGTACCAGAAAAGGTAGTATTTCCTCAGTGTTTGATCTAGGAATCTCAAAAAAAAAGATCGACAGGGTGAAATAGTATTGGCTGGCTGTTATTCATTCTTGGAGAGTTGCAGCGGCGATACCTTTGAGTCTCAATACAGATGCATTAAGCTGATTGTAAAGGCAGAGTAAGTCATACACAAGTTTCCCTGAAAAATTGCTCTTGCGCAGCCCTCACCTGAAGTTTTTCCCTCTCTCTCTCTCTCTCTCTCTCTCTCTCTCTCTCTCTCTCTCTCTCTCTCTCTCTCTCTCTCTCTCTCTCTCTCTCTCTCTCTCTCTGAAACTCAAGACGAAGCACTCAAGGAACTTTTCGAAATGGCGAGACCAGAATCCGAAACAGCTTTCCAGGTGCTGTTTTCTTTCTTTACCAACAAACGATACTCATGTAGCATTCCAATGTATTGCTCAGTATCATTAACCGAAGATAGTTTATATAGCTACCCTTTCACAGTGATATGCAGCAATGGGCTACACAAAACACTCCAGAATCACTAGAGCCGCTTACAGGAAATCTAAAAAAAAGTAGATCTTCCAAGGTCTTGCCAGTATAATGTTTATAAACTGTATAAATAGCAATGTCTTAGACTGACTTTAGATTAGGGAAAGACGTGCCAGGTAGTACGTAAGGAGATAATAGGTTTACAGTCTTCTGGGCACGGTGTGTGGCTCATCAGCTAATACTGTTATAAGGAAATAAGAGATAAGAAGACACTCACACACTAAACATGAATAGATATCCGGTAAAAGAACATTCCGTTGAATCAAATGCTTGATTTAGCGAAAAGAGATGGACGGTAAACAAAGAAAAGTGCCTTGAACGAACTGAAATAGAAACAGAATAAGCATGGCAAAGATTATGGCGGTGCTTAGGAGGAAGGGGGAAGCGGAGGAGGAGGAGGAGGAGGAGGAGGAGGAGGAGTACAAAGATGATGACAACGACGACGAAGAGGGAGAATGGGTAAGTGGCACTTCAGCCCAAGAAATCGTGCGACACCAAACGTACGCAACATCTGGGAGAAGCTAAAAGCAAGTAAACACAACTTGAAACAGAATCTTGCAATGTACAACACTGAGGTACTCTCGGAGGCCCTTCAGAGCCGAAACGCGCGACCAATAAGGGCCATACACTTAATGGGACCAAGGGACCATCAAAGAGGAACATAAAATTCCAGAACGCACGATATATTCCAAAACGTATTGAAATGAGCTGTGATACGATTCCAGCGAGGCAAACGAACAAGGGTGCTTCCTATATGCGTGATCTTCAGAGCCTTTGTGTGTGTCTGTAAAGCTTCCTCCTCTGTTTGCAAGTGACTCAAAGTGCATATCGAGTGAGTAGAATAGGTCTTTGTAGAAGATGAGCTACTGGACAGACGTGGGGTCCGAAGAAATGCATTGGATTTAGTTACCTGATGCGGTACAAGAGGAAGATGCTGTATGATATTAGGAGGAGGAGGAAAAGGAGGAGGAGGAGATGAAATGGAAAGGAATACTAAGGAAAAGAAACAATAGCCTTTTTTTGGTTCCTTCTATGATGTTTCATGATGGTTATGATGATGAGGAGAAGAAAGAAGAGGAGTAATAAAAACAAGAATAAGAATAAAAAAGAACAAAAAAGAAAAAAAGAAAGAATAATAGCAGTATAATAAAAAAGAACAAGAACAATGATGAAGAAACAAGAAGAGAAGTAAGAAAAAACAAGATCAAGAATGAAAAAGAGAACAAATTAAGGGAAAAGAGAAAGAGTAATAGCAGTATAATAACAGGAACAAGAACAAGAGCAACAAAAAAAAAAAACAGGAATCTGGTGGGATAAGAAGAAGAAGAACAAAAACAATAATGAAGAAAGAGGAAAATGAAAGAAAAAAAAGAGAAAGAAAAGTAGCAGCAGTAAAACAACAAGAACAAAAGCAACAAAAACAAGAATGGGGAGGAGGAAGAACAAGAAAAAAAAGTGAAAAGAAAAAAGAGGACAAAAAAGTAAGAAAAAAAATAAAAGTAGCAGTATAACAACAAGAACTAGAACAACGACAAAAAAAAAAAAAAAAAAAGAATAGGGAGGAGAAAAAGGAACATGGCCAGGCACTAACCCGGAAGTTGGCAAGCTAGAGACATGGGAGGCGTAGAAGGCTGCTGCAGTTCTGTTCTATTCTTCTGGGGGACACTAACTCTAACACTAACTACAAATGCATTGACGATTGGCGACGCTACAGAAATGTCACGGGGAGGGGGGGGAAAATAAGACGCATTTTTGCCGCAATGAAATTGACGGTGTGGAAACAAATACTTTTTGGTTGGTGAAACTGAAAGATCGTTCATGGTTCAGTATAAATGCATCCTTTGATCAGACTAATGCTGTATGAAATATTTGTTGGACATTGACGACACAGGAAAAAAGAAAATGTCACCGTTAAAGTATATCAGATTTTTTTCTCATGCATTTTTCATATCCTGCAATAATAAAAAGATTTACCTTTCACTGCAGTATATTAGTTATCCTGCAGTGTTCATATTCGTCAGTGAGCGATAAATAAATAAAAAGTTTACACCAGGTAAATATACAGGGAATCTATTCATAGACTCGAGGAGGAGGAGGAAAAGAAGGGAGAAGACGAGGAAGAGGAGGAGGAAGATGGGGAGGAAGGGTAGCATGAAGAGAGAAAATCACGGAGGCAGGAACACAACGGAGGGGAGAGAGAGAGAGAGAGAGAGAGAGAGAGAGAGAGAGAGAGAGAGAGAGAGAGAGAGAGAGAGAGAGAGAGAGAGAGAGAGAGGATTACAAGCACCTGAATCACCATGAAGCTATCCGTTGACACTGACAAGAGCGCCATCTGGTAGTTGGCAGATAAACAATGCAGGTGTCGATACGGAAGAGAAGCCAATCACGTATCCTTGGCGAGCAGAGAGAGAGAGAGAGAGAGAGAGAGAGAGAGAGAGAGAGAGAGAGAGAGAGAGAGAGAGAGAGAGAGAGAGAGAGAGATTAATGCAGGGAGTGTATCAAGGAAGCTTACTCCAGATTCCTTCCCGTGTGTTTACATCCCTTTCCATTGAGTTGTATGCTTTTAACTTTCCTTCGGGTCACTGTCTGCACGAGGGCAAGATCGAAAGGAAATGTGCAGGAGAGAGTGTGCCTTTGCTTAAGAAGATGCAAGGCGGGAAGGAAGTAAACGTGAAAAGACCTAGTGAGGAGAAACGAAGAATTTACAGACTTTAGATGACTTCATGCAATTAATTAGAGATTTGTGCATTTTTTTTTATTAAGTAGGTTGTAGGTAGGTAAGGAGAGAGAGAGAGAGAGAGAGAGAGAGAGAGAGAGAGAGAGAGAGAGAGAGAGAGAGAGAGAGAGAGAGAGAAAGAGAGAGAGAGAGAGAGAGAGAGAGAGAGAGAGAGAGAGAGAGAGAGAGAGAGAGAGAGAGAGAGAGAGAGAGAGAGAGATATTGTGAAAAATATCGCTGAACTTTTATATATGCATTCCAAACCGTTTTTACCAATTTGTACTTTATAAAAAAAAAAGACAAGCCTTAATCTTAACACTAAAAGGTGAACAATTCAATAGTAAAAAAAAAAATATGTACGAGTATATAAATA
>NC_087152.1:15822500-15835000 GCF_035594125.1 Scylla paramamosain
ATACACTGTTCAGAAAGAAAAAAAAAAAATGAAACGCTACTCTAATTTAATTATTTACCCACATGAGAACACTGCATTCAAGGGTAACGAGTTAGGGCAGATTGAAGAGAGAGCGAAGGAAAATTAACACAGGAGCGAAATGTCCAGATGAAAGCCACAATTAAACTGGCGAAATTCTGCTACTCGTACCTAACAAAAAACTGCTTTCACTGGTAACCTTATTCTCTCCCGTGTGTCAGGGTAACGAGCACGCCATCGAAGTTAATGGGACTTCCGGCTTTATTACACTCGAAAGTTGTGTGATATTAATATGAAGCGAATCGCACCAGTAGAGGGCAGCAGTTACATTCCGTGGCTAAGTAATGACTAGAATATGTGTGTAGTTGGAGTATGTCTGTGTCTGATTTTGTTTTCTCTTTTTTTTCTACTTTTCCATTACACAAAAAAGCTTTATGATATTAACAAAAAAATGACTCGTACTAGTAGAGAGTAGCAGTTAGATTCCGTGGTTAAGTAACGGGCAAGATATGCGTGTAGTTGCAAAATTTCTAGGCGTTAGTCTGTTTTTCTACTTTTCTATTACGTAGGAAAGTTTTTGGCATTAACTCTTTTTACTAGTATGTTCATCTTTAACCAACATTCAGAGCAGTGTAAAAAAAAAAAAAAAAAAACTGAGAATTGATTAATTTTGTCTATTATAGGTTAAGAAACTTTTTAAGAGACTGATATAAAAAGCAATGT
Organism: Scylla paramamosain; assembly: GCF_035594125.1. NCBI lineage: Eukaryota > Metazoa > Arthropoda > Malacostraca > Decapoda > Portunidae > Scylla > Scylla paramamosain. The sequence continues at coordinate 15,823,242 of NC_087152.1, forward strand.
CTAAAAAGTTGTAGATTGCTGAAAAAAATATTGTTCAGCAGTAAAACGATTAACAAAAGACGATTGACACAACTAGAGGGCACTAATTAATTAATTAATTAATTAGTTAATTAATGAACAAAATAGTTAGGTAGAGTATCTCACTGCTTGGCTCTTTTTGTGAGTTTCTAGTAGGCATCAAAGCGAGAAGCAAAGAATGCAACTACAGGATTATTGGATCTCGTGGTTAGGTAATGGGACAGGATATGTGTGTAACTAGAGGACTTTCACGTCTGGCCCTGTGTTCTTTTTAGTTTTGTGTTACTTGAGAAAGCTTTGTGTTGTTAGGAAAAGGAATGACTAGCACCAGAGAGCAGTTTTGAGGTTAAGTAACGAACTAATTGGCTATATACATAATTGAATGATCTTTTACGTCTAGTTCTGTTTTTTCCACCATCATTGGAACATCAGAAAGCAAGGAAAGCTGAAGGAAGCCATCCGGCCTATACGTGACAATTCCAGTACAAAAAGATGTTTACATATTTCCGCCTATCATCCCCATCCATAAACTTATCTTATATTCTTTAAAGCTCCCTATTGACTGACTGACAACTTGATTACTTCCCATAACTTGAACTGATTAAAAAAATGAGCATTTCCTAAACTAAATTGGGCCGTTCAGTTGTAACCATTTCCTGGATTGGGCGGTGAAGTGGATTTTCGTTTTCTACACGATATAACCTGAATTACTTAAGAAAAATACCATCAAGAAAACTCGAAAAGTAAATTGACCCATAACAACTGTAACCTTTTGTATTTAATACGGGGGATCGGCTATTAGACAGAGTTATGTTTTATTTTTATACATTTCTTTAGTTCTTGATCAGATAGAAAGGAAAAGATTAATTGATTGGTATGTAATTAAAGGGCAGAGCATTTGGTATTTAGCTACAGGTATATATTCATAAAAAAAAAAGTATTAGTAAAGAACACAGCAGGTCAGTGTACGTAAATATGAGGCTGATATGAGAGATTTTAACCTTTTTAACACACCTGAAATTAGCCTCTGGGATGAACGTTTATTCTTTATTTTACATTTTTCAGCAGGAAATTAGTCATTTTTTCATATATATATATATATATATATATATATATATATATATATATATATATATATATATATATATATATATATATATATATATATATATATATATATATATATGGGAGCGTGTTTATTTTTCCATAGTGAAGGAGGTTGTGAAGGACACGGAAACTATATATATATATATATATATATATATATATATATATATATATATATATATATATATATATATATATATATATATATATATATATATATATATATATATATATATATATATATATATATAGTTTCCGTGTCCTTCACAAACCTCCTTCACTATGGAAAAATAAACACGCTCCCATTTTTTTTTTTTTTTTTTTTTTTTGAGATGTAGTTGGTATCTGACATCTTAGTAGACTCTTCTCGTTCTCCCATTCCCTTCTTCCTTTTTACACCTTTAGTCTACATTCTCAGAAAATGAAAAGAAAAAATATCACTCTTATACCACCTCAGTACGTTTTTGAGCTGTAATACCATAATACAGGCGACAGGAAGAATTAGAAATGTACTTCCATAACTTGCTCGGGATCTGTCCGACGCGGGGACCGTAAAGTATTGAACTGGAGGCACTTTGGCTACTAATTTTGGGATGGCCCGCCGCGAGTAAAGTTAAAGGGAGTGTGTGGCGAGTGTGGACTCTCTCTCTCTCTCTCTCTCTCTCTCTCTCTCTCTCTCTCTCTCTCTCTCTCTCTCTCTCTGCGCTAAAAGCCAAAACAACACTTCCTCCGCGGAGATATTTTTCCTCTTTAGTCTTTTGTTTATTTGCATGTAAATGACGCTCGAGGTGGCCGGAACTTGTCTGTCTGTCTGTCTGTCTGTCTGTCTGTATGCCTGTTACTCTCTCTCTCTCTCTCTCTCTCTCTCTCTCTCTCTCTCTCTCTCTCTCTCTCTCCTCTCTCTCTCTCTCTCTCTCTCTCTCTCTCTCTCTCACGGTAATAAAACTCAAACAAAAACACAAAAAAACATTCTTTCCTCCCCGTTTTTCTTTTCCGTCTTTTTCTCGGAGTTCTTTGCCTTTTTCCTCTCTTACCACCCGTCCGTTACATATTTCATTTCACTCACTCAGTCACTCCGCATCACACCCTCTCCTTGTGCCCGCCTCACCTGGGTCTTCTTCCCCCGCAGGAGCTGAGGTTCGGTACACGCTGACGCAGGGAAACAAGGAGGGCCTCTTTTCCGTCGGCCACTCTTCAGGGGTCATCAGTCTGGCCGCGCCCTTGGACTACGAGGCGCAGAGCAAGGTGAGAGGGGTAGTGAAAGTGTGATGGAGGGATAATGGTAGTGGTGATGGTGAGATTAGTAATAGTAGTAGTAGTAGTAGTAGTAGTAGTAGTAGTAGTAGTAGTAGAAATAGTAGCAGTTTTAAGGCTAGTTTCATAAAAAAAAAAGGCGGGAAAAAACTAATCATTTCTCCTCCTAATGAAAAAAATAAATAAACATGGAAAAGACAATATTATTATAAACAGTAGTAGTAGTAGTAGTAGTAGTAGTAGTAGTAATAGTAGTAGTAAATATTTTTTTACGACTCAAGTACACCAGCCAATGACATAAAAAAAAAGAGAAAAAAAAAACACTAACTAATTTACCGCTCTCAGAAAAGCTAAACATGAAAAAGACATTAGTTGCAGTAGTAGTAGTAGTAGTAGTAGTAGTAGTAGTAGTAGTAGTAGTAGCAGTAGTAGTAGTAGTAGTTATAGTATTAGTAGTGGTAGCAGTAGTAGTAGTAGTCGTCAATGCCTCAAAAACTCAATTCCTCCATCTATCAACTCGACACAATCTTCCAGACAACTATCCCCTCTTCTTCAATGACACTCAACTGTCCCCCTCTTCTACACTGAACATCCTCGGTCTGTCCTTTACTTATAATCTGAACTGGAAACTTCACATCTCATCTCTAGCTAAAACAGCTTCTATGAAGTTAGGTGTTCTGAGACGTCTCCGCCAGTTTTTCTCACCCCCCAGCTGCTAACTCTGTACAAGGGCCTTATCCGTCCATGTATGGAGTATGCTTCACATGTCTGGGGGGTTCCACTCATACTGCTGTTCTAGACAGGGTGGAATCAAAAGCTTTTCGTCTCATCAACTCCTCTCCTCTAACTGACTGTCTTCAGCCTCTCTCTCACCGCCGCAATGTTGCATCTCTAGCTGTCTTCTACCGCTATTTTCATGCTAACTGCTCTTCTGATCTTGCTAACTGCATGCCTCCCCTCCTTCCGCGGCCTCGCTGCACAAGACTTTCTTCTTTCTCTCACTCCTATTCTGTCCACCTCTCTAACGCAAGAGTTAACCAGTATTCTCAATCATTCATCCCTTTCTCTGGTAAACTCTGGAACTCCTTGCCTGCTTCTGTATTTCCACCTTCCTGTGACTTGAATTCCTTCAAGAGGGAGGTTTCAAGACACTTGTCCACCAATTTTTGACCACTGCTTTGACCCTTTTAGGGACTGGCATTTCAGTGGGCATTTTTTTTGTTGGATTTTTGTTGCCCTTGGCCAGTGTCCTTCCTACATAAAAAAAAGTAATAGTAGTAGTCGTAGTAGCAGTAGTAGTAGTAGTCGTAGTAGTAGTAGTAGTAGTAGTAGTAGTAGTAGTAGTAGTAGTAGTAGTAAAGAACAGTCAAAGTAATAGTCACATTTGTATAGCAGCAGCAACTGTCAAAAGTGCAAATTTTAATCACCTTATTCGCTTGCATTTCTCTTTCGAGTGACTACATTAATAGTGGCAGAGGTAATATGGGGTGGAGAGAGGAGGAGGAGGAGGAGGCAGTAATATAACGTCGTCGAAGCGAGGTGATTGGTAATTAGTGAAGCGAGAACTATATGGGATGATAATGACAGAAATTAATTCAAACTCATCCATTCGTTCAATAGCGATGCACCGTTTTCGCGCCAAATAGGATAGAACGGCAATCCACAGACCAAACGGGGCTCAAGCGGAAAACCATTACGAGGGAGAGAAAACAACGGATTAAATACGATATCATGAGCAGACGCCACTTGGGCCAAATAGAACCTAAATGCATAGTGCTGAATTGACAGTGACTTCAGTGATTTGCTGATTTCTTGTGTGCTAAAAAGAGACGGCATGATTAAAACAATAAGATTATCTGGGTGTCAAAAAAAAAAAAAAAAAGAGTTTGTTCAATGTGAAATCTAGGTCATGGCTTTGTTTTGCGGGCGAGTGATGATCGATTACAGGCTTAATGTTGCTGTTGTAGGAAGTGATGCTTGTCGAACTTTGTGGTGTGATTGTGTTTCGTGTCTTAGTGTATGTGGGGAGGTTTATTTTAATTTTTGTTGTTGTTGTTTCCCTGAATGAGACAGTACATTGATCAATCAGCTTGTTTTTGTTTTTTTTCAGTAAAGTATTACTTCGCATTGACTAATGCTTCAGTTTCTTTCTGGCGGAATTTTTGGATGAATTTTGCTTGCAGGTTTATTATCGTGTTAGGCCTGGTTTGAGCTTTCTTTTCTCTGGAACGAATTTGTAATGTGTCAGTAAAGTATAGTTCACACTGATAAATTATCTGGTTTGTTTGCACAGAAAATTTTCAGTAAATCTTTTCAGAAGGTTTAGTTTTTCGGGTGTTGATTTTAGTTTCCTGTTCCCGGCAAGAGTCGTGGTCAAATGTGATATGACAATGGTTCGTGTTTTGATGCAGTGATCAAGGTCATTAAACCGGCTTGGTATTAGGTATCTGCTTCCTAGCACTGAGTCATTCAGCCAGTTAATTAGTTAGTCTATCGGTAAAGGTTCATTTGCACTTCCAGATAATCCGTTTTATTTTACGCCGAGGTTTTTAAAAGGAAAGAGAAAACCTTTCAAAAATGCCTTCATACATGCAACTCAGTTCTACGTAAAGAGGCTGCTTGTTGCCCCAGCCATTAGCAACGTACGCAGTGCACATTCTCTCATAATGGATCGCCACATACGTATTAGACAGGTCGCCTTTCCTGCTCCACTTGCTTTAGCTTTGGGAGAGTGAGGTGCCATCGTGTGTTTGAATCCTTCCTGGGATAGGCAGGAGGCGAGAAGAGTGCTTACCACCTACAGGTGAGAGAGCTGACCTTGGCTTGAGGATCTGAGGTACTATCATACATCTGGTTTCTTCCTTTCATATTCAGAAGGCGATAAGAGCTTACCATCTACTGCTAAGGTAGCTGAACCTGAAAGACCTTAAACCTTTAACTAATGGATTCAGTTGCACAAGCCACGGTACCAGCACCTGGTGTGTCCACTGACTCCCATTATCGAGAAACAAGACACAGACATGTTTGCGTTTAATTCGCTCCCGCATTTAAAATTTTCCGATAGAAACTGCCAGTATTGGTGAAAAAAGAGGCTGACTGATCGGTTTTCTTTATTGCGGTAGTTTTCTCCCGGGATTCTGTCTGTCGGTGAGAAAAAAAAACAATAAAGTTAGAGGAAAATCGCAGAATTTCGCCTGTGAGAAAGCTGGCGAATTATTTAGCCAGATCGTCCTGCCGTCTATCATGTAAACAGAGCGAAGTCACGAAAATTATGTCGTACAAACAGAGAAAATAAAGAAAAAAAGTTACAGGAAAATCGCTGAATTTCGCCTGTGTGAAAGCTGGCGAATTATTTAGCCAGATCGTCCTGCCGTCTATCATGTAAGCCGAACAAAGTCACGAAAATTGTGTCGTACAAACAGAGAAAATAGACAAAAGTAATATCGTAATTATTTTCTTTAAGTGTTAGGAAAATTGATGAAGGGGTAAAAAAAAAAGGGTAAAAATAAGGAGGCCGTTCAACTTGCCGCTCTCAGAAAGTTACAGAAAGAAGTTGGCTAATTAAGATTTTTTAGTTGTTCTGATGCCAGATAGAGTCCGAATCATCTAATGAACTGAAGAACAACGAAGAGAAAAGGGGAACGAGGAGAGGGAGAGAGTAACCACCACCATCATCACCACCACCATTATTACTACAACTACTACTACTAGAATAAAAAATCTACCAAAACTTCCTATTCACTTTCCTTTCCTATCGACCGACACTTAAATAATCACCAACAAAACCCCAGATAAGGCGTCACCTCATACTGACAGAACCCCAAATCTCCAAACACAAAACCATCGCATCACACACGTATGAACTCCAAGCCACAGTCGTTACAAAACCTTGTCGAATGTACCACGAAATCCTCCCCCTTCTGAAAAATGAGTCGGTCGTGGGTTAGTTAGAATGATCAGTTTTGCATGCGAGTTCTCATCCCCGTGTTGTTTGGTTCAGGTAATGCATGGGAGTTAGGGAGCTATTGGCTGTGATGGTGGTGTTTGTGGTGCTAGAGAGAGAGAGAGAGAGAGAGAGAGAGAGAGAGAGAGAGAGAGAGAGAGAGAGAGAGATGTAGCCGATGATGAGTATAGATTTAAGTAACAAGTCAACTAAACGGTATAACAGTTTGCCGACACTGGAATTATTTGATATTGTTTACTTTAGTTCGTGTTTGATTGTTGTTCCTTCCTTTTCTTTCTTCCTTCTTTTTTTCCCCTTTTTTCCTTCCTTCATACCTTCTTCTTCATCTTCCTAACCCTTTTTCCTCTTCTGTCCACTTTTTTTTCTCATCAGTTCATTCTCTCTCTCTCTCTCTCTCTCTCTCTCTCTCTCTCTCTCTCTCTCTCTCTCTCTCTCTCTCTCTCTCTCTCTCTCTCTCTCTCTCTCTCTCTCTCTCTCTCTCTCTCTCTCTCTCTCTCTCTCTCTCGCTGTTAATTAGCTATCCCTCATTTCACAGTCTCTTACCTCTCCTCCCCTCCTGGCTTTCCTCCACACCCTTCCATTTTCTTTACACGGAGGAGGAAGAAAAAAGAAAAGCATTGAGATTTTTAGCTTGTTTTATGGCTGTAGCAGTAGTAGAAGTAATGGCATTGTTAACATTAATAGCAGAAGTAGTAGTAATAGTAGTAGTAGTAGTAGTAGTAGTAGCAGTAGTAGTAGTAGTAGTAGTAGTAGTAGTAGTAGTAGTAGTAGTAGACTTTTCGACGTCTGTTCGCAGTCGTCCAACCCTTCAGGAAGTAAACAGTTCACGCAGGTATGACACGGAACGCCTGACTTTTGATTTCTCTAAAATTTCTGATTGGGACAGAGCGAATTTAGTATTGTTCAATGCTTCAAAAACCCAATTCCTCCATCTATCAACTCGACACAACCTTCCAGACAATTATCCCCCCTTCTTCAATGACACTCAGCTATCCCCCTCTTCTACAATGGACATCCTCATTTTGTCCTTACTTATAATCTAAAGTTGAAACTTCACATCTCATCTCTAGCTAAAACAACTTCTATAAAGTTGGGTGTTCTGAGACGTCTCCGCCAGATTTTCTCAATCCCCCCAAGCTGATAACTCTGTACAGGGGCCTTATCCGCCCATGTATGGACTATGCTTCACATGTATTGGGGGAGGTTCCACCCATACAGCTATTTAGACAAGGTGGAATCAAAAGCTTTTCGTCTTATCAACTCTTCTCCTCTAATTGACTGTCTTCAGCCTTTTTCTCATCGCCGTCTCTTGCTGTCTTCTACCGCTATTTTCATGCTAATTGCTCTTCTGATCTTGCTAACTGCATGCCCCCCTCCTACCGCGGCCTCGCTGCACATGACTTTCTTCTTTCTCTTATCTCTATTCTGTCCACCTCTCTAATGCAAGAGTTAACCAGTATTTTCAATCATTCATCCCTTTCTCTGGTAAACTCTGGAACTCCCTGCCTGCGTCTCTATTTCCTCCTACCTCTGACTTGAACTCCTTCAAGAGGGAGATTTCAAGACACTTATCCTTCAGTTTTCGATGATTCTCTTTTGGGACTGGCGCCACTGATATTTTGTTTCCCTTGGCCTGTGACCCTCTTACATAAAAAAAATAGTAGTAGTAGTAGTAGTAGTAGTAATAGTAGTAGTAGTAGTAGTAGTAGTAGTAGTGGTGGTGATGATGGTGGTAATAATAGTAGTTCTCATTTTACAGCGTCTATTCTTTTTTTTTATGTTTGGACTAGAATTTCATAATTTCTTCACACTTTCTTTTTTTCTTTGTATATATTTTCTAATAGTTTGTGTAATAATTTGTTTGTCTTTTGTATTTGTGTTCTATATTTACACTTCTTAAAAGCTTTGCACGAAAAGTTTTGCCTTTTGTTTTCTTTTTCTCCTTTTTTCTGTATGTATTGTTTATTTTAGCGCTTTTGTACATTTGGAACAAAGACTGAAATTAAATAAGTGTGTGTGTGTGTGTGTGTGTGTGTGTGTGTGTGTGTGTGTGTGTGTGTGTGTGTGTGTGTGTGTGTGTGTGTGTGTGTGTGTGTGTCCTCTCTCCCTCCTTCCTCCTCCTCTCTCTTATTCCTTTCTCATGTTTTAATTTTATCCAATTCATACTTTCCTTCCATCATTTTTTTTATATTTTCTTGATCCTCCCATTTTCATGATTTCTTTACTTCCTCATCTCCTTTCATCTTCTTCTTAATGGACTCAAGATTTAATTTTTGTGTGTGTGTGTTGGTTTTGGCTTCCATTCATCTTTTAATTTATTTGCTCTCTCTCTCTCTCTCTCTCTCTCTCTCTCTCTCTCTCTCTCTCTCTCTCTCTCTCTCTCTCTCTCTCTCTCTCTCTCTCTCTCTCTCTCTCACATTTGCACTATCCTTCCATTCATTACCCTTTCTTTATTTTATCTCTTCCCTTTATTCCTACATTCCTCTCTCTCTCTCCTTCCCATTCTCGATATTTGCTTTCTTCTCCTCTTTCTTCTTTTTCCACGTTCCTTCCTTCCTTCCTTCCTTCCTTCATCCCTCCTTTTATTACTCTTATTCAGCTCCCTCATCCCCATCCTACCATGACCTACTTTCTTCATCTCTCTCTCTCTCTCTCTCTCTCTCTCTCTCTCTCTCTCTCTCTCTCTCTCTCTCTCTCTCTCTCTCTCTCTCTCTCTCTTCCCACCTACCATTTTTTCTCTACATTTTCGTTTTCTTTACTTCTTCCAACTTTCTTCATTATATTTCTCCCCATTTATTATCCTCCTACCTAATTATCCTTTCGTTAAGATAAGAAATTGTTGCTGTTAAACATAAACATGACATTAGATACACACACACACACACACACACACACACACACACACACACACACACACACACACACACACACACACACAGAATGCGTAAGATATTAATTAAACTTTCAAGAAACAAGTGTGAGTGTGTGTGTGTGTGTGTGTGTGTGTGTGTGTGTGTGTGTGTGTGTGTGTGTGTGTGTGTGTGTGTGTATGTGTAAAGACGAACACGGTGTAATTTTGCTTTTGTTTGTCTTGTTTTGTTTTGCAATCTTCTTGGTTCTGTAAGTTTTCTGATTTCCTGATCTCTCTCTCTCTCTCTCTCTCTCTCTCTCTCTCTCTCTCTCTCTCTCTCTCTCTCTCTCTCTCTCTCTCTCTCTCTCTCTCTTGGTTATTGTCTCTACCATAGTTAGTTGTTTTCATCTTTTCTCCCTCTTTCCTTTTGTTTCATTCTTTTGTCTTTCCTTTTTCCACTTATCTCCAGACCCTCGCCACACCTTCATCTCTTCTTTATTCTCCCCTTCTCCCTTTCCATCCTTTCCTTCCTTGTTATGTCATCCGCTCTCACTTTCATAAGGTTCGCTTTGTACTTTTCCGAAGTATTTTATCCTTTTCAGTCTTTTCTTCTGCCTGTTTTTCTTTTTATCCTTTACTATTTCATCAATCTATCCTCCTAGCTTTTCCCTATCTTCTATTTCTTTCTTTCTTTTATTTTATTTTTCTATCTGCCAATCTTTTCTCTTTACTGTTCTCATGTTTGTTTTCTTTTGCTCTCTCCCTCCCTCCCTCTCTCTCTCTCTCTCTCTCTCTCTCTCTCTCTCTCTCTCTCTCTCTCTCTCTCTCTCTCTCTCTCTCTCTCTCTCTCTCTCTCTCTCTCTCTCTCTCTCTCTCTCTCTCTCTCTCTCTCTCTCTCTCTCTCTCTCTCTCTCTCTCTCTCTCTCTCTCTCTCTCTCTCTCTCTCTCTCTCTCTCTCTCTCTTCTTCTATGCATCCTCCTCTCCCCTCGCCTTTCGTTTATTCTTCTCTTTCTCCTCTTCATTTTTTTTTCTGATTTTCTCTTTTGGTATTACGTAGTTCCTAGTCTTTCCTCGTTTTCTTTCCTATTTATTCTTCTTTCACCTCTTTTATCTCCCTTGGCATCTTCCATTCTCTCCTCTTTCCTCCTTCCTTCTTTTCTCCCTTCCTTCCTTTCATATTTTTTTCTTTCATATTCCTCTCTTTCTTAAGCGGCATTTCATATTTTTTCTTCTCTCCCTTTCATACCAAGCCCTCTTTTTCGTATCCTTCCTTCCTTCCTTGCTTTCTTCCTTCCTTTCCTCCTCTTCTCCCCTCTACGTACTGTTTCCTCGCTTCGCTTCCCTACTGTTTTTTTTTTTTATCTTCCCTTCATATTCTTCCATTTCTTGTACGGCATTTCATCATTTAACCTCCCATCCATGGCATCCCTTCTTTCTCGCCTCCTTCCTAACTTTCTTTCTTCCTTCCTTTCCTTTCCTCTACGTACTGTTTCCTCGCTTCCCTTCCATACTGTCTCCTTTTTTTTTCCTTCTCTTCATATTTTTCCGCTACTTGTCCGGCATTTCATCATTTAACCTCGCTTCCATAGCATCCCCTCTTCCTCGCCTCTTTCCTTCCTTTGTTGCTTCCTTTCCTTTCCTCTACGCACTGTTTCCTCGCTTCCCTAACCTACCACTTCCTTTTTTCTGTTTCTTGCTGCTCCCTTCTCGGATAAAGTTATTGGGCTGAGGAGAGATTAGCCGCGGGGCACGTGTCTTTTACCCAGTGGAAGGTGTTAAGACCCGAGGATTCCGGCGCCAATCGCTCTTTAGGGAGTTTAAGCCTCCTTTTTTACGCCTCGCCGCGGTCACACTTGGGATTTCTGCGGTAATTTGCGTGTCGCTAAGCTTCTTACTCTCGTTCCCCTGCTGAGTGTTAAGTCACAAGTCCCATATAAGTACCCAGAACCCTTCAGAAACAGTCACTAGTCCTCCACGCTCCTTCACAGCCACTCATACCCACTTCTTATCTACTTGCCCTCCTCCCGCCGGTCTTCAAGCAGCGTCTCCCAGTCATGCATGTTCACTTAACGTCCTCTTGAGTGTTTGCTGATCCTCGGAAGCTCTCCTCCCCTTGGTCCTTCGCCGCCACTCAAGCATGCTCCAGATAAATATATGCTTCTTATAGGCTCCTGGAAAAAGACTTCTAGTGACTCATATTTATTCAGGACGCTCGGCTATTACCAGCTGGGAAGTCTGGGAAGGTAAATCTTGGAAACCAGGATGTTACAGCGGATCTGTGTTCCCTCCGGATTAGGGATATCATCTACTCTAGGTTCAAAGGCCAGTGGGACGGAGATGAGCGCCCCTTGCAGTATTAATGTATTCTTTTTTATTATTGTTGCTAATGTTTCAAAGAACACCTACAGTCCACTATTGATGCTCTTGTGGTGTGTTCTGGTTAACATAAAGGATAATCCAGCCGCTCTACCATGTCAGATAGCTCCATAAGAAAATAAAGTGAATGTGCAGGAACCCAGAAAATGTACTCGTACTCATATGGCAGTTCTTTCATACACCTTTCA
>NC_087152.1:15840000-15860000 GCF_035594125.1 Scylla paramamosain
CCTGACCTCGCTCCGTGCGACTTCTTCCTCTTCCCCAAGCTCAAGGAGGTCATGAAGGGGACCCGTTTTGATGATGCGGACGACATCAAAAAGGCCGTGACGACGGAGCTGAGGAGCATCCCGCAAGAATCCTTCCAGCAGTGCATGCAAGCCTGGCAGAGAAGGATGGACAAGTGCATGCGGTGCCAGGGGGATTACTTCGAAGGAGATAACCTATAGTTTGTAGCCTGGATGTGAAATAAAACTTGTGTGGCACCAGTCCTGGAACTTTAATGACACACCTCGTATATATCAAGGAAAGGTCAAGATTAAATTCTTATAATTGTTAAAGTGAATCATTCAATGTTAGACGAATTTTCCTTTACCACTCTTGGTATATTTTTGCACTTTTCTCTATAGTACAAAGCATTTTTTTCCTTTTGGTGTTACATAATTTTTTTCAAACTATCACTGCACTCAGGTTCACCCAAATTGAACAACAGGTGATATGAGGATAGAAAGAATTGAAAAATACTATATATCAAACGCCAGAACCTTTAGGAATACAGGGAAGTGACGAGAGGCGCAAGATAGAGAAGAGAGAGAGAAAGAGAGAGAGAGAGAGAGAGAGAGAGAGAGAGAGAGAGAGAGAGAGAGAGAGAGAGAGAGTAGAAAGAGTTTGCTGAGTTATATTCACGTCTTCCAAGTCGATCATCTTCACCCTCTCTGTGTTATGAGTGTAAATGGACGATGTTTCATTAAGGCTAAGTAAGAGGACGTAGGTGAGAGAGAGAGAGAGAGAGAGAGAGAGAGAGAGAGAGAGAGAGAGAGAGAGAGAGAGAGAGAGAGAGAAGGGTTGCAAGTGAGATGAAAGGGGATGCGTACAAGGGTGAATGAAGTCTCAGTGCGACGACCGCCTGAGTTAATTGAGGTTAAGGGAAGGATTCAAGGTGAAGAAAACAAGATCCAACAAGATAGAGATGAGATTGAACAGAGGTAAGAGACAGAGAGGGAGAGGGAAGGGAGAGGGAAAATAAAGAGGAAGGGCAAAGGCAAAGATAGGGAGAGAATAACGCCACAAGTGATGGATATGATAAAGAAAACGAATAATAAGAGCAATGAAGAGAAAAGAAGAGAGAAGAAAGATAATAGAGTCTGTAAGTATCCTCAAAGCGTACATGAAGAAAAGAGAGAAGGAAAGGGCGAAAGTAAAAAGGAGGAACAAAGGTAGAAATTTAAAGGAAAGGATACGAATAATAAGAACAATGAAGAGAAAAAAAGAAAAAAAAAAGAACGTCTTCAAAACATGCATGAAGAAGAGAGAAAAATAGTAAGAGTAAATACGATGAGGGAAGGAAAAGATAGTGAAAGAATAAAGACACACCCGATGGATATGGTTGAGAATACGGATAATAAGAACAATGAAGGAAAGAAGAGAGAAGGAAGGAAGGAAGAGTCTTGAAAGCGTGCATGAAGAATTGTGCAAAGATGGAGAATAACAAGAGTGAAGGGATATGGGAAAGAAATAGGGATAATAAAACTAATAAAGATAGAAAAAATAAAAGAGAAGAATCATAAGAGAGGAAGTGCCTTGAAAACCTGCATAGGAAAGATAATGACTATTTTGTAAACTAAGCTAATATCCTCTTCTGAGTTGAACAGCCAGAAGAAAACATGAAACCTCGTCTCAGTGGAAATCAAAATACACGGTTGATTTCCATTCCCTTCCACTCTTATTTTAGACCCGTTTCTTTTCTCCCATGAGTAATGTGGTGGTATTGTTCTTCAAACCAGACAGCAGAGTGTGCTGGTAATAAAAAAAAATCATGAAAAGGTAACGATAAGGCCTCTTAATTAACGTGAGGTACGAGTATGTACGGAGAGCAACAAAAAGGAAGGGTTGGGAAAAAATATATTAAAAGTACAGAGAAGGAGGAAGAGAGAGAAATTGACGTACGAGGAGTCTTAGAGAGAGAGAGAGAGAGAGAGAGAGAGAGAGAGAGAGAGAGAGAGAGAGAGAGAGAGAGAGAGAGAGAGAGAGAGAGAGAGCAATAGGTCAGCATTAAGTTGAAAAAAGTGAAACTTACTGTTGATGAAAAATGGTAAAGAAAATAAGAGGAGAATTGGAGAAGATGAGAGAGAGAGAGAGAGAGAGAGAGAGAGAGAGAGAGAGAGAGAGAGAGAGAGAGAGAGAGAGAGAGAGTGTTCCTGGTCAACTCATTTCTCTTCTTTCCGGTCATTTTAAACTCGCCGTCAGATATACATTGTTATTTTCACTACACTAATAACTTTTCTCTCTCTCTCTCTCTCTCTCTCTCTCTCTCTCTCTCTCTCTCTCTCTCTCTCTCTCTATCTATCTATCTCAGAACTATCTATTATCTTAATTCAACATGGAAACACAACCATTAAATATTGTTTCTCTACTACTACTACTTCTACTACTACTACTACTTCTACTACTGCTACTGCTACTATCACCACCACAACCACTTACTCTATTCGAACCACAACAGCTATACATGGCTCCTAGGAATACTTGCACTAACCCTGCCTAGTCTTTCCAATGTTACGTATGCTAATGCTATCACCACTGCCACCAACATTACCATACTAATAATGCCAGCATGGGTTTCAATGGTAACCTTATCACTAACACTATCTGCCCTGCCGTTACTGTTAGAAGGGATGTGTTGGAATAGAGGAAATCTGATGGAAGTCTTTAAATGATATAAGGGATATAACAGGGGTGATATGGACACGAATCCTATGGTTTGTAATTAGGACAGGGCTTGCAGTAATGGGTTCAATCTTTGTAAATTTTGATATTAAAATATTAAAAAAAATGAGAAGAAATTGGTTCAGAAATTTGGTTGTAAATAATTGGAAGAGACTCCTCCCTTTTACTGGTAAGCTCTGGAATTCTCTCCGTTTCTGCATTTCCTCCTTCTTACAACTTCATGATTTCAAGAGAGAAGCAACTAGACAGTTCAAAGATAAATTGCCTACCTCCTTTCATTCCAGTTCTGTCTCGTTTAGTGAGCAGCATATTGTGCAGGACTCTTCCAATTAATATTTCATCCTTGGGCAATCTCCCTAACCTGCCACATAGAAAGACTTAGTAATGAGCTTGTTAGTACTGAGTCAATACGAAGCTTTATAAAGAAGATAAACATTTGGCTAAGGATGATTGATAGAAAGTTATGAATGTTTAAATAACTATGACGTATAGGTCTACTGAATTTTTGAGACTTGCCTAATGGAGGTTTTCAAGTGATGTAAGCGATATAACATGGGTGACATAAGCAAATTTCTTAGGATCAGTTATCAGGATAGTACAAGAAATAATGGCTTCATGCTCGATAAAGGTAGATTTAGTAATGCAGTTGGTTCTCAGATAGAGTGTTATATAAATGGAATTAACTCAGTAATCAGGTTGTTAATACTGAGTCAATACAAAAGCTTTAAAAGAAGCTAAACAAATATATGGATGAGGATGATATGTAGGAAATAGGTAGGTAGATTTGCAGTACATGAGTACATGTAGACCTCGTGGCTTCTTGCAGCTTCCCTTATGTAATTATGCTCTACACAGGTGGAGGCGAATGATGTGGACAAGGTGGACGCTGGGAGCCTATTGTACACAATCTCCGGGGATGGTGTGGATGGTTACGGGCCCACTGACGCTTACTTCACCGTGGACCCCAGCAGCGGAGAGGTGACGCAGAGGAAGGTATGTGGCTGTGTATCGTGCTAGTTATTGGAATGTTGCTGTGTCCTTTGTTATGTGGTTAATGAGGTAGCTGTGTTTGTCTCTGCGTGTGGGTCGGTGGATGGTTGGCAGGATGGTTGGTAGGTTAGGTGGGTGGGTGGGTTTGTGTGGTGTTTTAATGTTGTGATATTTTCATCCTGTGTTCTTGTTCAGATTTTTTCTCTTATTTCTTGCTTTTTTGTTTTCCTATCTTCTTTTCTTTCGTTAAGTTTTTCTCTGTTTCGTCTTTTTTTTTTTAGATTTTCATATGCATATTATTTTCGTTTCATCTCTTTTTCCTCTTTTTTTTATTTTCCTTGTTCTTCTCATCATAAACATTATCTTCAACATTATTATTACCTTTCATCACGTCCCCCTCCTTCTCTTCTTACTTTCATGTGCGAGTTTATGCAGTAACATTATTGTTTTTCAGGAATTTATTAAACAGACTTGATTGGTTTCCTGTTTTCAATAACGTGCCTGAAATAAACTGTGTACTGTATAGAAAGTAAATAACTATATAAATGGTGACGACGGTGATGATGATGATGATGACGATGATGATGATGATGATGATGGTGGTGGAGGAGGATAGTGGTGATGTTGATAATAATTAAGTTGATTATGAAGGTGGTGGTGGTGGTGCTGGTAATGGTGGTGATGAAATAAATAAGTAAACGAGACACAAAATTGAAATTGTATTGTATTTTATCAAAAGAATTATTTCAATTCTGTTATCGTTGTTGTTGTTGTTGCTGTTGTTGTTGTTGCTGTTGTTGTTGTTGTTGTTGTTGTTGTTGTTGTTGTTGTTGTCGTTGTTGTTGTTGTTGTTGTTGTTGTTGCTGTTGTTGTTCTTTTTTTCCTTTTACCTGTACTTCATATAATAGATATATATGATAAATTAAGGGCAGGTGAAGAGGTTTTAAGGCCACAATATAATGAATTAATTAGAAGAGTCAGGAAGTTAACGAGGAAAGCTAAGGGCAATTATGAATTAAAGGTAGCCAGCTAGGCGAAGACGGACCCCAAGGGATTTTATCAGGTATACAGGACGAAGAATAAGGATACTATAGGTCCATTAAAGGCAGCAGATAGAGAGCTGGTTAATTCTGGGGAGGAGATTAGTAAAACTCTGAATGAGTATTTTTTAACTGTCTTCACCTAGAAAAACATGCAGGATATGCCAGATAGTGAACAGATGTTTAGAGCAGATGAGAATGAGAAGCTGACATATTTCCATAACTAGGGAGATAGTGGAACAGGAGATAGATAGGCTAAATAAGTTTAAGACACCAAGACCAGATGAAATATATCACAGAGTACTTAAGGAATGCAAAGAGATTATTAGTGAGCCGTTAGTTTCTGTCTTTAGGAAATCACTTGAGTCAGGTGAGGTACCAGTAATGTGGAGGCAGGCTAATGTAGTACCCATCTTTAAGAAAGGAAATAAAACTTAAGCCTATAATTATAGACCTGTCAGCTTAACTTCAGTTGTAGGTAAAATAATGGAGTCAATAATAACGAGGAACATTAGGGAGCATTTAGAGAAACATAACTTGATAAATTAGTCACAGCATGGCTTCACGAAGGGGAAGTCTTGCCTGACGAACTTGTTAAGTTTTTACAGTAAAGTGTATGAGGCAGTAGATAATGGTGATAGTTATGACATCTTATATCTGGACTTTAGTAAAGAGTTTGACAAGGTACCCCATCAAAGGCTCCTGAGAAAGGTTAGGGCACACGCAATAGATGGGAAGGTGTTAGGCTGGATAAGGTCGTGGCTAAGTGACAGGCGACAATGAGTTGTAATAAACGGCTCTAAATCCGAGTGGGGTCATGTAATTAATGGGGTGCCACAGGGATCAGTATTAGGGCCATTGTTGTTTTTAATATATATTAATGACTTGGATAGTGGAATTAGTAGTGATGTTAGTAAATTTGTGGATGACACAAAGATAGGTAGATTAATTAGGTCAGAATCGGATGCCATCGCCTTGCAGGCAGATTTAGATAGGATGAATGAATGGACGGACAGATGATAAATGCAGTTTAATATCAACAAATGCAAAGTACTCAGCGTAGGTAGAGGAAACCCACACCGTAGGTACACAATAAACAACCAAACTCTGGTAGGTTCAGGGTACGAAAAAGATTTAGGAGTTATAGTTAGCTCTGAACTCCGTTTAGGAAAGCAATGGATAGAGACCAGAAACAGGGCAAATAGGGTATTAGGATTCATTTTTAGGAGTGTTAAAAGTAGAAGGTCCGAAGTAATATTAAAGTTATATTTGGCGCTGGTCAGACCTCATCTAGACTAGGCTGTGTAGTTCTGGTCCCACATTACAGGAAAGATATAGGTCTATTAGAATCAGTACCATTTGAGAACCAGTTTCTTCCTGTATCTTTCTTAAACCAAAATTTTTCAAGCTTGAACCCGATATTTCTTGTTCAATTCTGGTTGCTGATCCTAAGAATTTTGTTTACATCCCTCTTGTTATAACCCTTATACCACTTAAAGACTTAAAAACATAAGAACATAAGAAATAAGGGAAGCTGCAAGAAGCGACCAGGCTTACACGTGGCAGTCCCTGTATGAAACGCACCTACCTATTTCCATCTGCTATCCCCATCTAAACTTGTCTAATCTTCTCTTAAAGCTCTCTAGTGTCCTAGCACTAACTACATGATTACTGAGTCCGTTCCACTCATCTACCAATCTATTTGAGAACCAATTTTTTCCTATCTCCTTCCTAAACCAAAATTTGTCAAGCTTGAACCCGTTATTTCTTGTTCTACCCTGGTTGATGATCCTAAGAATTTTGCTTACATCTCCCTTGTTATAACCCT
Source organism: Scylla paramamosain (assembly GCF_035594125.1). NCBI lineage: Eukaryota > Metazoa > Arthropoda > Malacostraca > Decapoda > Portunidae > Scylla > Scylla paramamosain. Next base: position 15,846,575 of record NC_087152.1, read on the forward strand.
TATACCATTTAAAGACATCTATCAGGTCCCCTCTTAACCTACGTCTCTCTAAAGAATGTAAATTTAACAGCTTCAACCTCGCCTCGTAAGGGATACTCCTCATCCCCTGTATCCTTTTAGTCATTCTCCTCTGTACTGATTCTAATAGACCTATATCTTTCCTGTAATGTGGGGACCAGAACTGCACCGCGTAGTCTAGATGAGGTCTGACCAGCGCCAAGTATAACTTTAATATTACTTCCGGCCTTCTACTTTTAACACTCCTAAAAATTAATCCTAGTACCCTATTTGCCTTGTTTCTGGCTTCTATGCATTGTTTCCCTAGACGGAGTTCAGAGCTAATTATAACTCCTAAATCTTTCTCGTACCCTGTACCTACCAGAGTTTGGTTGTCTAATGTGTATCTATTGTGTGGGTTTCCTCTACCTACGCTAAGCACTTAGCATTTATTGATATTGAATTGCATTTGCCATCTATCCGTCCATTCATTCATTCTATCTAAGTCTGCCTGCAAGGCGATGGCATCCGATTCTGACCTAATTAATCTACCTATCTTTGTGTCATCCGCAAATTTACTGCCTTCTATCAGGTCCCCTCTTAACCTTCGTCTCTCTAAAGAATGTAAATTTAACAGCTTCAATCTCGCCTCGTAAGGAATACTCCTCATTCCCTGTATCATTTTAGTCATTCTCCTTTGTAGTGGTAGATGAGTGGAACGGAGTTAGTGCTAAGACATTAGGGAGCTTTAAGAGAAGATTAGACGAGTTTATGGATGGAGATGATAGGTGGAAATAGGTAGGTATATTTCATATAGGGACTGTCACGTGTAAGCCTGGTCGCTTCTTGCAGTTTCCCTTATTTCTTATGTTCTTATGTCCTTCCTCCTCCTCCTCCTCCTCCTCCTCCTCCTCCTCCTCCTCCTCCTCCTCCTCCTCCTCCTCCTCCTCCTCCTCCTCCTCCTCCTCAACCCTCATCTCTTCTATTCTAAGCGTTTTTCATACGTCCTTTGTCTCTACGTATAAAAAAGAATGAAGAGATATGTTTGCTTTGGTCTTCATTTCTTGGCGTGGGTCATATTTCAAGCTTTATTTGTATTTCGTACGTGGAATGAAGCAAGAGTGAATTCATGGCTTCATATTTGAATACATAAAGTGTGTGTGTGTGTGTGTGTGTGTGTGTGTGTGTGTGTGTGTGTGTGTGTGTGTGTGTGTGTGTGTGTGTGTGTGTGTGTGTATGTGTGTGTATTTTATAAGTTTATTCTATATGTCATTTTTTTTAATTTTTTTCTCTCTCTTTCTTTCTTTCCTGATTTCTTTCTCCATGCATTAGATTTGTTTAATTGCTTGCTTATTTATCTATTTATTCGTTACTTATCTCAACATAAAAGTCAAGTTTCCGTTATTTTTTGGGGTGGTTGATAAAATATACATTACCTTTCGTGTATGTTTTGTGTATTTATCTCCGTCTCTCTCTCTCTCTCTCTCTCTCTCTCTCTCTCTCTCTCTCTCTCTCTCTCTCTCTCTCTCTCTCTCTCTCTCTCTCTCTCTCTCTCTCTCTCTCATTTTTTTTATGTAACGAACTCAGACTTGGACACTACAAGGAATCTCCTCCTCCTCTTCCTCCTCCTCCCCCTCCTCCTCCTCCTCCTCCTCCTCCTCCTCCTCCTCCTCCTCGTCTCTCCCCTCATATATCTTCCCTCTCCCTTCATCCCCTGCTCTCCTCATAGCCTTCCAAAGACCACTGTAACCTGAATATAGTACATTCTTTGTTTTCCTGTCCTATTTCCGACTCATGTAATCCTGCCTAACATTAGGACTCTTTTTGTTCCCTATATACAAGAAGTTAAGTCATTTTTTTAGGGATACATTTTCTTATGGGAAATATAACAGGAAGAGAGAGAGAGAGAGAGAGAGAGAGAGAGAGAGAGAGAGAGAGAGAGAGAGAGAGAGAGAGAGAGAGAGAGAGAAAGAGAGTGTCAAATATTTATAAGCACTTCAGAATAGATATACTAGTACATACATCCTACTACTCCATTATAAATATTTCAACATACGTTACTCGTAAAAATACCTTTCATCAATACCATTCCATTAACAGAAAAGAGAGAGAAAAAAAATATATACTACAATTCAATGTTTCACCTTTTTTTTCTATCCATCCTTTCCTCTCACTCTCTCTTCCTCTCTCTTTCGTTCTCTCTCACTGCACAAAAAAAGTTGAATTCTTAACCTATGACTAATAAAATAAAAGGTCCTTGATTATTTTTTTCCATGCTCCCTCCCCATACGAGTTTAATATAACAAAATGGGAGACAGTAACGAATAGGTAGAGGGGAAGGAAAGAAAGGACAGGAGAAGAAAGAGCAGAGAGGGAGAAAATTGGGTAGGCGGAGTGAGAGGGGAGAAGGCGGACACAGAGAAAGACAAGGAGAAGGACAGACAGAGGGAGAGAGACGTGGGGGAGACATAGAGATAGACGAAGAGATGGGAGGAGGAGATGTAATTGTAGAGAAGTATACCGAACAGGGAGACAGAGGGTAACGTGAATAAAGGGGAGGAAGAGTGAGTGGAGGAAGGGAAGAGACGGGGAGAGGGAGGAGGAATGGGTGAGGGGTGGAGTGAGGGAGAAGAATGTGTAGTGATAGTGGAAGAGAGGGAGGGGAGAAGGGGAAATGGAATTGAAGAAATAAGTGACGAGAGAGAGAGAGAGAGAGAGAGAGAGAGAGAGAGAGAGAGAGAGAGAGAGAGAGAGAGAGAGAGAGAGAGAGAGAGAGAGAGAGAGAGAGAGAGAGAGAGAGAGAGAGAGAGAGAGAGAGAGAGAGAGAGAGAATGTCAGCACCATGTCTCGGCACGAAATTGTGGTTAAGGTCACCCACATTGGTGCCGAGTCCTCTCACGTTGGCGGAGACCACGGTCTGGCGGAGACTACGGTCACCTGACCATGGTCTCCGCCAACGTGAGAGGACTCCGCACCAATGTGGGTGACCTTAGACACAATTTCGTGCTGAGACATGATGCTGACATTGTCGCAGTGACAGAAACGTGGCTGACTGACGAGGTGGAGCCGACGTTCGGCAGAATATCAGACTACTCCCTGTCGGTGAGGATGGACCGAGAAAATAGAGCAGGCGGTGGTGTCGCTGCCAAGGACGGCCTCCAAACACAGGAACTCGAGGTAGCCGTGCCACACCTGATGGAGGCACTGTTCTTCAGGGTGGTACTTGCAGACAACAGTGGGCTTCTCCTCTGTATCATGTACCGCCCCTCGAGACAAGGACGAGCCCCGCTAGACTTCCTGACGGAGGAACTCGACACCCTGCTCCAGCGTCACAAGTGTTCCCATGTGATGATATGATAGTGGGGGACTTGAACTTCCACATGGAGCAGGATGCCTTCAATAATCTCCCGGCGGTTCAGGGCCCGACCAACCATGTCACCTTCCTTACACACGAGCGGGGAGGGCTGCTGGACCCTGTGGTGACAGACCTACCCGAAGCCAGCATCAAGTGAAAGCAGCTAGGACCAGTGGGCAGCTCAGACCACTTTGCTGTGCTGTCTCAGGTCGAGCTGCTAACGGCGAGGGAAGACGCTATCCCGCGTACTGTCTGGCTTTGGGACAGGGCGGACTGGCCATCCATGAAGCAGGACATGATGAACACGGACTGGGAGGCCCTAATGGGAGATGCTGAGACCAAGGCACGCACCCTCACCACTAGGCCCCTTGCCCTCCAACAGCAGCATGTGCTCCAGGCCTGGTGATCCTGCCTTGTTTGGTTTTCGCTGCAGAGCATCTGCCGAGGCCAAGCATGCTGCCTGGGTGAGGTACAAGCGACACCCGTCACGCAGGAACAAGACGCTGCACCGAGAGGCGTGTGAGAGGATGACGTCCATCTGCAGATGGGCGAGGAATCAGCTAAGGGAGGACAGAAGGCGAAAGCTCAGTGGCCCCAGGTGTTGGCAACAAGACTTGGTGGAATCTGGTGAAGGAGCAGCAAGGAGCATGTCACCGCGAGACTCTTCCTCCACTCACCAGACCTGACGAATCCACCGTCACGAGCAGTGCAGACAAGGCCACACTCCTCGCCGAGCTTTTCGCCAACAAGGTGAAGGTTGATGATCCGGCACGACCTCTACCACAGCTGGTCCCGGAAACAGACTGCACTGTCGCCACTGTCTTGGTGACGGCAGAGCAGGTTGAGCGTCTACTCGGTGCGGTGGAAATGGGTAAAGCCACAGGCCCGGATGACGTCAGCCTACGGCTCCTCAAGCTCTGCGCTAGAGAGCTGTCAGCTCCTCTCACCACCGTCTTCACATCTTGCCTGAGGGAGAAGTGGCCCTCATTATGGAAGGAAGCGCGTGTGGTCCCGGTCCACAAGAAAGACTCAAGGTCTGAACCCAGCAACTACAGACCCATCTCTCTGCCTTCAGTGGTGGGCAAGTTGCTGGAGCAAATAGTGTCTGTTGTCATCTGCCAACACCTGAGCGAGAACCACCTCCTCTCAGAAAGGCAGTTTGGCTTCAGGCCTGGCCGATCCACTACAGACCTCCTCCTCATCCTCTCCAAGAACTGGCAAGACGCCCTGGAAGAAGGCCTGGACACACTTGTGGTGGCCCTGGACATTGCTGGGGCTTTCGACAGGGTCAGGCACGCGGGGCTCGTTGAAAAAGCTTCGCTCCAAGAGTGTCCAAGGTGACCTGCTAATGCTGCTCGAAGATTACCTCCAGGGCAGGACCCTTTAGGTAGTAGTCAACGGGCAGTCATCAAGGCCTTCACTTGTCCGGGCTTCATTCTCACAAGGCTCCGTCTTGGACCTAGTCCTATGGAACATATACATTGATGACTTCCTCCGGCAGCTGTCATTTGTGGCAGCATACGCCGACGACTGCACACTCTCCTGCTTCTACTGCCGCCTCGACAGTCAGCGTGCCATCACTGAGCTGAACAGGGAGCTCGGACTGGCGGAGCAGTGGGGAAAGATGTGGCAGGTTAACTTTGCTCCTGAGAAGGCACAGGCGATGGTCATCTCGCGGTCCCCAGGTGCCTCACACGCAGTCTCAGAACAGCTGCGTTTTGGAGACAAGAGCCTGCCACTCCAGGATTACATCAAGATCCTGGGCGTGTCTGTGGACCGCGGCTTACACTTTGATCACCACATCGCTGTCGTCACCAGCCAGACCTCTCCGAATCTTTTCCCTGCGCAGGATGGCGAACACCCTCGACCGACGGGGCATTCTCACGCTATACAGGGCACAGATACGCCCATGTATGGAGTACGGTGCCCTGTCCTGGATGTCGAGTGCCACATGCAGAGACTGGATACTGTGCAGCGGCGAGCCCTGAGCTTGGTGGCCACCGACGAGGACAAACAGTACCCAGCACCAGTAACGTCACTGAAGCACCGCCGGGATATGTCGGCACTAGTGGTGTGCCACAAAACTCAGGTGCAGAGAGTCCCTCACCTTGACCACCTGAGGCTGCTGCCACACACAGTGCAGAGGTGCACCAGAGCTGCGGCCCGTAGCGACGAGCTAGTGAAGGTGCCTCGATCTCGTTCTATCCAACACCAGCGCATCTACACAGTCAGGACTTCGCGGCTGTGGAACATGTTCATGGTGGCCACGCCTCAAGTGCAGGACATGTCTACACACCAGGTGAAGCTGGCAGCCCACAGGTGGCGTAGCACGCACCTGTCCCCACTGATGCTTTATTTTTTTTAGTCTTGCATTAATATATTTAATTATTCTATATTGTTATCTTAATGTTAATTATGTACAGTGTTATTCCCTGTAAATAATATTATCATAGGCTTTATAAATAATTCCATATTCAACGTGAAATTTTAAGCCTTTCTGTAAATATTTGTTTAAATAAAAGAGAGAGAGAGAGAGAGAGAGAGAGAGAGAGAGAGAGAGAGAGAGAGAGAGAGAGAGAGAGAGAGAGAGAGAGAGAGAGAGAGAGAGAGAGAGAGAGAGAGAGAGAGAGAGAGAGAGAGAGAGAGAGAGAGAGAGAGAGAGAGAGAGAGAGAGAGAGAGAGAGAAAAGGAGAAATATGCTAATCTTTATAATACTTAATAACTGAGTACACGATCTCTCTCTCTCTCTCTCTCTCTCTCTCTCTCTCTCTCTCTCTCTCTCTCTCTCTCTCTCTCTCTCTCTCTCTCTCTCTCTTTCTTCCTTTTCGTTGCATTTCCAAGTCATATTTATGTACTAGAAAATGCTTTTGAAGTCTTTATCCTAGTTGTGGTATTGGATGTTAAATAATGCCATTTTTTGGTTATCCTAGAAGATAAAAGTTCTGGTAACGGTAAGGAAAAAAAATGTTGATGGTTGATGGTGAATAATGAAAAGAAATTGACACACACACACACACACACACACACACACACACACACACACACACACACACACACACACACACACACACACACACACAAATGCGCACGCACGGACACACACACACATCGCCATAAAAATTACTATAAATACCATGTACTTTTAATGCAGGGATAAAAATAAATAGTTAAAAATACACGACGCCCTTACTCTGATTTTTATAAAGGTGACTCATATTCCGGAGTAAAGAAAACTTACTATTATTGGCAGCCTGGCGACCCTTTGGCCTTGTTTCATACTGAGGGGGAGGCAAGGGTGCAGTGACCTGGCCCCAGAGAGAGAGAGAGAGAGAGAGAGAGAGAGAGAGAGAGAGAGAGAGAGAGAGAGAGAGAGAGAGAGAGAGAGAGAGATTGTGTGGGTAGAAACAAGCGAAAAAAAACTTTCTGGTAATCTATATAATATCTGAATTCTGTTTAATGTTTCATAATAAAATACAAGAAATTGAGCTAGGAGCATTCTGATTTAGACATTTTAGTGTGTGTGTGTGTCATTCACCTGCTGCTGGTCACCAAGCCAGCCGTTACCCTACGGAAAGAGCTCAGAGCTCATATTAGCCGATCTTTGAATAAGACTGAGACCACTCACATACCACACACCGGGACAGCGAGGCCACAACCACTCGGGTTACATTAAGTACCTACTTGGTGCTGGGTGAACACATTAAGAGGTTCGCCCACTTGCCTCGCCGCGCCCGGGACTCAACCGGGGCCTTCTCGGTTGTGACCCGAAAGTGCTGACCACTACACTATGTGTGTGTGTGTGTGTGTGTGTGTGTGTGTGTGTGTGAAAGGACAAGTCACTTGGTACATAATATTTTAGAAGAGCACGTTTGCCGTTCTTAAAATTAACAAGAAAACTCTACTTATAGTTGTGAAAACACTACTTACAGTTGTGACACTTGCCTAAGTTTGGGAAAGTACTGGCAGGTTCACAGCTCCTGTTCCTTATAAGCTAAATATTTTGGAGTCCATATTCCTTCTTTATTATTGTCATTGTTGTTATATGTTGTTTTTGTTTTATGTTCTTTGGTCTTAAAATAGATTCTTTGACTAATCCTTCCTTATTGAGCTTAGTTGAAATGTTGGTATCCAAATAGATTTCTTGAGTAATACAACTTCCTTATTGAGCTTAGTTATGACTCTTTCTCTGGACTTTTCATTAGGAGTCTATTATTTATCAGGCGAGTAGCAACTGAGTACCACAATGCTCTTTAGAAGTGATAGACAACAAGGGTCAGTGATCAATAGAAGACAAACAGGATCTACTGGTGTCACTGATCAGGCATCCCTTGGATCCCCTACACAAATGTTTAATAAAGGAGGTAGTGATAAAGGCTTAATTTCCGGTAGGTATATAGAGTAGAGCTTAAATATATTAACATAAAAAAAAAAATGGAGAAAGGAGCAAAAAGGGAGGGAAGGGAATGAGAGAGAGAGAGAGAGAGAGAGAGAGAGAGAGAGAGAGAGAGAGAGAGAGAGAGAGAGAGAGAGAGAGAGAGAGATTTTTGAATATTTTTTTCCCAAAGCTTTTCACCGTATTAACATCAGCGAAAGTGACCCAGATCCGACAAAAGTTAGGGCCCACCACTGCCCTTGGCGACTGTAAGCAACTAGGTTTTTCACAAAGCACCAAGCAGAGCGGAAAACCTACAATCAACATTCAGTTTTGGCCAACGCACGATACTTTAGTTATGAGTCCGTTTTTTTTTTACTCTGCAAGCGAAGACAGGCAGTATTTTCTTTCTCTCTTTGGTCATCGTGGGGCGGCGTCGCTTCCCACTGCCTATAACTCTGGAGTAAAGGTTTCTATTTAAGTTTGATGATTTTTGGGATATTACTGTGTGTGTGTTATGTCACTTGGTGCTTTGCAGAGACTTTGTAAAGGCGAAAAAAGAAATAAAAAAAAGATAAACTGATAAATCAATGAGGATAAAATCAAATAAAAATAAGAAAAATAAACAAACGCAATAACATAACAGCAGAATATACAGCAAAAGCTGTTTTTGTATAATCATTTAGGCTCTCTCTCTCTCTCTCTCTCTCTCTCTCTCTCTCTCTCTCTCTCTCTCTCTCTCTCTCTCTCTCTCTCTCTCTCTCTCTCTCTCTCTCACACACACACACACACACACACACACACACACACACACACACACACACACACACACATACACACACGCGCGCGCTCGCGCTGTTTCCTTTCAGTATTGTTTGTTTGTATTTTATTTGAATTATCCACAACACCCACGACTTCTCTTTCAGCTGCGCCCTCCCCCTTCCCGCATTGCGACAGTACCACCCGGGGCGCGAGGGAGGGGAGGCACATACGTAGACGTGCAGTGTTTACATAAGGCTGGCACTATTATCTCACCTCCCCGTGTTACTAAAGGCTGATCGTGTTTTCTTAGTGGGTGTTTGTGGGTGTTTGTGGGTGTGAGTGTAGTGTGTTGTTGGAGTTGTTGCTGTTGTTATGTGTTATTGTTTTTTTGGCTTATCATTATTGCTGGTATTGGTATTGTTGCTACTGTTGGTACTACTACTACTACTATTATTACTACTACTACTACTACTACTACTACTACTACTACTACTACTACTACTACTGCTACTACTACTAGTACTGCTACTATTATTGACTTTTTATTAATATTGTATTTGTGTAGGAATAGTATATTCTTATTGCTGTTCGTATTATCTAATTTTATTACTTTATCATTATTGCTTCTACTACTTCTTTTAATACTGCCTCTACTGCTACTACTACCACTTCGTCTACTTCTGCTACCATCATCATTTTCGTTATGAAAGAAAATAAACTTTTTCAACGAATAAAATAAGTTTCAAGGATGCTTTTGTTATCTGGAGAACCAGGCAGCCTTGCAATGTATACTCTTTCCCTCTCTCTCACACACACACACACACACACACACACACACACACACACACACACACACACACACACACACACACACACACACACACACACACACACACACACACACACATCCACACACACACACGCACAGAACCACTTATCACTCCACGTCGTAGAACAAAAAAAAATCTTGTCGCCTTAAAAATCCTAAAACAAAACAGAATAAAGGAAAACAAATATATCTTCCCCCAGTAAACAAAAAAAAAAAAGGAAAAAAATTGAAACGGTAAAGGGAAGAAAAGAAAAACAAAAACACAAATAAAATGCAAGAAGGCTACAGTTCTAGCACATTTTCATGGTAAACTTAAACTCTTTTGTGCATTATGTTTCAGGCGCTGGACCGCGACCCACCGACAGGACGCAGCGTGTGGCGGGTGAAGGTTACTGTGAGGGACGGGCAGATGGGCGCCTGGCAGGAGAGGGATGAGGAAGGGGACGGGCGCTACTACTCCCCTCAGTCTCATGGCCTCTCCAGAAGACTTCACCGCGCCACTGGGAAGGACCAAGGAGTAGCGATAGGAGGGGAGTCTGACTCAGCGCTGGTGGTGATTGAAGCAGCAGAGACAACGGCACCAGTTTCAGACGCTGATGCAAAACGCCATAACAGTAACGGTGTCCTGAGGAGGATGAAGAGGAGCAGCAGAATTAGTTGTAGTAGTAACAGTAGTTGTTGTAGTAGTAGTGGTAGTGGTAGCAGTAGTAGTCTTTGTAGTAGTAACCACCACATTGAGCTGCCTTTACACCTCAGATCTACTAGTGATATCACTACTGCTACCACTACTACTATTATGACTACTACAACTACCATTGCCACTGTCACTACCACTGCTACCACTACAGCTACACCCACTCTCACCTCTTTGGGCAGCGAGGAAAGAGCTGCTGTACATGAAATAAGTGAAACCGAACTCGTATCATCTCTTGCTCGAGGTGGAGAGAAGGAAGAACCTCAATGGGGCAACCTAAGAGCAGAAATGCACTGGGAAATTCGATCTCATTTACCTTATGACGATGAGGTGGAGTCCTGGAGGTGGCGGAGGAAACGGAGGAGAAAAGCAGGTAGAGAAAACTGGTTAAGACGGGAAAGTGAGGACGAGAAGAGAGAGAAGATAGAAACGCAAGGACGGGGACAAGGAGCAGGAGGAGGAGGAGACATGCTATTAGATTCTCCGGCGAGGCAGCACCGTAACTCCGCCTTAACGACTCATGCCAACACTATCACGACATCAATCGGAGGCCATCACACTACGGGCGTCTTCAAGTGGCCTCACCCCAGCTCCCTTCAGCTCCCCGTCGCCCCTTCCGGCAGGCAGTTTCTCCTTGACGCAGCAAAGCCTGTTCTTGCAAGACACGCTGTCAAGGGTTTTTCTTCCCCCTCACTCCTTTTTCCTTCATTCGGTAAGAGAGAGAGGGCTAAGAGAGGACAAGGAATTGGAAGGAGAAAGAGAGAGGTGAACGACATCATTCTGCTCGGGTCTCGCGGGGCGGCAGGGGACGGGCGGAGGAAGGACGTGAGCGTGGAGAAGGCTGCCCGTTACCTGGCGCACACTCTGAAAAATGACCGAAGCATTGTGAACGATGGCCCAGGAGAGCGAGCAGAGCGGGACCCCAACGAGGCCGCTACTATCGCCATCACCAACCTCAACAGCACCGCAAGCGCCTTCCTTCCTCCCTCCTCGCCCTGCTCTTCCTCTACTTTTATCTTCCACGCTGCCGAGAGACGAAGATTTCTGCGCCCAAACTCCACTTGCCGCCCATCCATCTCCTCCGCCATAACCTTTTCCGCGCGGAGGAAAAAGGCAGCAGGAACAGGTGGAGTGAAAGGAAAAAATGGGCGTCTCATTTACGGTGTTTTCAATGCATCGCCGAGACTCCTAATCCACGTCCCCGCTGCGGGCCGGGATAAAAGGAGTCTTGATGGAACCGCGCGCCTGGGCGCTCCGAGGAGGCCCAGCGGCAAGGCATTACACACTCCTCATGCATCCCGCGCCTCCCTCCACCAGCCCCATACCTCAAAATTAAGAATGCGCCTTCCCAACCCGGTAATAAATCCAAGACGCAGAGGCAAGCGCGAGGCAGCGGCCTGGAAGATATACCGACACCGCCAAGTTCTCAGGACGCAGGAAACTTTGAGGAACGTGCAGCGCAAGGACCCGCCAGCCGCTGAGGGAAGCCAGGCAATGGGACGAGAAGATGTGCAACTTCCCACGTCCGGCGCTGAGGATTTACTGGTGATGTCGCCTCGCTTTGCACCCACCGAGATTGATCTTCCTTCTACTTTTACTTCTTTGTCCTCATCTGTCGCCTCCACTGCCTCATCATCCGGCCCCAATACACACCCCTCCTCTTTAACCTCCTCCTCTGCGGCGCCTTCATCCTTTCCGTCCTCTTCCCCCTTCACCTTACAGATGCTTTGGGCGGATAAAAAGAGCCCTGCCATTGAGCGTCCATCCCTGGAGAATCCCTCTGACAAGCCCTTGAAGACCCGTCACGCGGCCAGGAGGGAGCAAAGGGACCTGGAGACGACCTTCCGCACGAATTACAAGGAGGAGGAGGAAGAAGATGACAGGAATGGTTACGGAGAGTGCGTTTACTTCACCCCATCCCTGACTACCTCGCGGCAGCCTCCCACCGTAACACCTGAAGGAGGGAGTGAAGGGGGAGGGACTGGAGGTGGAAGGGCACAGCACGTGGCGGAGACAGTGCTGACGGTGATGGTGAAGGATATCAATGACAACGCTCCAGTCTTCCCCAACACCACCATCTACGGACAAGTACAGGAGAACGGCGCAGCGAGTGAGTAGAAAATATTGCTGGTTTTATTTTCTCTCTCTCTCTCTCTCTCTCTCTCTCTCTCTCTCTCTCTCTCTCTCTCTCTCTCTCTCTCTCTCTCTCTCTCTCTCTCTCTCTCTCGTACTGTACTTTAAGGCCAGTCTTTTTTAAGTTAGTTGATGTGGATTGGTTCGTTTAGCAAATGTTCGACGGAGAGAGACTGATCATCATCCATCGCGATTTTTTTTTTTCTGCTGCCCCTTCTTTTTTTTCCGTCATTTTTCAAAGCATGAGGGATGAGCGGGGTGGGGAACCTTACTTTCTGTTAAAAATTGTACTTTTTCAATCTCTTGCTTTTCCTATGCTACTACATGATGGTGAGTCTGGGTATTCTGTTGACATTTACGTATATATAATTTCAGTACCTCTGTCAGTGATGGCTGGGATGTGGACGGTGATTTTTCTTTCTTTTTTTCTCTTCTTTTTGTTAAGTCTAAAGAATAGTTAGGATTCCTCACTGATATTTTCTTTATTCCTGCATGGCAGAGTGGTAATCTAAGGTCACAAAGATTTCCCCCCCAAAAAAAAAAATAAATAAATAAAATAAAATAAGTCCCTTTGTAATGTGAAACCGAAAAAAGAACCAAATGAATTAACCAATTTAGTTTTAATCGTCTATAATCCATTAGGCCAAACAAGACTTACAGTATTACCGAGTTACTGAAGGTGGTGATGTCACAAAGTCCAATAAATTTCAATGTCCATAAATCAAGTAGTTATTGATATATGTACTCATGAACAGCTTTATGTTAAGAGCCACACAGAGACCAAGAAGAACTGGATACATAACAAGTGCAGGGAGTTGTATAAGACTTGACAGAATGCATACTACGTTAATGGATTTCCTTCTCTCTCTCTGCTTTATTTTTTCTTTATGTAAAAGGGACACTGGCCTAGGGCAAGAAAAGAATAAAAAAAAAAAGGCTTAGTGAGGTGTCAGTCCCCAAAGAAATATCAAACGAATTATCCAAAACTGAAGGATAATTGTCTTTGAATACATATCTACTAATTTCGCTGGTGACGGTGGCTGTGATGGTAGTGATAGTAGTGGTGGCAGTGGTGGTGGTGGTAGTAGCGAGTCATGTGTATTAAAGAAGCGAGAAGCTGTGGTGATGGTTGTGGTAGTGGTAGTAGTAGTGAATCATCTATATTAAAGAAGCGAGGAGCTGTGGTTTAGTGTGGCAGCCCGTCATGATGCGTCTTGCTGGTGGTGGTGCAGGTGATGGAGGTGCGGTGAGGTACTTAATGACCATAAACCGAACCACTTCTTC
>NC_087152.1:15865000-15877500 GCF_035594125.1 Scylla paramamosain
AAGAGTAAAATGGAGAAGGTGGAGAAGAAAAATAATATAATAGGAAATGAGGAATATGAGAAAACTTAGAGACAAGAGTTAGAAGAAGAAGAAGAAGAAGAAGAAGGATGAAGAGGAGGAGGAGCAGGAGGAGGAGGAGAAGGAGGAGGAGGAGGAGGAGGAGGAGAAGGAGGGAGGAGGAGGAGAAGGAGGAGGAGGAGGAAGAAGAAGAAGAAGAAGAAGAAGAAGAAGAAGAAGAAGAAGAAGAAGAAGAAGAAGAAGAAGAAGAAAAGTGAACAAATAGGAACAAAGAAGAGGAGAACGAGGAGTAGAACAAGGAGAAGAAAGACGTTAAGGATAAGAAAAAAGGAGGAAGAGGAAGATAAGCAGAAGCAAGAGGAAAAGAATCCATTTACGTATGTACAAAGAAAAAAATAATTAACATAAAACCCAAAGTCCAATAGATTATCACAGTATTCTCTGCTTATGTGATTTCAATTCCACTAGTCTATTTCTAGCGAGAGAGAAGGCTTATGAAAGTGAAAAAGGCTCCACCCTGTCCACCCACTCATCCTGTACAACCAACAAGAAAAAGAAAAAGACAAAGAACAAGGCATTTTTCTAAAAGAACAGATAGTGAAATTTCTATTGGTCAGAAGAGAGAGAGAGAGAGAGAGAGAGAGAGAGAGAGAGAGAGAGAGAGAGAGAGAGAGAGAGAGAGAGAGAGAGAGAGAGAGATTTGTAATTGTTCTTCCAAATTCTCTTAAATACTGTTTCTTCGTTTTTAATATTTTTCCTTTTTTTTCATATTTTGTTGTTCCCATCCCCACCCTCGTGAATGATGCTATTTAGCCAATCTTATTTCTTATTTCACTCCGTGGCCGCTGATCACCCGCCACTGCATTGTAACGCGAGGTGAGGCGAGGGGAGCCGTGACCTTGCAAACTAGCAGGGAAGGAATGACTGCAATCATGATCCTCCCTTGCTTGCGTGTGTGTGTGTGTGTGTGTGTGTGTGTGAGAGAGAGAGAGAGAGAGAGAGAGAGAGAGAGAGAGAGAGAGAGAGATTGTGTGTGTGGGTGTTACAAAAGACTAGAAATGGCTTACGTAATAGTGTAAGAGGTAAGCAAAGCAAGTTATCAAATTAAAAAGCTGGTGCTATTGTTTAAAAGGTTGAATATCTTGAAACAAATGAATAAAAGCTATTGTTCTTATATAAGCATAACTGACATCTCTCTTCCCCAGACTTCTCTCAGATACTGACGTTAACAGACTAGACTATTTGTAATTAAGGGGTATTCATCTATTGGTCTTCTTTTTAAGTTCTTAGAAATGTTTACAAATTTTCAGCCTACATGAACATTCCTTTTTGTCTTATCAACCATAACTTCTGAAACTTCTGCAATTAATTGACAGTCGACCGGATAAAGTTTGAAAGGATTACATAGAATTGTATATATGTAAGATAACCAACAGTAACAGACCTTTAACTTCATATATGTTTTTTTTTTTGGGGGGAGGGGTGACTGTCTTAACTATTAGTAAAATCAGATAGAATAGCAACAAAGGAGAGGAAGAAGACGAGGATGAGAAGGGGGAAGATAATAAGGACGAAGAAAGGAAGGAGGAGAATGACGAGAACGAGGAGGTGGGGAGGGAAGAGGAGGGCAAGAAGGAGGAGGAAAAAGAACTAAAACAATAAAAAAAAAAAAAAAAAAACAAGAACAAGAAAACCAGAAGAGGAGGAGGAGGACGAGGAATAGGAGAAAGAGCAGAAAGAGTAGGAGGAGGAACAGCAAAATTAGGACGAGAAAGAACAAGATAGAAGAGGAACAAGACTAAAAAGACTCGATGTGGCGCCGTCTTGTGGCGACGCGAAGTGACTGATGGGACGTGGAGTAGGTTTCGTCTTTTAACGCTGGTGTGAAGAAGATTCAGAAGTAATGGACATGAGAAGGAGAGGCATCAGTCACAGTAACGCCCGTGAAGAGAGACAAAGAATATTAAGAAGATTTTGCGAAGGAAATTCTCGAAAAATAATGATAAATTGTGTTTTTATATTCCTCTCCTTTAAAATAATCTGCAGGTAAAGGATTTTCTTATGAATTAATTTATGGGGTCAGACTAGATAAAGTTAGATTAAAAAAGGGAATACGAAAAAATTGGTTTTCAATCAAGAAGGGTGACGTAAGCAAAATTCATAGGAGCAGTGAGCAAGATAGAACGAGAAAAATGGGATCAAGGTTGAAAAATTTAGTTTTAAGAAAGAAACCAGAAGGAACTGGTTCTCAGATAAAGTGGTAGATGGATGGAGTAAGCTGAGTAATAAGGTTCTTAGTGCTGGGCCATTAGGAAAATTAAAAGAATATCAGACAGATTTATGGAAGAGGATGATAGGTGGAAATGGATAGATATGCTTCACTCAGGGACTGCCACGTATAGGCCTGACGGCTTCTTGCAGCTTCCCTTATTTTCTTATGTTCTTAAAACACACATACACACACACACACACACAAAGAAGAGACCACTAATAAGTAAATGCAAAACCAAGATTAAGAGCAAAGAGCAGAGGCGAGATTCCGAAAGCAACAAGAAACCCGAGATGTAAAATGACGTTAGAAAGAAAGAAAGAAAGAAAGGAAAAAAAAAAAGTCAAGTGCCCGGGAAAACAATGTCGCCGGGCTAGACGGAAATGAGGAAGTGACAAAACAGGAAGCATAAGAAAAATCATGGAAAAAGTTCACTGGTGGAAAACACAAGAGGAAGAAAAATGGAAAGGAAAAGAATGTAGATAACGTAGCACCTGCCTTAGAAGAAGGAAAGAAGGTGAACAAGACACGTGGAGGAAGGAGGAGGAGAAAGAAGAGGAGGAAGAGGAGGAGGAAGACGAAAAGGAGGAAGAAAGCTGGTTAAGTTGGCACATGTAATGAAGAAAGGTAAAAGTGGGTGGGGGAAAGGAGGAATGAGAATTAAAAATAAGAAAACGGAGAAGAAAAATGGAAGAGAAGAAGAAGGAGGAGGAAGAAGTGTAAGAAGAAAAGAGGAAGAAGAGGAAGAAGAAAAGAAAGATTTATAAATAGATAAATAGAAAGAAAGAAAAAAGAAAGAAGGAAAAGAAAGAGAAAGGAAGAAAGGCAAATGAATATAGCCATAAGGAAGAAAAGGAAGAAGAAGAAGAAGAGGAGGACGAGGACGAGGAAGAAGAGAAAACGGAGGAGGAGGAGGAGGAGGAGGAGGAGGATATATTATAAGGATAAGACATTAGAAGAAGCGAGAAAACGAGAAGTAGGGAAGGATAAGGAGGAGGAGGAAGAAAAGGAACAGGACGAGGAAGAGGAGGAGGAGGAGGAGTAGGAGAAGGAGGAGAAGTAGGAGGAGGAGGAGGAGAAGGGGAAGGAGGAGGAGGAGGAGAAGGTGATAGGTGGTCCCTCAGTGAGTCAGCGCCAGAGGTTTTCTAACCAAGTAATGAGTCAATCTCAACTTACCTCATTAGGGCAGCTTGCATCGGGAACAGAGAGAGAGAGAGAGAGAGAGAGAGAGAGAGAGAGAGAGAGAGAGAGAGAGAGAGAGAGAGAGAGAGAGAGAGAGAGAGAGAGAGAGAGAGAGAGAGACAGACAGACAGACAGGGGGAGGGAGGAATTATTTATTAAAGTTAAATGCAGTGTTCGTGATAATTTTCTCATGAAAGTGAAGGTTATAATAATGTCTGTAGTTTCAAGCAGAGTTCACTGATATAGTGCACACTCTCTAAAGCAACCCAACTTACTCGGTGAAAATAAATAATTAAATAAATAAATAGATAATTGGTTAAATAAATTTTAAATAAAATCAGTGTTCTGCATTCACAAAGAAATAAAAAAAATTAAAAGCGTATCATTTGCAAATCATATAATATTTTTCAACTTGATGTCTTTTTTTTGTGTGTGTGTGTGTTTTTTTCCCACGGCAGCAAAGTTTCTGGGAAATGCAGGGTGTGTATAAAATCTTTCCCATATAATATACATTGTTGAAAGCAGAACTAAATCCTGAACTGTGTTGCTTTTTAATTCCTAACATTGCAAAACAGGATCAATTACGTCATGCGTTTATATAGAATTATCACCAGAATCTTATACACAATAATTTTGCTTAGCTCTTTATTTATTTGTTCATAACTTTCCTTTTTTTTCAGCGCACAAGGGGCCAATGGCAGAAAAAAAAGTAAAAAATGCCCACCAAGTTGTTCTTCCTTGGAATAGAGGCCAATTTTTATTCCCGGAATGTCCTCTTGAACTTTTCAAATAATTCACATCATATAGAAAGGAAAAATTGAATTAAAAAAAAAGACTGGCAGAATTTAATATTAATAGCAATGAAAGGTATAAAACATTTTATTTATTTTCCAGAAACAGAAGTCAACAGGGAGGACGAGGCGTAACCAATGTCCATTTCAAAGTCCAATGTCCAAAATTCAGCGTCTATTTCACAGAAAGCTCCATTTCTAGCCCAGCAGTGAATGTCGAGTCACTACGTATGTTCTCGTTGCCAAAATAGATTTTGCTCTATGTTTTAATGGATCATGTGAGGTGTAACAGAATTGTCATATAATTGTACTTACCAGTATACCAACCTTTAGTAATCACTTATATGTATGTATATATATATATATATATACGAGTATATATATATATATATATATATATATATATATATATATATATATATATATATATATATATATATATATATATATATATATATATATATCTGGGAGCAGCATATTGAACTCTCTTTTTCCCTTCATCACGTTCCTTAATACGTAAGTAAGAGAACACTGCGTCGTAAAAGGGAGAGATATAATTAAGCACTTTTAGCTTCTTTGGGGAACAGGCTCCAGGTACAAACGTTTACAGAGAAGGCGCAGGGTGTTTATCAGATGGCTTCTCTCTAATTATGCTAGCGAGGATTACAACAACCGCTCAAGTAAAGCTAATGGGTCTCTAATTAAGGAACATAATTTTTGCCGCGTGTTTAAAGAAGTGGGAGTGACAGTAGCTGCCTTCATGAAACCTGGGGCTGAGAAGTGTTGTTTAGAAAGATGAAAAGAAAAGGAAAGGAAAAAATTGTGCTGTGTTGAGTAGAACTGTAAGAAGATTTTTTTTTCTTTCGTCATTTTCTTCCATAATATTCCTTGCAATACGGAGTAAAAATGTAAGGATGGTAATGTTCTTGTCATTCTATATTTTCTTTTTTTCATAATTTCTCTTCCTTAGAGACAATTTGTGTTAAAAAGAATTATAAACAGTTTAATATTTTCTCTTTTTTTTGCCATTGTATTCTTTTTATTATTGAAGAAAAGTGAAAGGATGTTATTGCTCTTTTCCTTCTTTATTTCATTATGAATTTATCTTCATTAGTATCCCCTCAGTGTTGAACAGAACCAAAACATTTAATGGTCTGTTTTATCTTTCTGACTCTCTGACTCTGACTTCTCTAGCATTTGTTTCCTGCATCAAGTTTCTTATTTATGTTATCTTTCCTCGTGTTCTTTTTACGCAGGAATAATACAGTCAGACAGATTATACTCTTAAGTCTCATATATTTTTTTCTGACTCAAAACCTTTTGTGTTAACCTGCTCTTCGGAATCTGTATGATACTGGTAGTTATATTTCGCACTTTTTGCAAATAATTTTCAAACTGCTGAAGCAATTTTGGTGTAATTTTTAACATTTGTGCCCATTAAACATTATTACAATTATCACTTTAAGAATCAAGGTACAATTACTTTATTCTTTCATATACGTACGTACATGAAATATACGTATAATGTATTGATATTATACGTATGTCTTATGTACTATAAAAGGAAATGAATAAAAGAATGTATATCATGCATGAGAGAGAGAGAGAGAGAGAGAGAGAGAGAGAGAGAGAGAGAGAGAGAGAGAGAGAGAGAGAGAGAGAGAGAGAGAGAGAGAGTTTCAGGTATTTCTCTCCTTTCCACACACACACACACACACACACACACACACACACACACACACACACACACACACACACACACACACGCTCGCGTTAGCAACCAATCACCGCGCCAGGGTGCACAGCCTCCACCGATCGCTGGCCTACAAACACTCAAAACACTTGAGGAAGATAGTGATAGGCTATTTTCTCGTACTGACACTGGCAACGAACTCTAAGATTAAAAAAAAAAAAAAGGCACCATTTTCTTCCTAAATATTAGAGGTGCGGACCTCCAGACGAAGGTGTGGTTCAGGTAAGATTAGCAAACATGAATCTCAAGGACAAACTTTCTTGCTCGGCGCGGGTGAACCATCAGGGTGACACAGATCATCTTGCAGGCCGAGGTGATGAAGTCCTGGCTGTGCTACACCAAGAGATTTGTTTACCCAATTGTGACCATCTACCTCGACCCTGCTCAGCGAGAGAAGCTCCCTGGTGGGGCTTATGGATATCCCTTCTGCTGCATGCACGAGAATTTAAAGAAAATTCAAGTACTGAAAGAAAACTGCTTTGTGAAGATGAAAGTGAAGAGAGGCATGGTGACTATGCAGAAGAAGGTTGTGGATGCCAGACACCTCACCCAGTGTTGGAAGGAACACCGGGACTTTGGCAAAATCCACATTAATTTGAACGTGTCTTCATTTCATCCATTGAGTTTTAAGATGAAACTGAAAACGAAGGAATAACAGGAAAACAATGACGAACTCCCCAATGATCTGAGAAACTTTACTGTTCTGTGCGGGTTCCTACAACTATAAGAAAGACCGAAATCATCCTACAAGCCGAGGTGATCAAGCCCTGCTTGTGTTATGCCAAGAAATTTGTGTACCCAATTATGATCATCTATCTTGATCCTGCGTGGCGGGAGAAGCTTTCTTGTGGGGCTTATGGGTATCCTGTTTGCTGCATGCACGTGAATTTGAAACGAATCAAAAACATGGACCGAGATTGTTTCGTCAGGATGAAAGTCAAGAGAGGAATGGGGACTATGCGGAAGAAGGTTATCGATGTCTGACATCTCTTTTAGTGTTGGAAGGAGCATCACAATTTTGCCAAAATTCACATTAATTTGGACGTATCCTCATTTCATCCGCTGAATTTTGAGCTAGAAATGAAAACAAACAGATTACATGAAGTCAACTTGGAATTCATCAGAGCTCAAGAGCTTAAAAAGATTTCCTGCTCGGTGAGGGTTCCTTCAACTATAAGAGTGACTGAGATCATCTTACAAGTCGAGGTGATCAAGTCCTGGCTTTGCTATGCCAAGAAATATGTCTACCTAATTATGACCATTTATCTGGACCCTGCACGGCGGGAGAAGAATCCTGATGGGGCTTATGGATATCCTGTCTGCTGCATGCACATTAATTTAAAGAAAATAAAAAAAAACTGAGAGAAGACTGCTTTGTGAAGATGAAAGTCAAGAGAGGCATGGGGAATAAGAGGAAGAAGGCGATAGATGCCAAACACCTCATCCAGTGTTTGACGGAGCACAGCAAGTTTGTCAAAATCCACATTAATTTGGACGTCTCTTCATTTCATCCATTGAGTTTTGAACTGAAAATTAAAGTAAATGGGTTACAACAACCTAAGGAATTCCACAAGGCTGAAGGGGAGGAAGAACTAGCTTAAGAGAGTGTCTTGCTTGCAGCAGTCCCTGCCTCCCTCACCAACACTCCTAAGGTTGCGGGGATAGTGTTGTGTGTAATGAAAGTAATGAAGCAGGAAATACCATTGTAGTTCAGGATGACATGACAGAAGTGCAGCAAAAATTTGAAGACATAATTGAAACCAATGCAGACAAAAGTGAATATGAAGATGAGAGGGAAAACTTAAAAGAAGGCAGTGAAGAAAGGAAGTAATGAGTGGGAGGATGAGAGTGGGAAGCTGAAAAAAAAAATACAGAGGGGAAAAAGAAGATGATGGGTGTGAGGATGAGAGTGAAAAGCTGAAAATGACGAGTGGGAGGTTGAGAGTAATGAGTGGGAGGATTTGAATAATGAGTGGGAGGATATGAGTGACGAATAAAAGGATAAGAGTGAAGACGCACCCTTGGATACTAGTCTGTTGGGTGACGAGAGGCGAATAAAATGGAACTATGATGAAAAACTGTACCGATGGAGCGAGTACTGGGGCAGCGAGCGATAATACAGAAGAATGACAAACATAAAGGGGATGAATAGCGAGACTAGCGTGAGGGACTGTAAGAAGGCCCGTATTCAGTAACGCCCTGGTCTCATTACGACTATTTTCAAAGGCTACAAAGATGGTTAGCCGGATTCTCAAGACTGTTTCCCCTGTTAATAATGTAGAACTAATGTTAATGTCACTAAAATTATTAAGAAAAAAAAAACTTAAAAACTCGTGTAACTTCAACTAGAGTGTTTAAGAATATGGACCATGCACGTGTGGTGTTAGTCAGGGGAAGAGAAGACCAGGAACCGATTTAAAGAGATTGGGGAAAATCACTTGAGGGAAGATGGGGAAGCCAGAGATGGACGGATGGAATTAAGATAGAACTGCAGAGGATGAGAATCACAGAAAAATCAAGGGATAGAAACAACTGTAGGAGATTCGTACATGGCGAAAGAAGGTGTTAGTCAGCAGAGAAGGAAAACAACAGAAGCTAGTCAGATGGAAAAAGAAAACGTTATCTTGAAAGTGGAAGGAGCGATGACTGACGTGTGGAGGACAAAGTGATTCAAACACTACAGGAAGGACATTGTGCTGACCTGCCTCGCATTACCGGAACAGACAAGTATTGAGACTACCGAGAGAGAGAGAGAGAGAGAGAGAGAGAGAGAGAGAGAGAGAGAGAGAGAGAGAGAGAGAGAGAGAGAGAGAGAGAGAGAATAGTGAATGATGTAGTAATATTAATATATACACATGAAATAACAGGATTTGCTTTTATCCATTCATCTGTATATGAACTGACTTAGTACAACATTTAAATGTAACGGATGAATATTTAAATATATTATAAACCATTTTTCTTAAGATCTACAGCTGACGCGTTCTCTGTTTGCGGAGAGAGAGAGAGAGAGAGAGAGAGAGAGAGAGAGAGAGAGAGAGAGAGAGAGAGAGAGAGAGAGAGAGAGAGAGAGAGTGGCGGGTGGGCAAAATAATAATCAAAGGTCATATGCGTAAAAGATGAGAGAAAATATTAAAAAAAGAACAAAGAAAATAGAAAGAAAATATGTATTTCAGTCCATTAAAATTCAAGTTTAATTTCTTTCAATTTAAAGCATTTTGGGATTTTTTTCTTATCTCAGCACTAGTAAGGAAATAATTATATGTGAAGTGAAAGTGTAATATTGAAATAAAATACGAAGTAAGTAAAGATGAAAGAAATTAAATAGGATTTTCACTTTATATTTTAACTTGTATATTATTACCAGTACAGTAATTATATAAGAGTTGTGCGATAGAATTATTTGGAACTGAAATGATAACCTGACCAAACTATTTACTCGTAGTTTATACTGCACAAATGCCTTCATTATTACGTGATTTCAGTTTCACTTCTACAAACACATTCCAGGCAATGAATAAATTGTATAAAAGCATGATTTTTCCCACGTGGCGACGGGACTCCTTACCTGTTTGGACTGGATCTGCAATACTATGTCGTCCCCAAGAAACGCTCTGTGTGATTTACCTGACAAGGAAGATGGAAATGGGAACTGATGGGAAAAAAAAAACACTATTACCTTACCCTTTTCTTCCTTTAAGGGTAGATAGGAGAAGAGTGTTTTCCTCTCTTTTCCTCACACCCACCTCCTCCGTACCCCACTTCCCGTGCGACATTGGAGAATTCGTTTGTCTTGTTATTGGCCGAGTTTACCCTGGAAAGGATCACGTTTTCCTTGTATCCCCCGTGTTCCATTTTCCTTCTAAACGTATCTTTATTCTTAGTTATAAGTTAGTATAACGCTTATTAATTAATTTTGTATCGTGTAGTATTATTCTCTTCATGATTTAAATTCTCAGTATGTATGTATATGTAAGGGAAAAGGTGTATTTGAGGAGGAATGTATTGAAGGAAGAGGCGATACATGTTTGGGTTTTGTATCTGAATCAGCAAAATCTTGAGATAGAGCGCCATAGGTGTGGGAGAACAGAGGGGTGGCGTTTCTCAGGGGATAAATTCGGGTGTGGTGTGGTGATGGAGTGTGTATGTGTGTGTGTGTGTGTGTGTGTGTGTGTGTGTGTGTGTGTGTGTGTGTGTGTGTGGAGATATTAGTGATGTGGCGGTATAACCCTGATATCCAGGATCAGGCTGGTGAGTCTTTTGTGGTACCAAGAGTTTTTGTCCGCTGAAATCTGGTTGATGTGTTGTGTTGGTGACGGAACGCTGAGGGGTCAGCGTCGGTGCTGAGAGGCAGCCATTTTCTGGTTTGGGTTGTGGTGGTGTTGTGTTATTGATGTCTTTGGGGGCGGTGCTATGGTATTATAGGTGATCTATGGTGATAATGGGGATGCCTTGTGAGGTTTGACGAGGTAAAATACGGGAATTGCTATTTAGTGAAGCAGTGACGGCGTCTAGGGAAATTCTCCCAGGTGGGGAAAATATTTCAGCGGCCTATGAAGGAGTAAAAGGGTTTTAGTGTTTTGTGAAGTGACGGGAATGTCATATATTGATGTGTATAACCTTTGAGCAATAAGGGAGGCGATATAAGAGCCTGAGTAAAAGGAGGGAATCTATTGTGATTGAGTGTGGTATTTATTCTCTTGGTCTAGGGTAGAAATTTGTTCCGTAATTTCCTGTAATGTGTACTACCTCAAGTTATTTGTAAGAAAACATTATCATTAATATATCTTGTAATTATATAGGATAATTGTGTTTTCTACCCAAACATTGATCTGGTATTGAGGTGATTCCTGGCGTGCTGTGCCAAGGTAAGGGTTTTGTGAGAGGGTTTAAGAGCTGGCGATTTCGGATAGGTCGGGTAGGTATTTGAGGCCTTTAAAAATCCACACCTTTAAAACTTTCTGGGATCAATGACACATTTCACCTCAAAGACTCTCGTTATTACAGTGCCATATACTATAACATAACAATATACCGTAGCGAATGATATAATCCTATTGTATTATGTGTTATAGTAGAGTAATATCATACAGTAGCTTATGGTGGAGTCGCGTGATGTCCTGTGGTGTAGTACCTCTGTCTCTGTCACCATTATTAGCGTCACTCTTGTCAGGGTTGATTGAATTATTATCCATGCCGTTACTGGAATTAGTGTCGTCCTTATCATTCGTGGGGTTATTAGTGAGAGAGGGAGGGAGAGAGAGAGAGAGAGAGAGAGAGCGTGTACTACTATTCCTACATGCACCTAACTACTTGAAATGGACAATTATTTTAAGTCCTAATCATCTTAACAGCGATGACATGCCCCATCACTACCACTTCCACTGCCACTACTACCATCACTACTAGCACTACTACTACTGCCACTGCTGCAGCCACCACTGTTATACCCTTAAGTTAGCTTTTACCACAACTACGAAATACTATGAA
The DNA here is from genome assembly GCF_035594125.1 of Scylla paramamosain. Classification (NCBI taxonomy): domain Eukaryota; kingdom Metazoa; phylum Arthropoda; class Malacostraca; order Decapoda; family Portunidae; genus Scylla; species Scylla paramamosain. The sequence goes on from NC_087152.1 coordinate 15,876,504, forward strand.
CGACAGCAGCAATTATGGGTCTTTTTTTTTTTAGGTCTTTCTTTCAGTTGCCCTTTTTTTTCTTCCTTTTTGTTTCTCTTGGCCAGTGCTCTTCTTGCATAAAATATGAAAATCAACAGCAACAGGACCAACGAAAACAACATCGACGACGACGACGACGAAAACAAATAAGTAAGGTTATTAGAAGACGAAGAGAAAAGAAGAGGGAAAAAGAAGAAAAAGAAGAAGAAGAAGCGGTAATTTTTCTAAAAACAAGAAAGTTAATGAATACTTGATAAGGGAAGAGAGAAAATAATAACGAAGAAAAAAATTATACAGATCCATACACAACGAGAGAGAGAGAGAGAGAGAGAGAGAGAGAGAGAGAGAGAGAGAGAGAGAGAGAGAGAGAGAGAGAGAGGTGGTAAAGTCCCTGTTCGGTGGCTTTACATCAAATGTTTCATTGATAATTTATTGCAAAAATAAGATGATGAAAATAATGTGTTTGTGTTTCACATTATCATTATCATCATCATCATCATCATCATCATTACCATCATCATCATCATCATAATCATCATTACAATCATCATCATCATCATCAGGTATAGCAGATACAATAGCGCCAACACACTGAAAAAATATAATTTTATTATTGTGTTATTGAAGCTGGTTCTGCTGTTGTCCCTTCTGTTCTCTTGATCTTGTCTTGATCTTGATATTTTTTTTGTTGTTCATCTTTTTGTTGTTTTTTGTTGTTCTTGTTCCTTTTCTTGTTTTTTGTTATCATTATTTTTGTTCTTATTTGTTCATGTTTTCTTTGTTCTCCATCTCTCTCTCTCTCTCTCTCTCTCTCTCTCTCTCTCTCTCTCTCTCTCTCTCTCTCTCTCTCTCTCTCTCTCTCTCTCTCTCTCTCTCTCTCTCTCTCTCTCTCTCTCTCTCTATATATATATATATATATATATATATATATATATATATATATATATATATATATATATATATATATATATCCCGG
>NC_087152.1:15880000-15885000 GCF_035594125.1 Scylla paramamosain
TCTCTCTCTCTCTCTCTCTCTCTCTCTCTCTCTCTCTCTCTCTCTTTCAGTGAAGCATAATAAGATATTTTCTTAACATTAAAACCGAGATAGAGAGAGAGATAGATAGATAGATAGATAGATAGATAGATAGATAGAGAGAGAGAGAGAGAGAGAGAGAGAGAGAGAGAGAGAGAGAGAGAGAGAGAGAGAGAGAGAGATACTGGACATGCAATATGAAAAATCAACCTTATCCCTCAATGCCTTACACAACCTTTATGGACTCTCTCTCTCTCTCTCTCTCTCTCTCTCTCTCTCTCTCTCTCTCTCTCTCTCTCTCTCTCTCTCTCTCTCTCTCTCTCTCTTTTTCTTCTCTTAATTTTTTTCTTATCCTCTATTTCCTTTTTTTTACTCCCTTGTATTTTTTATCTACTTATTTTGACACTACTACTGTTTCTTGTCATTCTTGATTCACACACACACACACACACACACACACACACATACAATAAATAAATTGCAAATAAAAGCAACCGGTACGATAAAAAAAACACGGTGAAGTTGATCCATCAAATACCACGTGCTTTATATTTCCTCAGCGTAATGCCCTCATGCACGTAAAACTAAAACCCGTCGGTCGCCAAAAAGTTTAAATGGATGTTGGGCTTTGTTGAATGTGACGCTTGCCGCACGTGATCCGCTCATTTTTAACCTGCATTTCGTGCCTTTTCATTGTTATCTACTCGTGTTTCAGTACTTTTCTTCCTCCAGAGTTGTGGTTTTTGTATTATGACTCTTTGTATCTCGATGGACAAGGTAGTCGCAACAGGAGAGCTGGAGGTGAAGCAGAGTATGGAAATGATGGAATAATGTCGTGGTTAAAGACAGGGAAGGCGAACAGCTCTATTTCCAGGGCCAAAAGAGAGATAGGTGGAGAGAAATGATCGCCAAAGCTAGGAGTCATAACACCTGAATGAATGAATGATTGCATCTCAGAGGAGTAGCATTAGGATATAATTCTTTTAAATATTACTTACTTCTTATTTCTCCTCCCAGGAAGGGTTTTCACCTTGTCAGTGAGACCAGAATTCTCCTCCATCCGTCTCTATCGTCCAAGACTCTCGCCCGTCTTAGCTCTTCTAGGTCCAGTAACTTATGTTTCGTAAGGGTATTTCTAACACTATCGATCCATCTCATGAGAGGTCTTCCCCTCGGTCTAGTTCCCTGCGGCATCCACTTCCATCTCTTCTTTGCTACTCTTCTCTCATCGATCCTTTCCATGTGCCAACCACCTCAATCTCGCGATTTCCATCTTCAAAAGCATTGGCTTCACCCCAGTTATCTCTCTCATTCTTTCATTTCTGATTCTGTTTCCTTGTTTTTTCCTATCATGTTTCTGAGGGTTTTCATTTCTGCGGCTCGTATCTTGCTTTCGTGTTTTGATGTTGTTTCATGTCTCAGCACCATACAAGAAAATGGGTGTAAGCAGTGTCAAAAATTGTCTTTTTTATTTGTGTCGATTGAGCGCCTACATTTTTGCTGTATTTGGCAATTCTTTCAGTGATCTCTTGGTTGTTTTCCCCTTCAGTTGTAAATATGCTTCCAAGATATTTGTAATTATCTGCATTCTTTATTTATTTTCTTTATATGTTAACGATTAACCTTCTCTTATCACAGCTACTACTTCTGTCTTCTCAATGTTCATGCGTAACCCCATCTCTCTCCTGCAATGCAGGATTTCTCTTAGTTTGTTCTCTCTTCACTCCAGCACGCTAGGTCGTTCGCGTATGCTATAATATCTCCTTTTTTTACATTTTTTTTTTTTTTTTATGACAATGTATGTCTAAGAAGGCTATGAATAACAAGGGAGAGAGCACACTTCCCTGCTCCACCCCTGTCTTGACGTCAAACCATTGTCATCTTTGTAGCCGGTCTTGACATTTTGTGCTGGACTCACGGAGCCCTGTGTGTAGGATGTTCTGTCTCCCGAAGTATTGCAGTGTGAGGGAAGGGCAGGAACACACAACGTAACGTAGTTCCTTATATTACTTGAAAGAAGAGATACAGGGGCCAGGTTGCGAGAGGTGTGGCTTCCCTCCTCTCAGCTAGAGAGCCGGCACACACACTGAGGAAGGCGTCTCTGGGAAATTGCGTATTGCCCACCAGGGCTACATGAACATGCGCGTGCCACTATCTCTTACACAGCATGGCGTAACATACACTATCATACAACATTTACATTTTTTTTAAATATTAATATATTATTGGGAGATAACCGTATAAGGAAATCTATTGTGTCTATTCTTTGCCGACATCAGAAATCTGGTTGTATGTCAGAGTCTATGTATCTGAAAGGAATAGAGTCAGAGTATCATTCTTTCTTAATAGAAATATGATATATATCAAATATTGTTATGGTGAAATCTATTCGTATGTCATTTTTTTCCTTTCTCTAAAAATGTAGTTTTATATTAGGACTTACGTATGTATTTCATAGAAATAGGGTCAGAGTATGATTCCTTCAAAATATAAATGTTATATTCTCATTGTGATAGTTACAGGGACTGTCCGTAACTACGTAGTGGAGAAATTTTTAAATCTGTGGTAGGAGGTCATGTACCTCAAAGTATTACGCTATGGGGATTGATTCTTTTTAAACATAAATTCAAAATACTTCATAATGTGATTTTTGGGCTTACTTTTGAGTTGTCTTCTTTAGGGCTGGCATCTTCATTGTGCCTTTTTCAACAGTCCCGCTGACCGCGGCCTAAGCTCCTCTTACATAAAGTAATATTGATTCAGATATCTTTACAGTTACGAGTATTGCTGTAGAGATTTTTAGAGGCTTTGGAGTCTACAAATCTCTTAAAACCGTGGAAATACAACCTGTACTTTATTTAGGCCCATGGAAACGGCAGAGTGATAGTGGCAATCTCCAATCTGTACAAATACATGACGCAGTGAGGGCAGGCATCGTGTTATTACTTCCGCCGCTGACTTACAACAACACACGCACTGGGAGTCATTACTGCCCCTCTCTGTGCTGCCCTCAACTCTTCACTCCTCGTAATTTCAGCACAAGTAGAGCAAGTCGAGTTTGGAGGCATTGCTTTTCATAATTGTGGCGCTTTTGCTCTCTCATTTTTCTTCACGCAAATCTTAGTTGTGAGAATTAATGTTTGTGTGTGTGCCTCGTTGGGAACTGTGTAAAAGGAAGCATGGAGAGGAATGCTACTGATGAAGTGTTAGTAAATTTTGAAATGGGACAAGGTGGGACTAATGAATATATTTATTTAAAAGTAAGAAACAGTGTGTGTGGTATTTGGAAAGGCTAGTTAAATGGATAAGCAAAAAAAAGAAGAAAGTGAACCGCAGTGCAATAACAAACCAAAAAAATGTAAAAAACATGTAGGTAGTGTAAGAAAAAAAAAATATCTACGCTTGGAGCAACAGCAGTGCAGTGTGCAAGGCAACATTCAGTTTCAAATCAGAAAAGAAGAAATTGGCTGTCCTGGAGAAAATGTTTCTATACGGGAAGAAAAATTGTTTAGCTTCCCAGAAAAAAAAAATAAAATAAAAAAAAATATATATATATATATATATATATATATATATATATATATATATATATATATATATATATATATATATATATATATATATATATATATATATATATAACTAAATTCTGAGTTTAAAGTGTTTGCATTTTTTATTGGTGAAGACTGCATCGATCCTGTGGACATAAAGATAATTACTTACGAGTATATTATGTTCTTCATACTGTTTTGACTAAACATCATGCGACACTGCGACGAAATGCAATTTAAAAGCTGCATAGTAAACACGTGTTAGAGAGAGAGAGAGAGAGAGAGAGAGAGAGAGAGAGAGAGAGAGAGAGAGAGAGAGAGAGAGAGAGAGAGAGAGAGAGAGAGAGAGAGAGAGAGAGAGAGAGAGAGAGAGAGAGAGAGAGAGAGAGAGAGAGAGAGAGAGAGAGAGAGAGAGAGAGAGAGAGAGAGAGAGAATGTGCATGAGGAGGGCAGTACAAATGTTCAAGAAATGCAATCAAAGCAGAAGAGAGAGAGAGAGAGAGAGAGAGAGAGAGAGAGAGAGAGAGAGAGAGAGAGAGAGAGAGAGAGAGAGAGAGAGAGAGAGAGAGAGAGAGAGAGAGAGAGACTAGCATTTGCATGAATTACTGACGATATGTACAGATAATAGAAGGGAATGGGCGACAGAGAGAGAGAGAGAGAGAGAGAGAGAGAGAGAGAGAGAGAGAGAGAGAGAGAGAGAGAGAGAGAGATAACACACATGGGAAGGGTAAACCGTGGCGGGATGCAGCACACGCAATGCCATGAGCCTTCCCGGATGTGCTTTAGTTACACTCATGCTTGCTAATGAAGCGCGTGAAGTACTGGCTAGGGCTTCAGTATACACACCTACCTACACAACCCCGGCACGCGCACACACATTAAGATACATCATATTTCGATAAGAAGAGAAGGGCTACTTTTAATATGAAAAAGTATTCTAGTGTAGGTTTTCTCTATTTCATGTTGATGTATCTATGAGTATGAGTAGAAATGTAATGTTAACAGTATACAAGACAGATATTCAAAGATTTTCTGCCTTGCTGACTTCATTTTCCATATAGCTTGATTAGAAGAGGGGGTAAACCTTGCTTTAACTTTGTCTTTATTCAAGCTACATAACCATTTAAGGGACAAGTACAAAACATCATGCCAGTTTCTATAGGGAGTAAATTTCCTCTTTATTTAAGCTGCAAATATATTGTAGACATTAGTGCAAAAAAATAAGTACAGAAAGTCATAGATTACAATGAAAGGAATCATCCAACAGTGAAAGGATTAACTTTTCTCGCTATAATCTCCTGAAACACTGAGGGAGCCTGTCAAGATACCGAACTTGTATTTAACTACAATTTACCCTACAGTGGCTCTTCGTCTTCTCCCTTAAGTCGCTACATGGTTGGCCTTTAGGTTTTATTATACGCTTCAAGGGAT
>NC_087152.1:15887500-15900000 GCF_035594125.1 Scylla paramamosain
GCTGTTTACAATTTCGGCAGGAAGTTTATTCCATATATTTACTATACGATTAAAGAAGAAATGTTTGGCCTCGTGGGATTTAAAACGTTTGGGTATAATCTTGAATCCATTATTTCTTGTTAGGTTAGAATGATCAATGGTAAAATAATTATGTGCATCAATGTTACTATATCCTTTGAAAATTTTGAACACTTCAATTAGGTCTCCTCTTATCCTGCGCTTTGTTAAACTAAATAGGTTTAGTTCTTCCAGTCGTTCCTCATACGGCTTATTGCGCAATCTTGGAATCATCTTTGTGACTCTGCGCTGTATCTTTTCTAGTTTTTCAATGTCTTTTTTGTAGTATGGTGACCAGAACTGTACACAGTATTCTAGATGAGGGCGCACCAGTGAGTTATATAAGGCAAGTATAACCTTTTCTGATTTAAATTCAAAGGTTCTTCCAATGAACCCTACTAATTTATTTGCCGTCTTTACTGTTTCTGTGCAGTGTTGACTCGGCTTTAGGTCGTTTGACACAACGACACCAAGATCTTTTCCTTTATCAGCACTTGACAGTGGCATGTTATTCATTACATATCTCGCCTGAACATTGTTGCTTCCGATATGTAGAATTTTGCACTTTTCTATATTGAATCTCATCTGCCATTTTTCTGCCCAGCTTGTTAGTTTATTGAGGTCACACTGCAGTTCCTGCCATTGTGACACAGACGTAACTCTACTTGTTATTTTGGTGTCGTCTGCAAATTTACTTATTTTGCAGTTTATCCCTTCATCAATATCATTTATGTACATTATGAAGAGTACTGGTCCTAATACAGAGCCTTGAGGAACGCCGGAGGAGGAGGAGGAGGAGGAGAAGTAGAAGGAATAGGAGGAGAAGGAGGAGGAGGAGGAGGAGGAATAGGAGGAGGAGGAGGAAAAGGAAGAGGAGGAGGAGGAAGAGGCTATGTTGGTGGTGTTCAGTTCCTTTCCATAAGAGTTAATTATTTTAGTTATTTTCATGCAGTAGGCACGTAGAGAGAGAGAGAGAGAGAGAGAGAGAGAGAGAGAGAGAGAGAGAGAGAGAGAGAGAGAGAGAGAGAGAGAGAGAGAGAGAGGGGGGGGGAGAGGAGTAAGGGAGTATAACCGAACACATCTGTGCAAGAGAAAAAGAAACACATGCCCATTCTCTCTCTCTCTCTCTCTCTCTCTCTCTCTCTCTCTCTCTCTCTCTCTCTCTCTCTCTCTCTCTCTCTCTCTCTCTCTCTCTCTCTCTCTCTCTCTCTCTCACACACACACACACACACACACACACACACACACACAGAGAGAGAGAGAGAGAGAGAGAGAGAGAGAGAGAGAGAGAGAGAGAGAGAGAGAGAGAGAGAGAGAGAGAGAGAGAGAGATGAACAGACGTGTGGAAAAAGACACACACGCCCACTGTCAGTCACTCACACAGACAGCTAAACAGAACTGCATAATAAAGAATTAAATGAAGCAGATATGTTGTTAATGTGTGTGTGTGTGTGTGTGTGTGTGTGTGTGTGTGTGTGTGTGTGTATCGACTTATATTTTATCTTTGTTTCTATTTTATTTTCACCTTGATCGCTTTCACGTCGATGCAAACAGTAATTCCACGAACCGCCCCCCACCCTCCCCCAAAAAAATGGTGTGATTTTTAAAGTACATATTTTCAAATTTCGTGTATAGTCCGTAACTTTCATGTAAGTTGTAACATTACGCACATTTTAAAGTCGTCTTTGTTCTTATTATCCTCATGTATATAATTTGTGTTTGCTTGTGTGTTGCTGTGCTGTTGTATTCACATCATCACCATCACCATCATCATCATCGTCATCATCATCATCATCATCATCATCATCATCATCATCATCAAAATCATTATTATCACCATGTGGATTTTTTTGTATGCACTGAGAGACCAGCTATGGGCAAAAGTAAATAAATAAACGAATATTTTGTTTATGGTTTAAGGCGAAATAAATAAATAAATAAGCAAACAAACAGAAACAACCCGCTTCTTGTGCACTTCCCCAAAAAAATGAGACAAGGGAAACAAAAAGTAAAGAATAAAAACAGAGAAATGCCAAAATATATACATACATCCACACATTCTCCTCATGCTAATAGTGTTGGCTGGGTGCGTGCAGCGAGGGAACAGATACTGGTTAGCGGGCGTTTGCTCGGTATGTATACACACAAACTCCTGCCTCGTGGTTTTGAGTGTGTTTCTGACCCAGTCGTTTAAATCACAGGCTCATCTGTATGATAATATGATTGTGAACGTGCGTGTGTGTGTGTGTATGTGTGCGTGTGTGTGTGTGTGTGTGTGTGTGTGTGTGTGTGTGTGTGTGTGTGTGTGTGTGTGTGTGTGTGTGTGTGTGTGCTGTTTTGTGTATGGACGATCATGCATAAATTCGTGTGTGTGTGTGTGTGTGTGTGTGTGTGTGTGTGTGTGTGTGTGTGTGTGTGTGTGTGTGTGTGCGTGCGCGTGTGCGCGTGTGTGTGTGCGCGCGCGCATGCACTACATAGCATACGTACATACATACATAAAATGGTGCCTTACAATGACGTCATCACTAAGAATAATAAACTGCAGTTAGACACACACACACACACACACACACACACACACACACACACACAAGCAACACAGCTCAATACAGCAAGATGCGAGCATAACTTCTTAGTCTTTTCAATACCAATCGAGCTGGAAAGAAATGGAGGGAGAAAATAAGGAAGCGAAAGTTAATGGAAACAATGAAAGGCAAAGAGAGAAACTTTACAGATACATTATATTAAATGAGAGGAGGAGGAGGAGGAGGAGGAGGAGGCGGAAAGGATTAGGAGGAGGAGGAAGGAAAAGGATGGAGAACACGAATGGAAGGAAAAGGAGAAAAAAGATTAGACGAGAAAGAAAACGTAAAAAAAAAATAGTTAAAACTGATACCATGAAATATTAACAAGTGAACGTCTCTGCATGTTTAAGTATTTCTACGTGTCTGTGTCTCTAAACATATACTAAAGTACTGAATACTTTCCTTCAGCATAACCTCACCTCGATACTCTTGACCTTTCACCAGCCTTATTGCATTATAAAAAGCGAGACTCTGCCTGCGGAATTCTCCCAGCAACGCAACTTCTGAATTTGATGTATCGTATTTAATGAGGCAATGAGAGCCAACCTGTACTGATGCTTATTATGTCCAATTGCCGAGCCTTTTCTAATAGAGCAACATCAGTATGCATGAGTAGGTAGTTAAGCATCAAGGTAAATGCAAATGAGATGGTGACGAGGGAGAGAGAGAGAGAGAGAGAGAGAGAGAGAGAGAGAGAGAGAGAGAGAGAGAGAGAGAGAGAGAGAGAGAGAAAAAAAAAAAGTAAAATGCTTCAAATCGACGAAGACTTGTTTTTCTTGCTGTTATTATTATTATCTATTATTATTATTATTATTATTATTATTATTATTATTATTATTATTATTATTATCATTATTATTATCATTATTATTAAAGTTATTATTATTACTGGCGGTGGTGGTGATGGTAGTGGTGTTATTGTTGCTGTTTGTTTTATGTAATTTCATGTACTATTTTTCACGTGAGAGAGAGAGAGAGAGAGAGAGAGAGAGAGAGAGAGAGAGAGAGAGAGAGAGAGAGAGAGAGAATACTGAAGGTGGATTGCCAACCTATTCCTTCCATCTTCCCACGCTCTTCCTCTTCGTCTTCCCACGTGCATCATTATCTGTTAAGCAAAATTACGTGTGAGGAAAAAGACAGGATCCTATTAACTCTGATTGCTGCGCTGATTACAATGCTAGAGAGAAAAAAAACGAAAAAAAATAACGAAGTGATTGATGATATTATGATGATGATGTGTTTTGGGCAGGATACACACACACACACACACACACACACACACACACACACACACACACACACACACTAAGAAATAAATAAAGCATACTCACTATTTCCTCTCTTTTACTCCTCTTCATCATGTCTACTTTTTTTTTTTATTACGTTCATCTGACATGCGCCATTATTCCTGGGCATTACACTGTATGGAGGTCACTCGAAAATATCATCTTATGCCGCTGGGAGTCCCTGCCCAGAACTCTCCAGCCGTGTCCTAATCTCCTTATCGTCAGCACGTTATGGTGAGAAAGGTAGCCTGTGGAACATCGAACAGGGACATTAGACTTTGAATGGCTCGGGAGAGGGTAGTTGTAGTAGTAGCAGTAGTAGTAGTAGTAGTAGTAGTAGTAGTAGTAGTAGTAGGAGTAGTAGTAGTAGTAGTAGTAGTAGTTGTAGTAGTAGTAGTAGTAGTAATAGAGTCAAGGGTGGGATGTTTTCTGCTGAGGATGATGATCTTGTTTCCTTTATTTCTTGGTTTGATTCGCCAGTGAGTGTGAGAATGATTGGGTATGTTAAGTTGTTCATTATTTTGTTTTGGAAGTTGAAGGTTGTGTGGTGTGGAACTTGAGGTTTATGAGAGCTAGAGAGAGAGAGAGAGAGAGAGAGAGAGAGAGAGAGAGAGAGAGAGAGAGAGAGAGAGAGAGAGAGACGCTGATTGAGGGACAGACAGACAGACAGACAGAGACATAATTATACATAAATACAAGCCGAACTACTTGTATATCGTGCTTCTGACACACACACACACACACACACACACACACACACACACACACACACACACACAAATCATATCGTTCGTAAAGGAATCGTATTTACGTATTGTGTTTCACCACAGCATCACTTCCTCGGTGCTTCCTCGGTAACCTGAGGATGAGTCGAGATAAAACACCTTTGAAACTTGAATTCCTAGCTGACGATGCAATTCTGAGAGGCTTGGGAGAGAGAGAGAGAGAGAGAGAGAGAGAGAGAGAGAGAGAGAGAGAGAGAGAGAGAGAGAGAGACTGTTAGTCTGTGTGAGCATTTTCATAGTTATTCATGTTAATTAAGAAGTACAGGAAGTTACGGTAGCGTTTCACTGCACTCGCTCTTATGTTCTTTGCTTCTCTTTACCTTTCGCTGTTCTCGGGAAAAAAAAAAAATGGTCATGTGCTTTGTAGTTATAATATTAAACGACTTGCTTATTATTATGAAGGTGCCGATCACTGTGAATTAAAATCAAAGAAGAATAATCCAAAATTTGAAAAGTGTCTAGTGACCAATCATGTGTTATTTATAAACACTTTACCCTTGAGAACACAGCCGCATCATGACATCTCTTGTACATTACTTGTCACATCTTCGGGGAACACTAGCAGACCGGCAAGTGAAGAGGTGTCTAAATCTCAAAATTCAAGGTGGAAATTCGTCAGTGGATTTACATCGAAGAGCGCAAATCACGCAATTTCTCCCCAAACAAATAAGTTGTGTAATGTTACCAGCAGCCCTTGGGAGTATTCAGTATTCAGCAGCAGATGCACTGCCACTAATTATAACAACCATGTCAGCTTCCGTACGTAACTTTTGAGTTGGCTTAGGGTTCTTATTATCGTGACATCTCATAAAGCTCAATAAAGTGCAGTATAACTTTAAGGCATCTCTGACGCTAAATCTATTTCCTCCTCTCACTACTCTTTATCACGTTTTTATGTTGATTTGAAAAGCGCTATTTTTTTTTCTGGACTAAAACGAGTGATGGAGTAATTCGAACCATTTAGTGTATGTAATTTTGTCTTGATATTCTTTCCAAGGAGAAAAACGGGAATAAAGAGTTCCAGAGATTAGTAGCGAAATGGATGACAGATTAAATGTAATATTAACTCTTGCGGTAGGTAGTTGGCAGTTGGTAGCTGGAAAGAAAAAGGATGATAATAAGAGTCAGTATAAAGTCTTGGTAGAAAACTGGTAGCTGTCCCAAAGACACACACACACACACACACACACACACACACACACACACACACACACACACACACACACACACACACACACACACACACACACACACACACACACACACACACACACACACACACACACACACACACACACACACACACACACACACACACACACACAAAACACACAAAACACACACATCTGGAGGGGACGGTCTTCCCTTGCTAGTCCGATTAGCTGGTGAAGGTCAGAAGCAGGAACAGGGGCAGGCCTATTCTGCTGCGCCTCCCTGTTTGCCCTTGAAGCAGAGCAGGATATGCCGCGCTGCTGACGCTTTGGATGTGTGAGGGCTGCTCCTCTCGCCCCTGGAACCCCACGGACTTAGGTGCAGTGGGGGTGTTTGTTAATGTGATGATAAATGGAAATGTATGCATATAGGGCTAGTTCCAGTCTTTTCATATGCTCCCCAACCAAAACGCTCCCTATGTTGTTAAGCGGCTGAATGTAGAGAGAGAGAGAGAGAGAGAGAGAGAGAGAGAGAGAGAGAGAGAGAGAGAGAGAGAGAGAGAGAGAGAGAGAGAGATTTATTGGCGAGAGGGGATGTAAAAATGGAGAATGGAAAGAGGAAAAGATGACGGGATTGAACTGCTGGGGAGGAAACGATAAGCCGATGTCACCTTTCAGACGGTGGGATTTTTGTGTTGCTCGATTTTATTATTGTTATTATTATTATTACTATTATTGTTATTATTATTGTTATTATTATTATTATTATTATTATTGTTATCATTATTATTATTATTATTATTATTATTATTATTATTATTATTATTATTATTATTGTTAGTGAAGGGGATGGGAAAGAAGGTGAAAGATGAGCTAGGGAAAGAAAGATGGACATGAGGAAGGAGTGAAAGGAAAGATAAAAAGAAGAGTGTGTGTAGTAGGTACGAGTAAGAGGAGGAAGATGTAGTAAAGAGGAATTATAGGGAAAGGAAGAATGTTACTGAAATAAAGAACGAAAAAAAGGGTTCTAGTTTTATCATTATCTTCACCCTCAGTACTTTTTTTTATCATTACCTATTCCGTCTTCTTCTTTTTTTTTCTCCCTCTGTTTTATATTGTACTAGGAATTTTTCAATTTTTCTTTTTTTCGTTCATCTCGATATCTTTTTTTTTCTCCGGTTTTCTAACAAAATTGATAGATTCTGGATTTTTATTTACATATCGGAAATGTAGCGCCGGCTCAAGAGGAAAGTGTTTGATTGTATGTTTGTCTGTCTGTTTGTTTATTTATTTTTTTCTATCAGAAATGAGATATATGATATTTTCTCTATTTATTTTTATCTATATTTATCTCTCCATTTTTTTTTATTACTCCATTTATTTATTACTGTGATTTCTTCATTCATTTAAAAATTGCTTGTTTGCATTTGTGTGTATGTGTGTATGTTTGTGTGTGTCCGTCCGCATTCCACAGTGAAATAAATAAATTACACAAACAAACAAATAAATAAACAAATAAATACGGGATCCGATAGAAAAATAAAAGAAACAAGGTAAAAAAAACGTTCAAGTATGTGTGTGTGTGTGTGTGTGTGTGTGTGTGTGTGTGTGTGTGTGTGTGTGTGTGTGTGTGTTGCGTATCCAATATATATTCATGGTTCGTTTATTTAAAGTTGCTGTTTGAATATTTGCGTTAAAAACTTTTCAGCGTTCTTGGTGTTCGCAAACCCACATTCCACACTGAAATTTGATAAATCAGTAAACAAATAAATAAATAAATAAATAAATAAGGATAGATAGAGAAAATAAATGAAAAAAAAAGTAAAAATAAAAATGTCCGTGTGTGTGTGTGTGTGTGTGTGTGTGTGTGTGTGTGTGTGTGTGTGTGTGTGTGTGTGTGTGGGGCACCCTTTCCCCTTTACCCGTTGTAGTTTACTTCCACAAAACTAAAGTTACGCCTAGCAAACAAACTTTCGTCACGCGCTTAGCAAAGAAAACACGAGATTTGCATCGAGGCCACGCAGGGCTTATAAAGAAACTGATCCACGGCTCCCCAGGGGAAAGCCATTTCGCAATACCTCACGTCAAATTTATATAAACATTGAATAAAACACGATGCAGGAAAGATTAAAGCAAGTGTTGGTAAAGATTATGTTTTTGGTGGTCATGGAAGGCGTAAAGAAAATGGTAGTTGGGTTGAAGTCTTCGTTTTTACTATCTTACATCTTTTACTTTAGATTCGAGGGTGCCTATCAGTGATAACCTCATGAGGAGCAATAGGTCTGCCTCTGTGTGCTCTTTTTATATGTGTTCCCTCGTGGTAGACAAGAAAGGAATTGTGGGTGGGCAAGAAACCTCTTCCTTACTATCTTAAATCTCCTACTTTTGATTTGTTAGTGCTGTTTATCAGTGACAGCCTCTGGAGGGACAATAGGTCTGTTTTTTTTTTTTTGTTACTCCTTTGTGTTTCCTTTGGGTCTTTTTTTTTTTTTTTTGTGCCCTCCACCAACGCCCTCACTCACACACAGTAAAGAAAACTCAAGGAAATTTATCTCACACGCCTGGCAGTAATCGACGATTCTCTTATACTTACTGATTTAATCTGATATATATTTCTTATTCTTTATATGTATAGGGGAACCGATAGGCTGTTTGCACCCTATATTACTCTTGCTCAATGTAGAAATGTGTTACCCTGACAATGATTTCTTATTTATATTCCTTATATAAGGAGACCAACTGACTGCATCACATAAAAAAGAAAAGTCAATTTCTGTTGTACAATTATGTTATCTTTCCTTATGCGGTATCATAACACATTTTTCTCTTTTATTGGAAGAAGTGATATCGGGTAGAAGTACATAGTACATTATATATACGAGTATATATATATATATATATATATATATATATATTATATATATATATATATATATATATATATATATATATATATATATATATATATATATATATATATATATATATATATATATATATATTTTTTTTTTTTTTTTTTTTTTTATTTAAAGACAAGATTCAATGCTAGTTTTATTCTCACTCCTTTATTATTCTTTTACATTTTTCACGTGAAATTTCTTGTTTCGAGTGATATTTAAATTTCACTCATCTTTTATATAATATTTGAAGAAGGGATGTCAACAGTCCTTTTCCCCCACCTTTTTACTATTTACCTTACCTTTCTTTTTTCTACTTTCTTCTCTTTCCGCATCAAATCTCGCCCGGTCTTGTCTCGCCTCTGTCCTCACCCTTCCTTCCTTCCTTCCTTCCTTCCTTCCTTCCTTCCTTCCTTCCTTCCTCATTCCTACCCTTTCTTCCTTCTTCCCTTGCACATTTTTAGGAGGTGTCGCCGACCCTTCCTGCCTCACTGCTTCTTTCTTTCCCTCCTTCCCTCCCTCCCTACCTCTCCCTGGCTCTCCCCGTCCTCTTTCCTCAGCCGAGCCATCTACCTCACCTTTCCCTCATCCTGCTCTCTCTCGTTCCTTTGGCGCTCCTCCTCCTCGTCGCAGTGAGTGTCTCCCGTGGGTTCTATGCGGTGGTCTCTCTACTCTTCATATTTTCACATTTTCTGTCATTTTTTCCCTTCCTGTGCGGTTCCTCCTCCTCCTCCTCCTCCTCCTCCTCCTCCTCCTCCTCCTCCTCCTCCTCCTCCTCCTCCTCCTTTCTTTTCTTTGTTATTTATAGGTTTTCTTTCATCATACTATTTTTCTTTCTTTCTTTCTGTATTTATTTATTTGTTTATTCATATATTCTTTTCTCTTTTTTTCTTCTTCTTCTTCTTCTTCTTCTTCTTCTTCTTCTTCTTCTTCTTCTTCTTCTTCTTCTTCTTCTTTTTCTTCCATAGTTCTCGTCGTCTTTGTCCTCGTCCTCGTCTTTTTCTTCCCTCCTCCTCCTCCTCCTCCTGCTCCTCCTCCTCGTTGGACTATGCTGTCTCTATTCAGTCTTCTTCATTTTCTTCTTCTTCTTCTTCTTCTTCTTCTTCTTCTTCTTCTTCTTCTTCTTCTTCTTCTTCTTCTTCTTCTTCTTCTTCTTCTTCTTCTTCTTCTTCTTCTTCTTCTTCTTCTTCTTCTTCCATAGTTCTCGTCGTCTTTGTCCTCGTCCTCGTCTTTTTCTTTCTCCTTCTCCTCCTCCTCCTCCTCGATGACTATGCTGTCTCTATTCAGTCTTCCTCATTTTCTTCTTCTTCTTCTTCTTCTTCTTCTTCTTTTTCTTCCATAGTTCTCGTCGTCCTTTGTCCTCGTCCTCGTCTTTTTTCTTTCTCCTTCTCCTCTTCCTCTTCCTCCTTCTCCTCCTCCCTCCTCCTCCTCCTCCTCCTCCTCCTCGATGACTATGCTGTCTCTATTCAGTACTATCCTTTTTTTTTCTCACTAATAGTTAGCGTAGAATAGTT
Source organism: Scylla paramamosain (assembly GCF_035594125.1). NCBI lineage: Eukaryota > Metazoa > Arthropoda > Malacostraca > Decapoda > Portunidae > Scylla > Scylla paramamosain. Next base: position 15,897,776 of record NC_087152.1, read on the forward strand.
ACCTAGACAGGCTAGTAAGGGGCCTCAGGGTTTCTTGTCGTTTGGAGTTCCTTTGTATTTCTTTGTATTACTTCTATAGTTCTACGTATTCATTCCTCCCCATTTACCCTCTCACCTTCACCAAATCATCTCCTTTTCTTTCTCTTCTGCAGATTTGTCGGTGGCTGTCGTCCTCTGCCTGGGACGCTGACGACGCCACTGAAGGAACCAACGCCAAGCTTACTTACTCCATCGAGAAGAACGTGATTGACGAACGCACGGGCGAGGCCATCTTTGCCGTGCACCCTGAGACAGGCCTGGTACGGACCGCCCTGTGTTGTCTGGACCGCGAGACCACACCAGAGTACCATATTCAAGTGGTGGCGACGGACGGTGGTGGGCAGAAAGGTACGTAAGAGAGAGAGACCGAGATTTAGTGAGGCTTGTATGCAGAAATGCTCTTCTCTCTCACCACGACTATTTTTCAAAGGCCACAGAGGTGATTAGCCGGGTTCTCAAGACTGTTTTTCCTGGTAATAATGTAGAAGTTTTTTCATCAGTCACTAGAATCGTAAAAACACTTTTGAAAAAATCTAACTTCAACTAGAGCCTTTTGAAAATAGTCGGGATACGATCAGAAGTGTTTCAGAATACTGCATGGACCAGAGAGAGAGAGAGAGAGAGGAGAGAGAGAGAGAGAGAGAGAGAGAGAGGATACGAGGTAGGTAAAAATGTTTCAAACCGACAAAAGGAAGTTATTGTATATTTTGTTGATTCGTGCGAAATTTTTGGAGTTTGCCTTTTGTTTTGTTTGGTTTGGTTTTTGTTTCGTGTACTGTGTTTGTGGTGTAGTTGGTGGCAGTGGTGGCGGTGGTGGTGGCTGTCGCAGCTTTGGTAGTAGTAACAGAAGAGTGGCAGCAGTAATGATAACATATGTGACAGAAAATAGAATATAAATACGTCTAACAAAAGAAATATACACCACACTCCTTCATCCCTCATATCCACCCCTTTCCTACGCACGCATGCACATATACACACGCATACAGACACATAATTGCTCATCTACAGTGCTCTTTTCCCTTTCATCCCCTTCTCTCATTATGAACATTGTCCACACATTGTTCTCACCCTTATCACCCCGCACCATTATCATGATCATTATATCATCACCTTAACCACTGCGGAATCTTGGCGTCAGCATTTCAAGGCACCACCATCACCACTCCACATAACTTGACTGGTGGACACAGTTCTGCACCTATACACTTCCACTTGGGAATGGAACCAACACTGCGTCCCGTAACAAAATAAATGAAATAAAATGAAATAAAATAAAATAAAATAATGATAAATAAATAAATAAGTAAATAAAAAGATCGTGTAAATTCGTTCGATATGATTCGCTTTTCTTATTATCTCGTGTGGTATCGAATAGGAAAGTTTTGTTGTACTTATTTTTGTTATATTAATTCACGTGTTTTGGTGTGTCTTTATGTTGTTATTTTCTCTTTTATTTTCTTTTTTTTTTTTCTTTTTTTTTCCTTTTTCATCAGAACTTCTAAATTTATCTAATGTGCCGGCTAGTCTAATCGAAAATTTTCACTCCCTCAATAATTTTCTTGTAGTTCATCTTATTTTTGGTTGCTCCTGTTAGGGTTTGCCACAATGGATCAACTTTTTCCCGACGAGCTCGATCTTCTGCATTTTCCTCAGTCACTCCCATTACAAGCATGTCTTCTTTCACTGCACACATAAATCCTTCTCTTAATCGTTCCTCTCTTTTATCTGCCGGCTATATCAATCTCGAGTATCCTATTCCCAACTTACTGCTCCTCGTGTCTCTCCTCTTGATATGCTTGCACCACCCCCCCCTGTCTTACATCTCTACATAGCTGTGTCCCCCAAACCAATGTACTTGTATTGTGTCTCTGATGCATTCATTCCTGGATATTGTGGTGAGGAAATGGGGAAAGCGAGTGTAGAGGAAATACTGTTTTTTTTTTCTCTTTTCTTTAGAGATGTATAAATTCACGAAGAGAGAAAAAAAAGTTAGGCAAAATATCAGAAAACGAATGTGAAAGGAAATACTTTTTTCTGTGGCGATATGTAAAGTCAGAGAGAGAGAGAGAGAGAGAGAGAGAGAGATGAGAGAGAGAGAGAGAGAGAGAGAGGGAGAGAGAGAGAGAGAGAGAGAGAAGAAACAAAACAACTTCGATCCCCACATAGACCATTCCCACCAACAC
>NC_087152.1:15905000-15920000 GCF_035594125.1 Scylla paramamosain
CATACCACTAACAAATACGTCAACGCAGTGAAATCACGGAATACAAATAATGCCATGCAGTACAGGTGAATGTTTTAACGTGAGATGATAATAGAACACTAGTGAGCTTCGGTGACGCAACAGGAACACCCATCCCGGAGAGCGAAAAAAGACTATATTCTGAAACACTTCTGCGCCACATCACTACATTCAGAAGGCTCTACTTGAAGCAACACGGCCTTTAAAGAGTGTTTTTACAGTTCTAGTGACAATTTAAACAGATTTCTACAATATTAACAGGAGAAACAGTCTTGAGAACCAGGCTTATCAGCTCTGTTGCTTTTGAAAATAGTTATGAAAGAGCAAAGCGTTTCTGAATACGGGACAGAGAGAGAGAGAGAGAGAGAGAGAGAGAGAGAGAGAGAGAGAGAGAGAGAGAGAGAGAGAGAGAGAGAGAGAGAATCGTCACTCCCTCTCCTCCCTAAAGGTAACTTGTCCATAAATTGTAACCCTGCCGAAACAAAACACTGTCAACAAACGCTGCGCACACAGATAACACAGACGAGGATGCGAGGGATACGGAAAATGCTTCTCTACACACACACACACACACACACACACACACACACACACACACACACACACACACACACACACACATCCACGCACACACACACACAGACACGTACACACAAACACACACACACACACACACACACACACAGACACGTGGCATCATATCGAGTGAGGGAGAAAACAGGATGTCTCTTAAGTATTTCAAAACGTTTTCCTGCAGCGTACAAAATACAAATGGATGAGACAAAAAAGTAGCTCCACATTCGTTCAGCTTACACATGCAGCACCGCGCGTGGCGAAAGTGAATGAATAGAAGGAGGGAAAGAAGGGAAAGTAGGCATCAAAATAGTGTAAACTATATAGAAGGGATGCAGCAACACACACACACACACACACACACACACACACACACACACACACACACACACACACACACACACACACACACACACACACACACACACACACACACACAAGGATGGAATGATATGATAGAAGAATAATGTGTGTGTGTGTGTGTGTGTGTGTGTGTGTGTGTGTGTTTGCGGTACTCGGAAAAAACACAATACTCATTTGTGATTGTGATTTTCTTTCTCTAGTTTTCCTTTTATAAGGAGAGAGAGAGAGAGAGAGAGAGAGAGAGAGAGAGAGAGAGAGAGAGAGAGAGAGAGAGAGAGAGAGAGAGAGAGAGAGAGAGAGACAGTGAGAAATTTATGTTCAAGAAAACCTTCCCAAGAAATGTGAATAAATACATAAATATTATTCTTACTCCTACGCGGTCTTGAATCAATTGGCTTGCTTGGCTCGTGGAGGCGGTCGTGGGTATGAACTCTTATGTGGCGCTATTTGAGCTTCACTTTAGCAGTATTATCATCATCAGTCTTGCCTGTGTGCCTTTATATACCAGTATTTCATCCCGCGAAAAAGCTGCGACACCCATTGCAGTCATTAATTTCCCTCTCAGTGTGAATAATATGATAAACTCCTGTAAGTGTCTCTTTTGCGAATGAGGAACGAGGAGCGGAGGAGGAGAAGGAGGAGGAGTAGGAGGAGGAGGAGAGAAGTAAGGAAGAGGAGGTAATCATGGCTGACACCCGATCTTCCTCTCCTGTAAAGTTCATATTTGACACTATATTATAGAAGGGATGCAGCAACACACACACACACACACACACACACACACACACACACACACACACACACACACACACACACACACACACACACACACACACACACACACACGCACAAGGTTGGGACGGTTTTCTTGAACATAATACATTTCTGACACTGACATTTTTTCACCGATTAGTTAGGTTCCTATGACAATTTTACATTTCATTTTTATTATCAGGACGGAACACTTAGCATTATCTTTGCGTCTTATATAACTAAAATTGAATCAATGGAGTGATTTTATAGGAACGTATGTTAATTTTCTTTTTATATATTTTTTTTTGTTTCAAGTTACTGATTAAAACATGTAAGGAAAAAAGTTCAGTACCTCTCTCTCTCTCTCTCTCTCTCTCTCTCTCTCTCTCTCTCTCTCTCTCTCTCTCTCTCTCTCTCTCTCTCTCTCTCTCTCTCTCTCTCTCTCTCTCTCTCTCTCTCTCTCTTTTAACACAGAGTATTTATTTCTTCTTTTTTTATTTACTGAATAGAAAGAGTGCAAAACAAGGAATAATTTTATAGATCGGTGTTTTTTTATTTCTATTTATTTACTTTATTTTTTTCACGACGTCAGGCAGTTGAAAATGAAACAGTTATCATTATTGTGATGCTGAGAATAAGAATACCGTAATAACCGAACAGAAATCAGGGCACGGTAATTTTTCTTGCAGATCAATGTGTAAACTTTAATTTGTATATCTGATAAAATGAATAAATAAATAAAAACACGGATAAGTGGAAATAAAGAAAGCATTTGGTTACCTTCATTTTAAGACTCATGGGATCAATTTTAGTATCGTCATCGTGGAGTCAATCAAGAGAATGAAGTTGTTTTATCGTCGATAAAAGTAATGGTGAAAGTTGCAACACAGTTTTTTTTTTGGTTTAAAAAATTCCAGTGATGTCTTCTTATATTATTAATTTCAGTATGTCACACAGCAACATAGAAAACAATTGGTGCATCCCCGACTATTTAAACATTTCACCCTCCTCCTCCGGTGCACGGACACCAAACCAGAAACCCACGGTCTTCTAAAGAAATCCAGTGCCTTTCTTTCTTTCTGTTGCCTTCACATGAGGTGGATCATCGCGTAGGCTGTGACATTGGACCTTTCCTTGTCTTGTTATTTGGATGCTCGCTGAAATGTTCTTCCACGCCGATTAAAAGGGGTTTCCCCAAAGGAATCAACCAGCCAACAAATATGATCACAATATGACAAAACGACGAACTGGAGTCAACTAAATCTCGTTAGAAAATGTTATTGGTTAGGTGTTTCCGCTTTGGACTTTCCACATCAGAAACTTTACGAGAAAACAATTTTTTTTTTTTTTTATTATTTATCCCTTCTTAAAAGCCTATATAGAAAACGAAGAATTAAGCTTTCGTACCACATAAAATTCCCTTCGACTAAGAAAAAGAAAAAAAGAATGATCCAGAGTTTATTTTATTTTCTCTCAGTGTCTCAGGTGGAGTGTTCTGACGGCGCTTGACAGTCAGTGTATAGGACTGACAGGTGATAACTGGGATCATAACAGCGGGTAAGAGAAAGAGAGGGAGGAGAAAAAATGTTCAGTAAGGCGAGACTGATTAGGATAGTGACAAGCAGATAAACAGATAGACACATGGGCAGAGAGAGAGAGAGAGAGAGAGAGAGAGAGAGAGAGAGAGAGAGAGAGAGAGAGAGAGAGAGAGAGAGGGGGGGAAATAATCTGACTAGTGTGTCGAGGGTTCATGGGGCTTCAAAGTGGCTTAGGACGAGTGTCTTGAAAGCTTTGACTCCTCAGCTCCAGACCTCAAAGGAACAACACAATTCGGTCACCAGGACCTTTGTGTTTGTGTGTCGTCTTCATTGCCTTATCTTGTTGTGCCCATCCTTCTTATCAGGGAAAGGCTTTGACTCCTGAGGTACGTACGTGTAATCTCTCTCTCTCTCTCTCTCTCTCTCTCTCTCTCTCTCTCTCTCTCTCTCTCTCTCTCTCTCTCTCTCTCTCTCTTATTAGTTTCCGTAATCACGTAAAAGTAAAATTATTCGAGTTTTTTTTTTTGTGCTCTTGTGTTACTTATGAATATTTCTTTTTAATATAAATCTTATTAAGAAAGAGCGAAAATGAGGAGAGAAGTACACCTGCTCGTGTCTTTTTAATGGTCTTTTGATTAAATAATTAATTCCGTTCGAGTCAGTTCAATGTAATTCATGAAGGCTGAAGAAATAAATAATAATAACTTCAATTATTAAATATAATTCGCCTCCATTTTTTTTTTTTTTTGGTAACTACTTCTTAAATTTCTTTTTTGTAGCAGGTTTAAACAACTATCTTCTTAAGTAAGAGAAGAATTATTTTAGCTTATAAATGTATGCTCGTTAAATGAAAGAAAAAGTCATTCACGCACCTCATACCTATTTTAATGTATTTCGTGTGGAGAAGGACGGGAGGAAGCTTTTGTCCTGCCGTGAAATAAAAGAGACTTGCTGGTAGTAGTACTAGCAGTAGTAGTAGTAGTAGTTGCAGTAGCAGTAGTAATAGTAGAGGTACAAGTAGTAGAAGTAATGGTACGCCTATAATTATTGTAATTCTTCCATTAGGCTATCCAGAGAGAGAGAGAGAGAGAGAGAGAGAGAGAGAGAGAGAGAGAGAGAGAGAGAGAGAGAGAGAGATCGCTCAATATGACGGTACTGAAAATGTTAATGCAGGTGAATAAAATATAGTTAGGAAATTTATTTTCGACAAGCATGTTTACTTCACGTTGGTCTTGTGAGATTTCCCACAGGTGCTTGAAGTTTGAAACTCTCCATTCAGAGTTGGCATTAAAAAACCCACCCCCTCAAAAAAATAAAAATAAATAAATAAATAAATGAATAAATAAATAAAAATAAATAAAACCCACCCCAAAAACTCAGTCTGTTTTTTTTATCATTTTACATATCAAATTTAGTTTTATATGATATTGTTAAATAAGATCTATATATGTACTTATACACAAAAAATGTAAAAGTAGTCGAGCCTGACCCGTTCATTTCCTATACAGTACAAGCTAACACAGGCTTTGTCCAACCGGACCAACCCGTATCAATATGACCTAAACAAGTGTCTGTCCTTTAGATAGAAACAGTCAAAATATTTCAAGATCTAACTCCCCTTCTGATTTCTGGCACTAGCCAAGAACATCTCCAGTAGCTTTGCTTCTTCATCTTCCCCTCTCATCTATTTCTAAAGCTGAACTCCTTGCTCAAACCTTTGCTAAAAACTCTACCTTGACTGATTCAGGGTTTGTTCCCTGCTAATCCACCTTCTGACTACTCCATTAAGATCCTTCGTAGTGATTTTTCCATGCCCTCGCTGGCCTTAATTCTCGGATGCCTTATGGACGCGATAGGTTCCCTCCTGTTGTTCTCTGAACTGTGCCTCCGTGCTTGCATCTTGCATAGTCAAAATCCTGAATCCAGGAGCCCTGGAAACTTGGGACCTAGGAAACTTAGCGCCTTGGAGACTTGGAACCTTGGAGCTCAGGAGCCTTAATTGGATCCTTGGAGCTTAGGAACCTTGGAGTCTTGGAGACTTAATTGTATCCTTGGAGACTTGGAACCTTTGAGCTTGGGAACTTTAATTAGAGCCTTGGAGCTCAGGAGACTTGGAGCCTCGGAGCCTTGGAGACTTGGAACTTTGTAGCCCAGGCTGTACTGTACTCTTACCTGACAATGGCAATGAACAGACGAACGGCAAGGACAAATTGACAAACAGACAATTACAAGCACAGACGGCACGGACAAACAGACAATGGCAAGGACAAACAGACAACGGCAAGGACAAACAGACAACGCCAAGGACAAACAGACAAACATTAAGTACAAATAAACAACGGCAACAAACAAACAAACAGACGAACGATGGCGGCAACAAACAAACAATCAGACGAACGATGGCGGCAACAAACAAACAATCAGACGAACGATGGCGAAAAACAGACGAAAAGACGAACGATGGTGGCAGCAAACAGACAAACAAATATACGAACGATGGCGGCAACAAACAAACAGGTAACAAACAGACACAGACAAACGATGGCGATAACAAACAGAGGAACGGTGGCGATAACAAAAAAACAAACAAACAGACGAACGATGGTGGTAACAAACAAACAGACGAGTGGCGGCGTATGTTCATCACTACTATCAAATTCTTTTCTCGTTTTCTCAAATTTCTCTTTCCGTTTTCTTCATCTTTTTTTATTTTTCTTTTTTTCTTTATCCAACTCCTTATTTTCTTTGTCTCCATTCTCCTTCATTCATCCATTTACGTGTCCGTTCATCTCTACAATTAATAATAATCTCACGTTATCTCCGGTCCCTCGCTTCTGTGTCGTCCTTATTGGAGTTTTACATTTGCTTTTCTTTCACTCTAGTCTTCACTCACACATTGCATTGTCCTTTCATTCCTATAACTAACATCCTTTCTTTACCTGAAGCTTTTATTATTTTAGACACGTCACCTTATTCCTCTATTCGCTATGTCATCTTACTCTCCACCAGTGCGTCATGTCACCTTATTATTTGCCATGTCATCTTATTCTCCTGTTCGTCATGTCACCATATTCTCCTATTCACCTGTCATCTTGTTCTCTATTCATCTTGATATGTTAAAGGGAGGTAGAGGAAAGTGTCCGTTCGGGCACTGACAGAGGGAAAGGGGCGGGATGGCTTTGAACCAGTGCTGGCATTAAAAAAGCCTACCTAACCCCCACCAAAAAAAAAAAAAAAAAAGATACTCAACCCCCCCTCCAAAAAAAGCCTAAGTGTTTTTTTATTTTTTTTATTTTACATATAAAAATTTAGTTAAATAAAAAATGTAAAAGTAATCAAGCCTGCGCCGTTCATTTCCTATACAGTACAATTTAACACAGGTTTTGTCCAACCAGACCAACCTGTATCAGCATGACCTAAATAAGTGTTTTTTCTTCATTAATAGAAAGTGTCAAAATCTTTCAAGATCTAACTCCCCTCGTGACTTCTGGCAACTAACCAAAAAACATCACCAATAACTGCTTCTTCATCTTTCCCAGCTTTATTTCAACCTGATGGCACCGCTGCCATCTCATCTATTTCTAAAGCTGAACTCTTTTCTCAAACCTTTGCTAAAAACTTTAACTTGGATGATTCGGGCCTTGTTCCTCCCTCTCTTCCACTCTCTGACTGCTTCATGCTACCCATTAAAATCCTTCGCAGTGATGTTTTCTATGCCCTCGCTGGCCTAAACCCTCGGAAAGTTTATGGACCTGATGGGCTTTCTCCTATTGTTCTCCGAAACTGTGCTTCCGTGCTTGCATCTTGCCTAATCAAACTCTTTCATCTTTGTCTATCAACATCTGTCTTTCTTTCTTGCTGGAAGTTTGCCTACATTCAGCCTGTTACTAAAAAGGGTGACCATTCTAATCCCTCAAACTATCGTCCTATTGCTTTAATTTCCTACCTATCTAACGTTTTGAATCTACCCTCAACAGGAAGATTCTTAAACATCTATCACTTTACAACCTTCTATCTGATCGCCAGTATGGGTATGGGTATGCCTCAAAAACTCAATTCCTCTGTCTATCAATTCGACCCAACCTTCCAAACAACTATCCCCTCTTCTTCAATGACACTCATCTGTCCCACTCTTCTACACTGAACAACCTCGGTCTGTCCTTTACTTATAATCTAAACTTCACATCACATCTCTAGCTAAAACAGCTCCTATGAAGTTAGGTGTTCTGAGACGTCTCCGCCAGTTTTTATCACCCCCAAGCTATTAACTCTGTACAGGGGCCTTATCTGTCCATGTATAGGGTATGCTTCCCATGCATAGGGGGATCCACTATTACTGCTCTTTTTAGACAAGGTGGAATCAAAAGCATTTCATCTTATCAACTCCTCTCCTCTAAGTAACTGACTGTCTTTAGCCTCTCTCTCATCGCCGCAATGCTGCATCTCTTGCTATCTTCCAGTACTATTTTCATGTTAACTGCTCTTCTGATCTTGTTAATTGCATGCCTCCCCTCCTCCCGCGGCCTCGCTACACAATACTTTCTTCTTTCTCTCACCCCAATTCTGTCCACCTCTCTAATGCAATCTCGATCATTCATCCCTTTCTTTGGTAAACTCTGAACTCCCTTCCTGCTTTTGTATTTTCTCCTTCCTATGACTTAAACTCTTTCAAGAGAGAGAGAGAGGTTTCAAGGCACTTATCCTTTAATTTTTGGCGACCGTTTTTTTACTTTGTTCGGGGACCGGTACCTCAGTGGGCATTCTTTTTTTTTTTTCTATTATATTTTTTGCTGCTCTCGGCCAGTGCCCCTCTTACTTGAAAAAAAAAAAAACACTTCAAACCTTTTATTTCACTGTAGATTACTTTTTTTAAATTGCTTATTTAAAATTATTACCATATAAATATGAAGAATAAAAAAATAAATAGATAAACCCCCCAAAAAAAAACAATAAAACTCCCAGAAAAAACAAAAACAAAAAATCCAGTGGGTTGCGTTTTTTTAAACCCCGGGTATTTTTCCAACTCTGCATTGAACTGAACTAGTGGTGGGAAAAAATCCATCAACTGTTACTTAAATTCTTCGTATAAACTTACACCATTCCATGGCACCGTAAGAACGAGGCTATGTGCAAACGGGAAACAGGTCTTTTCCATGAAACCTTCCAATCATATGCATAAGAAAGAGAAAGGATTGTGGCCCTTTTCGCCAAGTTAATCCGAACAGCCAACTGACAGAGCGGAGGCAGTGTGTCATGCAAAAATGTATACAAGGAAAGAAATTGGATGGGAAGTCATATATTCAGTGTATTTACTTTTTTTCTTCCTAAATCTCTCTTATCCTGAAAGATCTACAGTTTTCTTTCAATAAATCTCAGTTTTTCTTTCTTTCTTTCTCTATATAAATCTTCGCTCTCTCATTCTTATACATCTTCATACGTTTCTTTTCTCTCTTCCTTCCCTTTTTTACGTGTGTGTGTGTGTGTGTGTGTGTGTGTGTGTGTGTGTGTGTGTGTGTGTGTGTGTGTGTGTGTGTGTGTGTGTGTTTCTGCTTCTTCTCTCCCTTCTTTCTTCATTACTTCCTTGATCCCCACCATCTTTTACTTGAGTACTTCCTTTTGGTCTCCCTGCTTTCTTCTTATCTCCCTCCCTCACTACCTCTCACTCTCTCCTCACAGCAAACATCCAACTTACTGTAGTAATAGAGAAGACGCAATCAGACGTATAATCTTAACCACACACCTTCTTAGCGCATCATTTCACTAGTGTGTGTCTGCAGCATCGTGTCAGGGACTGCACGCGCTGTTCCTCTGATGTACTCGTATCTCACTTTGCCATTCAAGGCCGAGTCGAGACAGCAACTGCATATTGTATAGTCTGTAATAAGTAATGGAGGGAATGAATATTTGATTACGTTGTCCTGTTTGTAAACGTTTGGGAAATTTGGGGTTTTCTTAGGGAGATAAGGAGAAATGACAGGAAAATAGATGGGAATGTGAGAGGAAAGCTGGTGAGGGGGAAACTAAGGAAGAGGAATTTGTTGAGAAAAATAGGACTTTATTTTTATTGTACTGCGAGGGTTTTACTGGAAGTCTTGGACTTTTCTAGGGAGAGATAAAATTAAAAGAAAGTAAATAGAAATATGAGGGAGAATCTGAAATGAGGACAAAAAAAAAGAAGAAAACAAAGAAATGAAGCAATATTTTTATCGAATCATCTACATGTAAATAGTAAACGTTATACCGGAAACACTTTTTAGAAAGAGAAAAATGAAAGAAAATACGGAAATCTCAAGGAAAAAAAATAGAAAAAGACAAACACACAGGAAAGAGAAAAACGGAGATGATGGAATGATGAGCAGTAAATCATGACCATTTTTTCCTTTTTCTTATTTTCTCTCTAGTATAAACAACGCATAAAGATCATGAAGTAAAGAGGTCAAGTTTCAACCCGTGTAAAAATTCGTAGCATTAATCAACGTCTTTTTTTTTTTTTTTTTCCCAGCGGAAAGGATAAGACGAAAGGCTTTCCTACGCTCATTACACGGGGCATAGACAGAGTTAGTTTAAAGGAAGGAGGGAAGGAAGGAAGCGGCAGCAGTTAAGTTCGAGCTAAATTACGTCAGACTAAAAGCGTTGATATGACTTTCACCTAAGTAAGTTCCATTTTGAAAGCCATAACCGATAAAGGAGCTGAGAGAGAGAGAGAGAGAGAGAGAGAGAGAGAGAGAGAGAGAGAGAGAGAGAGAGAGAGAGAGAGAGAGAGAGAGAGAGAGAGAGAGAGAGAGAGAGAGAGAGAGAGAGAGAGGCAGTCATAAGATGACGAGGAACACGTGAACCGGAGGATGACGTAGGGATTGAAGAAGAGGAGAGAGAGGAGGACGAGGAGGAGCAGGAGGGGAAAACAAATAATACCATTAGATACTTAAGCTGGGAGGCGCATAGCTTGTAATGAAAAGACGGAAGAGAAACGATGAAAGGTAGCCATATTCTTGAAAATTTAATAAGGATAAAGAGGAGGATAAGGAGGAGGAAGAAGAGACGAAGAAGGAGTAGGAGCAGCAGGAATACGAAAGTACAGACGAAGACAAAAGGGAACAAAAGGAAGCAAAGAAGCAGAGATGGAACTGAACGAAGACAAGAAGAAAAAAAAAAGACGCAAAGGAGAAATGGAACTGAAGAAACTGAAGGAAGAAGAGACGGAAGGAAAAGGAAACGAGCAGCTTGAAGGAAAATATGGAAGCGTAGAACTTGAAGGAAGAAGAGAAGAAAGAGGAAACCCTGAAGCAAGAAAAGATGGAAGAGAAAACCATGAAGAAAGAAGAGAAGGAAATAAAAAAAAAGCTTGAAGAAAGAAAAGAAGGAAGAGACGAAGGAAAAAAATAAAGGTAAGTAAAAGCACTGAAGGAAGGCCAGAAAGAAAGGTGAAGAAGAAGATACGAAAATGAAAACCTAGATGAAATAAGAGACAAATATATATAAGTGAAGAGAATCAAGAACCACACGAACGAGAGAGAGAGAGAGAGAGAGAGAGAGAGAGAGAGAGAGAGAGAGAGAGAGAGAGAGAGAGAGAGAGAGAGAGAGAGAGAGAGAGGGAGACTTGCAAGGACGGGACAAAGGTATGATTGGGTGAGTGACGCGAAAAGTTTACCGAGAGTTGAAGTTGTCCAGGTACGGGAGTGAATCAGCGAGAATCTGAACATTTTTGCAGATGCTTTCCTCGTGGATGGTTCTGAGTAGTTGTGAGAGAGAGGCGCTCGTGTGGGTATTCACACTGCTTGGCGAGGAACGTGTGTGCTTGCTGTGAGAAGTAGAACGAGGAGGAAGACAAGAAGACGGAGATGGAAGAAAGGGAAGGAGAGAGGAAGGTTTGGAAACGGGAAGGAATGTAAAAAATGAAGGAATCACTTCACAATAGAAAAGTGGAGTAGAGAAAGACGATGGAAAGGAAAGACAATAGGACCGAAGGACAGTTGCAATGGAAGGAAACTGAAGCGAAGGAAGGACGTGAGAATGGAAAGGAGGAGAAAAAAATTATTAAAGAAAAAAAGTGAAGGAAAGGCGAAGATTGAAAAAAAAAGAGAAGGGGAGAAGGAAAGAATAGAAAGGCAGGGGGAGAGGAAGGAAAGTGAAATAAAAAAAGGACGTAGAAATGCAAAGAAGGACGAGGACAGAAGGAGAAAGCAAGAAAATGAAAGAAAAAAACTAGGAGGGAAGGAGAAACAAAAGAAAAAAAAATGAAAGATAGACTAAAATTGGACACAGGAAAGGAAACAAAATTTACTACACTCCTCATTCTTCACCACCAGTCTATATAGTATTGTGATAGGAAGACTGATTTACATGAAAGGGTACGTATAGAAAAATAAAAACAGATAACTTGGTAGACATTCTTGACATGTGTATGAGTCTGCGTATCTACGTATGTGTTTGCAAATGTGTGTAGTTCAATATTTATGCAATCATAGGCTTGTAGCTGAAAGGGGGAAGCTGTTATTTGATTCTGAAGTTAAAGGGGAAAAACAAAATCAAGATGAGAAAAGAGAAAAGTAAATACCTTTCCCTGCTTTCTGTATATGGAACGAATGCACGGAGTGAAACGTGCAAACTTGCAAAGCGGAGGAACGTAATAGTGAAAAGTGTGATGCACAGAATGTAAGCACTGGACTAGATATTGGAGAAGAATGCATAATGGAGTTATCCGGAAAAGCTTTAGATACAGAGCAAAGGTTAATAAATGAAACGTACAATATGAACTTGCACTGGATAAAATGCATGCAGTTAGCAGAGAGAGAGAGAGAGAGAGAGAGAGAGAGAGAGAGAGAGAGTACACATAAATACGGACAAATATATATATATATATTGCCTGGTAGAGTAATATGTTAACAAATTACCTTCGCTGCATTTTCATTTATATCGTTAGTTTTTTTTAATTCACCAATTTAGGCTTACATTTATACATTTCTGCCCATTCAGTGGCATTACTTTCTACTATTTCAGACTGAATGATGCTTTTTTTTTTTAAAGTATAAGAATATGGTGTCATATAAGAGTGTTGATGTGATACTAAAGTTTCTGCCATGACTGGAATAGACTCAGTAACAGTGTTGTTAATTAATTAGTGCCGAGTCAAGAGGGAACTTTTAAAGAAGATACAAACTTCGGATGGAAATGTTAGGTAGATACTGGTATGTTGTACACAGGGACTGCTTCCTGTTAGCCTATTGATTTCTTGCAGCTTCACTTAAGTTTTTATTCTATCTAGCTCAATCAATCATTCGTTTAGTTAATCAGGGATATTACTCATTTTCTTAAGGGACAGCAAGCTCGTGACACTCCCAAACTTAGAATCTAGTAGGTGAGTAGTAACAAACCGAGAATAACTCAATAGTAAACCAAGAATAGTGGGATGACAATAAACAAGGATCAGGTGGATATAAATTCAGTAAATAAATGCTATGTGTTTGTAGAATAAATATAACTACACATAAAGAACTTGAATAGTAATAAACAGAGTAAGGAAACACTAATAAACACAAAGCAGCTAAATGGTAACTGCTTGTGAATGACAGTAAACCGAGAGAAGGTAAATATTAATAAGTGAAAAGTACTTAGGTAGCAATAAACAGAACAACAGAATACTTCTACTAACAATATTTAACACAGAGTAGGTCAATGCTAAATGCTCCTTCTGCTACACTCTTCCAACATGGAGGAAGCGTAAAGCAGACGGCACGAAAGAGAGAGAGCGTGAAGAGTAGCCGGGAAAGTAGTTGGACATTCAGATTTACAGACATGGGAAAGATGACGAGAGCGAGGTGCAAAAAATACGAACATTGCTCTACTCTTGAAAATGTGTGCAGTGTAGGTTAATTAACCCTCCCACTGTTATTTGGTACATCTTTCTTTAATCATTAGCAATTCTGAAATATCTTTTATTGTTCTGCAGTCACCGCCAAACATTGTACTGGTTAGTTAGAATTTGCAAAATGTATTCTTGATTTATGTCTTTTCTTTTTGTACAGTAGCTCCCAAAACTATCTCTAATAAACAAGAGGCTTACATTTTGACACAACGGACGATATTATTTAACACTTTTGGTGAATACAGTGGGAACAGTTGGTAGCCCTGCACACTAGAGGACGGTTGTAGTGCACATGCTTATAAAGTCTCCATAAATTGCTTTTAGTGGCTTTGATATTATTGCATACCGCAGTGTAAAGGTTAGGTTAATGTCATAGGTACATTGAACACGCAACTCCACTGGCACCATCTGGCATGTTCTTGCAGAGATCGAGGGGAAGAGGGGAAAGGAAAAGAGAGGAAGAAATGGCTATAGAGAAAGAATTCATTTTGAAATTAAACTTAGGAGAAATGTTAGCGCTAGACTTTCAGAGAGAGAGAGAGAGAGGAGAGAGAGAGAGAGGAGAGAGAGAGAGGTGGGGGGGATCTGTGGAATTAAGCGAATAAGACGTCAAGCAGACAACCAGATCAAAGGAAACTCACAGCTCTCTCTCTCTCTCTCTCTCTCTCTCTCTCTCTCTCTCTCTCTCTCTCTCTCTCTCTCTCTCTCTCTCTCTCTCCGACCAGACTGGAAAAGCAGAATAAAACCAATTAACAAGAACAGACAGAACGAAACTGAGAGGCCAAACATGGCGAGCTAAGAGAGAGAGAGAGAGAGAGAGAGAGAGAGAGAGAGAGAGAGAGAGAGAGAGAGAGAGAGAGAGAGAGAGAGAGAGAGAGAGAATATGTGCGATAAAATAAGGTATTGCCCCGTTATAACAAGGATCAAAGAAAGTTAGGAGTTATTAGAGCGAAGTGGAAGAAAAAGTACGTAAGGAAGAACGAGCGGGAGAAAGCATCGCCTTTGTAATGGGAGAGATAACGAGATAAGTCTTCTGAGTAGGAATGATGGAAAGAGGGAAGGGAGGCTAGGTAGGGTCGGTGATAACAGTGAGGCAGTGCTGACAAGGTTAAGAGTACAGGTGGTGGTGGTGGTGGTGGTGGTGGTGGTGGAGAGTGGTGATAGTGATGAGGTTCTAGCGCTGGTGGTGTTGGTAGTGATGTGTTAGTCATTAAAATTAGCATGTGTTTGGTGTTAGAATAAGTTAAGTGATAGTTTTGGTGTTTAATAATGGTTAGCAGGTAGTGACTTTGTGTGTCTGTATGTGTGCAGGACGCTAAATTAGGGTAGAAAATATATAGAGAAAGTTAAGTTACATCTAACCCCCCAAAAAAAGGAAGAAAAAGAAAAAGCGTAAAATAATAAATACTTCCAAGGCCGCCGATAATTTAATTCTCGAGTTATGGACAATAATTATAGAAGTTAAGGAAGTGATTAATTTTTTATTGATTGTGAGAATGAACCAAAGTGAATGCTTGTGGTGATACTGACACGATGCAACTTGTCATGAATAAAGTGAAGGAATGGTGAAAGAAAAAATGTCTTTCACCATAATTAGCTTCCCTTTCGTCATCCTCTTTACATTAATAAATTATTTTCGTTTTTCCTTATATTGAAATTTGCATCCATCGTCGTCTTTTTTTATCTTGCATTTGAGAAAGGAGAAAAACGAAATACATTATCGATAACGGGAGCATACAAATGAGAAGAAGACAGATAGATAATAGATCTACGAATGAAAAAAGAAATACAATTAAAGAACAAATATTTGTTTTTACTTGTTTTGTTTTGATATTCAGTCTGCTTGTTGGCAGGTCGTATGAATGTTTATGTACAGTAGAAAATATGTGTGGA
>NC_087152.1:15922500-15932500 GCF_035594125.1 Scylla paramamosain
CACAAAGACTAAAGAGCGGTAGTCTGAATCATTCCTGAGACTCACCTGCCGAAGCTCACCTGGGCGAGGGCATTGGAGGGAGAAGAAGAACGCAGAAGGAGCAGGAAATGAAACAGAGGAATTGTCGTGAGAGAAGAGAGAGAGGCAGAGAGAATGAGAAATAAGAGATAGATAAGAAAGACAGGGATACCAGAGGAGGGAATAGAAGATGAAGGACAAGGAAAGCAATGTGAATAGATGGCAAAAAAAGGGGAAAATGAGAAGGATTGAGAGAGATGGTGCGGGAGGCTTTGGTAGGAGAGAAATATGAAAGAGATAAACGCATGAGAAGGAAAACGTAGTAAGGAGGAGGAGGAGGAGGAGGAGGAGAAAAAGGAAGAGTTGGAGAGAAGAACACGAATAAAAAAAGGGAGAAACATTAAACACTGATACAAACATAAGAAACAACTCCTTCGAAAGTACCTGCTAACAAAAATAGTGCAACGATACTTCGAAGTCTAAAACCTTGAGGGTCATCAGAAAAAAAAAAATGCAAAACGTGTCCTTCTAATGTTCTATTACTTATGGCACTGTTAGCCTTGTCGTTCGTGTAATTTGTGAGGAAGAAGGAAAAGTACCAAGAGACTGAGGGAGGAAGGAGCAAAGGAGGTTGCAAAGAAAACTGAAAAGAAAGAAGAAAAGAAGGTAGCATTGAAAAAAAAAAATTGTACTGTGAAGAAACAAAAATCTGTGAAGTGTAAGGATTAAGAGAGAGAGAGAGAAGGAGAGAGAGAGAGAGAGAGAGAGAGAGAGAGAGAGAGAGAGAGAGAGAGAGAGAGAGAGAGAGAGAGAATAATGAATTCCTTCTTAATGAAATCCAGGTTTAGTAAGACAGATTGATTCTTTATTAATAAATATAAACACGGTGTTGCATTTCCAGTGCAGTTTTGTCATATTTTATCGTTTGCTGTATAGTTCATTGGTGTAGGATCGTACTTTTATTGTTAACAGCAGTAGAAGTAGTAGTAGTAGTGGTAGTAGTGGTATGTAGTAGTAGTAGTAGTAGTAGTAGTATGGTAGTAGTAGTAGTAGTAGTAGTAATAGTAGTAGTAGTAGTAGTCGTAGTAGTAGTAGTAGTAGTAGAAGTAGTAGTAGTAGTAGTAGTAATAGTAGTAGTAATAGTAACAGTAGTAGGAGTGATAGTAGACATGACTATCATATTGTAGACGCAACTGCTATAACGATAAGATCCGTAGATGTAGTAGATGTAGTAGAAGTAGCAGTGTGGCAGTCAGGACAATAGCATAATGATAATAGTTCTAGTAGTAATAATAGTAGTAGTAGTAGTAGTAGTAGTAGTAGTAGTAGTAGTAGTAGTAGTAGTAGTAGTAGTAGTAGTAGTAATATTCCTTTATCCTATATTTTTATCCTCCCCTTTTTCCCCACTCCTTCGTGCACCTTCCAGATTAACATGCAAGGAAGTGACGCTACATTTCAGTCATGATTGTTGCGTCAAAGCCATGCATGTGTGTACTGTATCCCTCAGTGTACGTGTGGCTTATCTGATTCATTGGAGTTAAGATACACTACCTTCTGTCTGTCTATGTGTATGCTTGAGTATTTCTGCTTTTCTATTTGTCCTTTTTGAATGTATGACCGTGTGTACATGTGTCTCTCTGATTGTTCTGGACCAATCTGTCTGTTTGTACGTTCATTGATTTTGCCTCTTTTTTTTTTTTTTAAATCTGTTTGTTAGTATGTCTGTCTGCTTTTCTTTCCGTCTGACTGTCCTCCCATCTGCAGTGTTTGTTCATCTTTTTTTTTCTTTTCTGTATTCCTCTTTGTAGATATGTTTGTCTTTCTTTTTTTTGTTTTGTTTATCTGCATGTTCGTCTCTCTCTCTCTCTCTCTCTCTCTCTCTCTCTCTCTCTCTCTCTCTCTCTCTCTCTCTCTCTCTCTCTCTCTCTCTCTCTCTCTCTCCCTCTCTCTCTCTCTCAGTCTTTGTGTGTGTGTGTGTGTGTGTGCGTGTGTTTTTCTCTCGTTAAATGTTAATGCTCGTTAGCGCCTCAAGCACCAAGGAAAGAAAAAAAACGTTAAGGCAATCAGTGTGTGGGGGGGTGTTCGTATCTCCACACACGATCATTACCTTCATCTGCGTAATTACTGTCGCAAAATAACGGGTTTCTGAAGGTTATCTGTCCTTTCCCGTGTTATCGTCGTCTTGTGTGTGAGTGTGTGTGTGTCACTCATCCAAGTACTAACCAAACCCAGCGTTGCTTAATGAACCTCAATGATCGTGCGAGAAGCATTGTGTTCAACACGGCTGGCACAAAGCTTTTATTTCCAAACTACCCTCCTACGGCTTCTATCCTTCTCTCTGTAACTTCATCTCAAGTTTCCTTCCTGACCGTTCTATTGCTGCTGTGGTAGACGGTCACTGTTCTACTTAATCTATTAACAGTGGTGTTCCTCAGGGTTCTGTCCTGTCACCCACTCTCTTATTATTATTCATTAATGATCTTATAAACCAAACTTCTTGTCCTATCCACTCCTACGCTGATGATACCACACCCTGCACTTTTCCACGTCTTTTCGTAGACGTTCAACCCTTCAGGAAGTAAACATTTCACTCAGGGAAGCCACAGAACGCTTGACTTCTAATCTTTCTAAAATTTTCTGATTGGGGCAGAGCAAACTTGGTATTGTTCAATGCCTCAAAAACTCAATTCCTCCATCTATCAACTCGACACAACCTTCCAGACAACTATCCCCTATTCTTCAATGACACCCAACTGTCCCCCTCTTCTACACTGAACATCCTCGGTCTGTCCTTTACTTATAATCTGAACTGGAAACTTCACATCTCATCTCAAGCTGAAACAGCTTCTATGAAGTTAGGTGTTCTGAGACGTCTCCGCCAGTTTTTCTCACCTCTCCAGCTGCTAACTCTGTACAAGGGCCTTATCCGTCCATGTATGGAGTATGCTTCACATGTCTGGGGAGGTTCCGCTCATACCGCTCTTCTAGACAGGGTGGAATCAAAAGCTTTTCGTCTCATCAACTCCTTTCCTCAAACTGACTGTCTTCAGCCTCTCTCTCATCGCCACAATGTTGCATCTCTAGCTGTCTTCTACCGCTATTTTCATGCTAACTGCTCTTCTGATCTTGCTAACTGCATGCCTCCCCTCCTCCCTCGGCCTCGCTGCACAAAACTTTCTTCTTTCTCTCACCCCTGTTCTGTCCACCTCTCTAATGCAAGAGTTAACCAGTATTCTCAATCATTCATACCTTTCTCTGGTAAACTCTAAAACTCCCTGCCTGCTTCTGTATTTCCACCTTCCTATGACTTGAATTCCTTCAAGAGGGAGGTTTCAAGACACTTATCCTTAAATTTTTGACTACCGCTTTGGACCCTTTTATGGGACTGGCATTTCAGTGGGCATTTTTTTTAATGGATTTTTTGTTGCCGTTGGCCAGTGTCCCTCGTACATAAAAAAAAAAAAAAAAAAACGGAAAGGGACAATTGGGCGCAGCCATTTTGGCGCTACCGTTTGGGTGTGGCCGTTTGAGTGCCATAGGACAACTGGGCGCAGCCTTTTGGGCCACAGCTGATTTGGCGCCACCTTATTTGGCTACGGAAAAAAAATTGTTGCAAGATTCATGATTCGAAGTTTATATATATATATATATATATATAATATTTATATATATATATATATATATATATATATATATATATATATATATATATATATATATTATATATATATATATATATATATATATATATACACACACACTGTGCTATACTATACTATATATACAGTCGTGTAGAAGAGCGTGTGTGGATAACGCAGGTGTCGAGTTAAACCAGCCTTGACGGAGTGAGGTTTAGCGTTGCAACATTTCGCCGTATAACTCACGGCATTGTCAAGCAAATTGAAATGGTGGAGAGTAAATCGTATATATATATATATATAATATATTATAATATATATATATATATATATATATATATATATATATATATATATATATATTAATATATATATATATATATATATATATATATATATATATATAATATATATTAAAACACACACACACCACACACACACACACACACACACACAGATGTGTATGCACGTATGTAGAATGTATATTCCTCCTCTGTTGACAAAACAAACTTTTATCTTTTGCCCACTTTGAAAGCCCTTCTAGGAACAAACTTTGACTTTGAGAGTCCTTTTGGGAGTTTGAAGCAACTTTGAAAGTAATCTTTGCTTTGAGAGTAACGTTTAGCTTTCAAAGTGTTTATTAATATGGGCCCTGTTTCGCTATCACAGTAAAAATAGTTTTCCAATTATGTGTATATCATTTTTCAATTTATAACTGATATATTGTAATTCTGATCCACTACAGGTATCGAAACAGACAGGTTTGCAAATAAAGAAATGATATTAAAGCCAAAACGTTCGTCGTCAAATAGACTAGCACCAAATCATCTGACGCCAAAATGGCCACGACAAAACGGCCGCTCCCAAACAGCCACGCCAAAACGTACCAAACCCTGTTCAACGTGATGTCATTGGGCATGATGTGTGGGCATGATTATTTATGTAGTGTTGCAGATCGAGAGTTTCAGAACAGTCTCTCTCTCTCTCTCTCTCTCTCTCTCTCTCTCTCTCTCTCTCTCTCTCTCTCTCTCTCTCTCTCTCTCTCTCTCTCTCTCTCTCTCTCTCTCTCTCTCTCTCTCTCTCTCTCTCTCTCTCTCTCTCTCTCTCTCTCTTCGTCTTTTACCTTTACTCCTTTATTCTTTCCTGTTTCTCCGACCCTCGTGCATCTATCTTAAGTGTTATTGCCCCTTCACAGCTCACTGGTTGATTTAAAGCTGCTCGAGTGATGGCAGTGTTTTAACATTTAACATTATGCGGTGAAAGTGTGGGGCAAATCAGAGGAACCTTTTCATGATCAGAGGTAAAGAATTTTAGCTACGTTGTGGAAAGCTTTAATAAATTGCCCGAACCTTTATAAATGTGAAGTAGGAAATTGTAATGTAAAAATATTAGGAGAAATTACTTTTTACCCAGAGATTCTCGGATTTGCAATTATTCTTGCTTGAAGGACTAAAATAACTTGACATAATAAATTAGTCTTTTCCTTCTAATTATTATTTTTTTTTTCAAGTGGGGTTTAGTAATATTTCAGTTTTACACTAGCGCATTTCTTCCTTTCTTTCTTGTTCCTTCTTTCCTTCTTTCTTTCCTTCCTTCTTTGATTTCTCAGTTCGTTCCATACTTCCTTTCTTTATTTTTCTTTCTTTCTCTCTTTCTTTGTTTCTTTGTTTCTTTGTTTCTTTCTTTTATTTCTTCCTTCCTTTCTTTTTTCCTTTCTTTCTTTCTTTCTTTCTTTCTTTCTTTTTTCTTTTTTTCCTTCCTTCCTCCACTCCCTCCTTCACATCTCACTTCCCACAGTTGTCACCTTTCTCACGTACCTCTCATTCTGTCTTCACACTTTTAACTCCCTTTTTCCCCCTTTCGTTTATGCGTTTGTATAAGCTTTCCCCTTTCCCTTTTATTTTTCATTCCCTGCATCGTTCACTCTATCATGGACCATAAGTTTCATTGGTAATGTTTTGATTTCCATCTAATTCTTCTTTTATTCTTAGTGTGCTTCCTTAATACTTCTCTCATGCTTGACCAACCGTCTCCTTTCACCGTCTCCTCCACTAAACACTCCTTGCTGCTTGTCTATCATATAACTTTATTCGTCGTTAGTAACATTTTCCTCCTCTCGTATTACTCTTTCATTACGGAATACCAATAAAGTTGTGTATTGTTTATCGTTGACTTAATGTGTGGATACAAAATTAAGGAAGAAATTAGGATGCAGATATATGTCATTGAATGCTGACGATATCAAGAGAGAGAGAGAGAGAGAGAGATGAATACACTACATTCCTTTTTCGCCAAATAGAAGGATAATTTGAGACAGGCATTGATTCCTTGTGTTCCGTGGCCGTGTAGATAAGGTCACACAAATCACTCATATCTCTTGAGTCAGCAGTTTCTCCTAGGCTGAATATCATCCCAGACTTGCCCTGCTATACCAAGAGGCCTCAGCCATTGAAAACTCCACCTTCCTCTTTATTTAGCATCATGATCTTCTTTTGCTCATGTCCATCACTTCGTCTGTGCCTGTTACTTTTTTTTCTTTCCATCTGTCATTGACTTGTTATTGCCTTTCCTATCTGATCCAACGATAGAATATTTCCCTTTTCCTTTCTTCACCTTTCTCCTCTTCTGTTTCCTACCTTTCTCTACGTCTTCATTCAACATTCATGTCTTCGTCTGCACCTTCTGCCCGTCTGTTTTCTGAACCCACTGGTCTTCCATATTGCATTTGAAACAACAGCATAACATTTCCCTTCCTTACCTATTCCTTCCTTCGCTTGTTTTTTTTATTTTTTTTATTTTCCTTGACCTACCGTTGTCCCTTTCCACTGCCTTTCCTTTCCCTATCAGAACAGTGAAACATTTTACTCTCTTCTCCTTCATTCACTTCTCTCTTCCTCTTTTCCTTCATTCACTTATCCTCTTCCTTTAACCTAATATCATCCCTCTTATTCCATTTATTTTCCCTATCACAGCTAACAATAAAACGCTTTCTCCTCTCTTCCTTCATTTACTTCTCTCTTCCTCCCCGTTTCCTTTCACGTAAACTCCCTTTCGTCTATTAAGTGTACTCACCAAACCATCTCTCTTCCTCCCTCACCCGCCTCCATGGACCCACCCAGGGACAGGCACGGTGGTGATACGCTTGTCCGACGTGAACGACAACTCCCCGCGCCTTGCCAGAAAGCAGTGGGACTTGACGGTACAGGAGACGTGGGGGGACAAGGAGCCGGAGAACACGACGTTACTCGAGATTGCTGCCGCTGATAGAGACACTGCCAACCATTTCTACTACCGGGTGAGTTAGATGTGTGTCTGTTTATACTCTGCGTACGTGGAAGAAAGGAAAGGTTAAAGAGAAGCAAGCAGGTGTGAATGGAGGGGAGGTACAGACAAGGAAGGAAATGGTTTCTCGTCATGGGTGAAAAAGAAATGTTTAAGGATATGGTAGGATTAAAAAAAAAAAGGGGGAATGGAAAGGGTGAGTGGAGGTAGAAGTAAGGGGTAAAAAGTTATTGGTTTTGCTACAGAGGGAAATGGATTGTGTGCTGGGTGAGAAAGGTGACGGTCTCTCTCTCTCTCTCTCTCTCTCTCTCTCTCTCTCTCTCTCTCTCTCTCTCTCTCTCTCTCTCTCTCTCTCTCTCTCTCTGGCTGGTAAATAACGATAATGTGAATAAAAGAGTTGAGAAGGAAGTAAGCCTGAAAAACGGCAGAAAAATAAGTCTGATCGACGATGAGAGAGAGAGAGAGAGAGAGAGAGAGAGAGAGAGAGAGAGAGAGAGAGAGAGAGAGAAGCGAGAGGAAACAATCGATGGAGTGGTTATTATTTTGGAAAGTAAGAAAGACAAAGAAGTTATTATTATTATTATTATTATTATTATTATTATTATTATTATTATTATTATTATTATTACTCAACCGCTTTCATTCCTTACCCCTTTACAACTGAGATATATGTAGAATGTAGCACTAAAGAATTATTACAACAGAGGATATGAAAAATGAAGAAAGAATAATGACTAGGGAAATAAATAAAACATAAACTGCTGCTGTGTTGTCTAGATAATAATAAAAGGTTCCCCTGAGGACGGTTCCCAGAAGGCTGTCTCCCCCCTATTTTCTACTCGCGTGTTTGCTATGACGCATGAAGAATACTAAGATATCCCACGCATCGCCCGCCACTCGGAATGTGTGTGTGTGTGTGTGTGTGTGTGTGTGTGTGTGTGTGTGTGTGTGTGTGTAGTAACGCCACGTGACATTGTGGCGCGTGTGTAGTAAACGTTTTTTTTCATAGATTTTTTTTTATTTATTTAATTTGTGTGTGTGCGTTTACATGTGATGCTGCTTCTGTTACGTATCAGTTTTACTATAAACCTATTAGTCTTACTACTCTTGCTACTACTGTTACTACTACTACTACTACTACTACTACTACTACTACTACTACTACTGCTTCTATTACTGCATCTGCTACTATTACTACTACTATTACTACTACTACTACTACTACTACTACCACTGCTACTACTACTACTACCACTGCTACTACTACTACTACCACTACTACTACTACTACTACTACTACTACTACTACTACTACTACTACTACTACTACTACTATACACCGCATACAATAGCAATAATAACTAAAACAATAGCAACACCATTAACACCATAATAATAACGATGATGGTGATGATAACAACAACAACAACAACAGTAAAAACAGTAATGATAAAAATAATAATAATAATAATAATAATAATAATAATAATAATAATAATAATAATAATAATGATAGCAACAACAACAACAACAACAACAACAACTCCATACATACCTCTCACATTTTATCTTCACGGACGCAAGGAAGGCGACATTATCACCACTCTTATCACACTATTTCATTACGCCGCACACAGCACCTTCAATTTATCTCCTGCAATACTTTCACTTTGCACACTGATTAGCACTTTCCATTTTCGGGACGTCAGAAGCTTCACTCGACCCCCACGGGCAGAGAAGCGCGTGAAGTGGTTTGCTCTTGTGATATCTAGCGCTGCAGAAATCAGGGAATGGCTTGGTGTGTGTGTGTGTGTGTGTGTGTGTGTGTGTGTGTGTGTGTGTGTGTGTGTGTGTGTAACTCCTGTGTTTTTATCTTTCTATTTGAGGATCTGAGGCGACGAGAAGCGTGTTACTGGAAAACTTATCTGATGTACTTTCTTGTAAATGGAGAGAGGTGACGTTTTTTGTTAAATTTTGTTAATTGCCTTCCTTGATAAATTGAAGAGGTAAGATTTTTGCTTATGTCATCCTTGTTATATCCCTTTTACCACTTAAAGACCTTATACCACTTAAAGGCCTCTTATTGCCTCAACCTATTTGTCCCAATGAAAAGACCGAGGATTTTCTTTTTCCTGTGATATTATATTCACTGCTTCTCTCATGGTGTTCTCATGTGGCTTCTTCAATTAGTCTGTCAATCAGTCTGTCAATTAATGTGATTCAGGTGATAGGAATGCGAAAAAATGATAAGATTATTAAAGATGGATAAGATGGAAAGATTATGAAAGAAGACAAAGACAAAGATTATGATAGACAAAAGAATAAGCGAAGGAATGGCACATCACCAACATCTAGAAAATACTTAGAAAAACAGGATCCACGAATAGGGAGAAGAAAAGGACGTCAACAGTACCTCTTCAATTTCTCTAAGTCTGTAACTCCCCTTACCTATCCTGACCAGTGCAACAAATTAAGCTGATTTTTTTTTTTTTTTTTTATGATGACAGAATATCAACCTTCAAAACTCGCTTGCTTTGTGTTTTTTCAAGATTTTAGGCCCACGAGTTTTTATTTCGTACTTTGTTTCATGAACATTTGATCCCCCTTCCGATAAGACTCTCTCTCTCTCTCTCTCTCTCTCTCTCTCTCTCTCTCTCTCTCTCTCTCTCTCTCTCTCTCTCTCTCTCTCTCTCTCATACCTTCCTTTAGTAAATGTTTTTTTATTACATTTTTTTAAATATTTCCTCACGTTACTTAGTGTTGTTCTCCTTCGTCCTTCTCTCTTTCTCTTTTCCTTCGTCCTTCGTTCGTACATCTAATCTTCTGAAAGATTTTACTCTTCTTTCCAGTTACACAGTTGTCCCTAATTTCGCTCTTTTCCTGTATAATTTCCTATATAAAACATGATTTTTTTTTGTGTATCTTATCAATGCTTCAATTATTTTTACTGCTTTTCTTTCCATTGCTGTTTTCAAGTGTTTCACATTATTTTCTTTTTATATTTTACCTTTATTATCATTGTTTTGATATCCCCCTATCTCTTTCTCTCTTCTTCACACACA
>NC_087152.1:15935000-15947500 GCF_035594125.1 Scylla paramamosain
TCGCGTGTCTAAAGTTTCTATTTTCATATTTTCCCTCACCTCTCCTCTTTCCCTTTCCTCCTCTCTCTCCCTCTTTCTCCTATCTCTTCCATTTCCTTCTTTCCTGTTTTTCCGTTTTTTTTTTTTTGTCTTCCGCTCTCTTCTTTCTTCCTTCTTTTCATTTTCTTCCTCTTTTTCTTCCAGTTCTTATTTTTTTCTTTTTTTTTATTATTATCTTTATTTCTATTGTTTTATTCGTATTTCCCTCTCACCTGTTTTTTTTCTTTCTTTTTTTTCTTTCCTTTCTCTTCCTTTTTTTCCACCTTTCATTTGTATTTTTTTACGTGTTATCATAATTTTTTCTCTTCCTCTTTTTTATACTTTTATTGCATTTCTTTTTACTCATTTATGTCTCTTCTTTTATCTCTTTTCCCCTGTGCATTTGCTTTTGTTTTATTTTGTCTTTTTGCCACTCCATCCTTTTCTTTTCTTCCTTTCCTTTTTTTCCATTTTTACGTATTTTTGCTACATTGCTTCTTTATCTTCTCGTCGTTCTCTTTTTCCATTTACTTTTCAAACTTCATTTCTCTGGTTTTATTTATTCTCTTTACCTTCCATCGACACCTTTCTTTTCTTCTTTTCTTCTCCATTTCTTCCTCTTTCCGCTTCATCACATCTCGTACATTCTCCTTTTATTACCTTATCATCACCATTATTCTAAGTCTCTCTCTATCTCTCTCTCTCTCTCTCTCTCTCTCTCTCTCTCTCTCTCTCTCTCTCTCTCTCTCTCTCTCTCTAGATACATTCCCTTCCCTGATTTTTTCTTTCCTTCCTTCCTTCCTTCCTTCTTTCCTTCCTTCCTTCCTTCCTTACTTCCTTCCTTTCTTTCTTCTTTTCTTCCTTCCCTCCATTATTCTCTTCACCCTCCTTCCTTCAGCCTTGCATCTTTATCTCTCTTCGCTCTTCCACTGCATTCCTTCATACCCCAATCCGTCTCCTTCATTCGCTATCTCGTCCTTTCTCACCTTTCCCATTTATCCTTTCCTTCCCTCTTCTCTCGCCTTTCCTCTCTATTTTCCTCTTCTGCCTTCGTATCTTTCACTTCCTTTCCTCTCCCTGTACTGATGCTTCTCTTTTTCCTTCTTCTTATCCTCCTCCTTCTCCTTTTCCTTCCATTCCTCTTCTTATGCTTCTCTTTCTATTCCTGTTCGTCTTTGTCTTTCCCTCTCTCTCCTCTACGTTTAGTTATCCCTTTTATTCTTCTCCTTATTCAACTCCCTATTTCTCCCGTTCTTTTCCTATTTTCATCCTCCTTGTCCTCATTTTTCCTCGAAGTTCATGAGAATAAGTTTTGCTTTTTTCTGTTCCCTTCTATTACACGAGCAATTCTCTAATAGCTGTAGTTTAGCGGGTTCTCTCAATGTAGGTCAGGACGTCTGGCGTGTTTTTTTTTTTCTGTGTATTCCCTGATATTCCACCTCTTCCTCCTCTCTGTTCCGGGTATTCCTTGGTATTCCTACTCGTCTTTCTCCTCCTCCATCTCCTCTTAATCCAATTCGTCTTCCTTTGCATACTTATCCTTCTTCTCTTCCTCCTCTTCCGACCCCTTCTCCCCCTCCTCCTTTGCTGTCCGATATCTCTCACTTTATATTAGATAGCGCCGTGTATCGCGAGAATCCTTGCGAGGTCCAACAGGTCTTGATACCGGTTACTCTTCCTTTGTATTCCTTTGTGTTCCTCAAGTAAGCGTGTAACATAAGGTATTACAAGGTTTTATCATTAATATTATCAGTGTTATTATTCTGTACCTTCTTGTGTAGATTTAATGATGATGGTTGTGTTCTGTATTATATAAGGAAGGATTATAAGGACGTAAGGAAAGCTGGAAGAAGCCAGTTAGCCTAAACGTGGCATTTTTTATGTAAAATATACGACTATTTCCGCCTATCATCCCTATCCTTATATTTATTTGATCTTCTTTTAAGTCTCCTTATTGACTTAATACTAACAACGTGAGTTCTGTGTTCATTCCAGTCATCTACCATTATACTTGACAATAATTTCTCTGTCTTTATAAATCTCTACCAAACTCCCTATCCTGTCCTGATTAGTAACGTCGCCACACTCATGGACTGAAATGATAGGTGGAAATACTTATGTTGTATATGGGGACCGCTACGTGTAGATCTGATGGCGTGTTTGTTGCAGCTTCCGTGTTTTCTTATATCATGCTCTTAACTACATCTAGTCCCATCCTGATTATTAACCCTAAGGAATTTTGTGTCACCTTCCTTATATCCCTTTTGTCACTTACGATATATGTAGGCCTGGTGACTTCTTGCAGCTTCGATTGTTTTCTTATATTATGTTCTTTATCACTTCTTGTTCAATCCTAACCCAAAGGAATTTTCCGTATCACCTTTCTGATATCCCTTACGTCATTTATGCTATTTACACTCATCTTCACATGTACTTCTTCCCCACCTCACTCAGGGTCGTGGTGGTTGGACTGACCCCCGCCACCTGGACACCGCCTGGATCTCTGTCAAACTTACCGACGTGAATGACAACCCGCCTGCCTTCCCTCGCCCCCACGCCCACGTCACAGTGCGGGAGAAGACGCTGTCCCCGGCACCCTGCTGGCCACGCTGCCAGCTCGCGACCCTGACATGGTGAGTGACTGTGCCTGGAGTTAAATGACTTTCTGTGTGTGCGTCTGTGTGTCTTTGTTTGTGTGTCTGGATGGATAAATGGATGGATGGCTGGTTTCTCTCTCTCTCTCTCTCTCTCTCTCTCTCTCTCTCTCTCTCTCTCTCTCTCTCTCTCTCTCTCTCTCTCTCTCTCTCTCTCTCTCATTTCATAAGTTACATGGAAGAAACATTTTTTCCCTCTTCCATTCTGTTGTTGTTTTAGAAGAGAGAGAGAGAGAGAGAGAGAGAGAGAGAGAGAGAGAGAGAGAGAGAGAGAGAGAGAGAGAGAGAGAGAGAGAGAGAGGTCAGAAAATTTATATGCACAGGAACCCCAAAGACTGAATGATTTTCTGCTTCCTGTCTGTCCATCAACTTAATGCAAGAGTCCTTCTGCGCTTCCTCACTCACCACTCCATCAGTCAGTCAGCCTGTCTGTCTGTCAGTCAGTCAGTCAGTCAGCCCTTAAACCTCACTCATTCACTCACTCACTCACTCAAACACATTTTCACATAGAACACGTTCCACAAACTCCTCTATCTTGCAACCTTTCGAAACATCCTCTCTCTCTCTCTCTCTCTCTCTCTCTCTCTCTCTCTCTCTCTCTCTCTCTCTCTCTCTCTCTCTCTCTCTCTCTCTCTCTCTCTCTCTCTCTCTCTCTCTCTCTCTCTCTCTCACTCTGTTATTGTTACTTGGTGGAAAAGGAGAAAAGAAGGAAAAGGAGGAGGAAGAGGAAGAGGAGGAGGAGGAGGAAGAGGAGGAGGAGCAGGAGAGTACATTTTCAGCTTGTTTCCCTCCTACGCCCTCTGTTTATCCTCGCTATTCGTATGAGGAAGAGTAAGAGAAGGTAGGAGGAAAAGGAAGCGAGGTCTGCTGAGTGCATCCTCCTCGGCTTGTCTCCCTGAAGGACTAAGATTATCCTGAAGGGGAAACGCTCGTGCTCTGCGGGAGGGATGTATTTACCATGTCCTTAAGTCCTCGCTTGCAAAGGTCCGTTTTCTTTCTCCTCACATTTACTGCGCGTCGTCGGTTTAAAATTGTTTTGTGGCGCGTTTAAGAGTGAGTGCAAATGTCGTATGATTTTGTTGTATATTTCTTTTCCTTTTTTTTTTTTAAGGGGGGGTGTGGGACCGTTTGTTGTGGTTAGTCTTGTGTTTGTTTGGGGTCTTTCTTTTTCTTTCTCTTTTTCACGTCAGACAAGAATATTATAAACGCAGTCAGTTCCTCCATGTACTGTCGCATTAGCGCTCAGTTTTTTTTTTTTTCCACATCTTTCATATTACGTGTTTTTTTTTTTCATAATTTACGCTGGACTGTTGAGTGGCGATGAATATAGATGAAAAACAGTACATGCAGCAATATTTTTACGTGCACTCAGGCTCTACTGTGCAAATTTCTCGGGAGTAAATGATGAATGAGACAATTAGTGTTGTGTGCTTCAGTACAAATGGGTCGACAGATCAAAGAAAGAGAAGAATCCTTGTTGAGAGTTGTCTGAGAGGAGGAAGAATGGATGTTCTAGATCTGAGGGAGACCCATCTGAGCGGTGAGGGTTCGTGGATGTGTCTATGTAGAAAGGAAAATTAAGGTATACATGATGACCCAAAATTCGGGATATAAAGGCAAAAGAATGCATATTTTTTTATAATTTTAATTCAGCAGTAATAATAATAATGCGTATCGATATGACCGGTTGACCAGTCTTCGCGACCACTCACTCAAGTTGTTCTTATTCCGACACCCTCACATTCAATTAAAAAAGATAAATAAATAAAGAATTAAAAAAAAATTTGGGCACCTTGTCTATCACGATATTTGAGTTTAAAATCAAGTATTGTAATTAGATGATATTTGAGCAAGTTAAGTCAGTGGGCACGTGCAGACAGGTTTAGAAGATCACCATAATGAAAGAATGATGTGTCCAGATTTTTGGGTCGATCTGTGTATGATGGTATTTTAGAAAGTATTCTAGTATTATAGCATGCAAGTGAGTGAAATTGGTGTATTGATAGACTAGGTGTTGTAGTTATTGCAGCGGTCCGTGTGTTTCCGGAAGTAAAGGAAACCTGTCCAGCACCAGTTTTATTTAATATACTACAGCCATCCATTCCGTGTTTCCTTTCACCCAGGGAACACATGGACACCACCACTGCAACTAATCAAATAGAACATTGGTAGGCAGATGTAGATAGATTTAGATGAAACTGTAATGAAAGAGTGAAGGAAGGTTACACAATGCTGATATATGAGAGCAGAAAGGCTTAGATGAAACTATAATGAAAGAATGAAGGAGGGTTACACAATATTGATATCTGAGGGCATGTGCAAATGTGTGACTGACTGTGACTGAAAAGGACAAGAACAGTGAGAGTGGAATGTTAGTATAGTCTAAGTGTGTGTGTGTGTGTGTGTGTGTGTGTGTGTGTCTGTCTCGTTGTCTGTTTGTCTGTCTTTCTGTTCGTTTTTCTATGTGAAATTTTAAGTACTTAATAGATCATTTAAATTTCTGTCAAATAAAACGACCGTAGTTCTGTGGTATGAATAGGACTGACTACTTGTTACTGATGTTCATTTGACACAATACGCGCTAGTACATGATGGCCTTATGTTACTACAGGTCAGAAAGTGCTGGCGAATATTTGTAATAGTCTGCCAATGATATTTGCGAGCGTCTTATTTTCTTTGAGGCAGGTGTCTTATTAAAGTTGCCAATTATTAAAACACTCTTACGGTGTCGCTTCAATGCTTTTTTTCCCTTTGAATAGAGGACTGTATGGAAACCACAAATATAACTTATCTCATTCTTACTCTACAAAATTCCCAAATTTCGTGTGCTATTAAAGTCGAAGATGAAGTAAAAAGATTTGCTGATAAACTCATCATCATCAGTGTTGTCATCGTTATCCTCATCCTTTCCATTTACCTCTGTCTACGTAGTTATTGTAAAACAGATACGATACAATACCCTAGGATGAGTAACTAAATAGATTAAAACCCATCAACAGTGAACTTGATAAAGCACCTTGAAAAAAAAAATCATGAAATCGATACCTACCGTAGTGTTGAAAGACCTCACTGTAGTTTCCACCTCGGGCACCATCGGGAACCAAATGCTTACTCCTCTCAGCGTGGTCGAGTCTGGCAATTGAGTTAGCGGGAGTTGTGTTTGTTGGCGTGGATATTTCTCGTACCAGGGCTAACTTACAGAGTTCTGAACCCACGCAGGGGGATGAGGAACAGCGTTAGTAGCGAAGGTGTTCATAAGGTCATGATTTGTGAAGCGCCGCATGTGTGATGGTTAGCTTGTTATTGTTAGTACAC
This sequence comes from Scylla paramamosain, assembly GCF_035594125.1. Taxonomy (NCBI): domain Eukaryota; kingdom Metazoa; phylum Arthropoda; class Malacostraca; order Decapoda; family Portunidae; genus Scylla; species Scylla paramamosain. Next base: position 15,940,988 of record NC_087152.1, read on the forward strand.
TTTGGGCTTCAGATGTGTTGGTAACTCTGATGGATAGTGAGACATGTGTTGATAACTTAAATTGAGAGTTAGATATGAATTGATGACCTAGGTGGAGAGTTAAACATTTCCTGATAGTTTAGCTCCATAGTTAGGTAGTTAGTTAAGATTATATAGCAAACTACTTAATTGAAAGGATAATTAAGTTATTTTTTATTTGGGAAAGAAACACTATTTTAATTCCTTATCGGACAGTCAATTAGTTTTAGGTAGCTCGTATGTTGTGTAATTAGGTAGTCAGTTGATTCCCTTAAGTAGGAGACTCAATATCATAGTTACTTAATTGGCCACTTAGCCACTTACATACCTTGTGGTCTGTTCAGCTGGGTAATTCAACCTTTTATTAATCAGATGGACAGTTTATTAAAAAGTTAATTAGTAAATAAATTGCTTAATAAGATGGTTATAGTTAAGTGGTTATCAACCAGAAAATAAATAATGTGCCTGTTACTTAGTCAATTAGTCAATAGATTGTTTAATTTGACAGGTTGTTAATTATCTCATTAACAAAAAAATGAATACGCCAAATGCATCGATATACAGTTGGTTAATTAATTACTTATCGAGTAAGGCACTCAATTAGACAATTAGTTACTTTCACTTATTAACGAGAGAGAGAGAGAAAAAAAAAAAAAAGGTAAACATTTCACACGAACATAAACACCGGTACTATGATTCATCACGAACATGCAACATTTCTTATTTTCTCTTGTTAACAGCGACACACAATAAATCCCAAGTATGTAAAAGATGGAGAGATAATATGCTAACCGTAAAACAACCAGTTTATCAAATAGAAAAACCGATGGGATGAAACTTTTTTTCACCGACCTTCTCAAGTAATCTGACTTCCCCAGACCCTGCCCAACCCTTCCCCTCTCACCCAAGCTTCCCCCAGCCTCCCTCAGCCGCCCTCGTTCGCCCGTCACACACACCCGCTCATCTCCTGCACCTAACGATGTGGACGAAATAGTAACCGCCTCGTCGCTCGCCTTCATCGGAGAGAGAGAGAGAGAGAGAGAGAGAGAGAGAGAGAGAGAGAGAGAGAGAGAGAGAGAGAGAGAGAATTCATGTTCGATACTACTATTAAGTTTTATGTGACGGTCTCGTGTGTGTGTGTGTGTGTGTGTGTGTGTGTGTGTGTGTGTGTGTGTGTGTGTGTATTTTTCATATGCACGTGACTTTTGTGAGTGTTCTTTTTGCTTTAGCTTGCTCTTTACAAGTACTCGTAGTGTGTTCCTTTATGTATATTTCTGTGACTCGAATCTTTTGTCCTATAACTTGTGTGTTGCTCAAGATTCACACCTTTTTCTATTTATTTATTTATTTATTTTTGTTATTTAGTTTGTTGAGTAGCTACATATTTAATTAGTGAGTTAATTTGTTATTTATTTATTTATTTATTTGTTGAATGATTCATTCATTCATTCATTCATGAATTCATTTTACAAGTTACACAATCTATATATGGACACAAAACGAGAAAACAGTATGAAAAAAAAATGGTCATATATGCCACTTCTGAATACTAATAGAGAATTTAAAAAATAAGTAAACCAATTTAGAATGAAACTTTACATTCTTACACAAATCTTTCTACTCCGACACGATTAGATTTCTGTAAGTACTACTGACAATGAACATCGATAGAAAAAAAACTGAGGAATTCATTGATCCATTGACTTGTATACACCAAAGAAAACAGGATCACACTGCACCGATCGATAAGAGAAAAGGAAGCGGAACAAACCAATAAAGTCTCTGTTGCAGATGAATTTAACTAAGGAAGAAAGCAATGAAGGGATGGAAGACGAACAGGAATGTGGGATGGATGAAAAAAATTATAGAGCCTTTGTTTAATGGAAGGGAGAGAAAGACTGCTGTGAGAATAGTGGGTGAAGGTCAGAGAGAGAGAGAGAGAGAGAGAGAGAGAGAGAGAGAGAGAGAGAGAGAGAGAGAGGGAGGGAGGGAGGGAAGAATGGCTGCAACAACAGAGATGTATTTGCGTATGTTGCTTCCTCTCTCTCTCTCTCTCTCTCTCTCTCTCTCTCTCTCTCTCTCTCTCTCTCTCTCTCTCTCTCTCTCTCTCTCTCTCTCTTTCTCTGGAGAATTGAAGAGGGAGGAGTGAAGAGCATCGAGTTGTCTCTCTCTGTGTGTGTGTGTGTGTGTGTGTGTGTGTGTGTGTGTGTGTGTGTGTGTGTGTGTGTGTGTGTGTGCATCACTTTAGTTTGTGAGCGTTTTTTATATACCAAAGGCGGCTGGACACCGCCGGAGAAGAGAGAAAAGGGCGTTTGAACTAAAACGAGAAAAAAAAAATCGAAAAAAAGTAAAAGCCCTTTCGTGCAATTTTCACTAGGGGAAAAGAAGAGTTTTGGTTCAGCTTCCCAAAAGTTTTCGCTCCTTCTGCTTTTGCTGCTGCTGGTGCTTCCTTTGCCGAACAATTTGAAGAAGGAGGAGGAGGAGGAGGAGGAGGAGGAGGAAGAAGAGGAACAGAGAAAGGAAGCAAAATGAACAAAGTTGGAGATGAAGAAGCACCTGAAGGAAAGGGTAGGAGGGCGAGGAAGAAAAAGAAATGGTACATATGTATGCTAAGGGAAGAGAAAGGAGTGACAAGACGGAGGAACAGACGCAGGAGGAGGGAAGGAGGAAGAAAGGACTGAAACGAGGTGTGAAAGATTGACAGAAGAGGGACTGCAGATGAATAAGTACCGGAGACAGGAAGGAAGAAGAAAGGAGAAAGAAGAGAACACGTAGTTGTGGACGAAAAGGAGGAGGAGAAGGAGGAGAGGAAGTTGGAGGAAGAAGGCAAAGAACAAGAACTAGACGAAGAGGGAGAAAAACTGCTTGCAAGGAAGGTGATTTTATTCCGACTGAAATTATTTTGTGTGGAATCATTCTCTCGAGGCTGAAACCTGCTCTGTTGCTTGAACTTTGGTGAACACACACACACACACACACACACACACACACACACACACACACACACACACACACACACACACACACACACACACACACACACACACAGGGAAATGAAAATTACACTGGATGTTTATAAAAACGTACGTTCAAACTTAAACAAATGAAGGACAGAAAAGAAGAAATAAAAAAGTAATATGGAAAGGTATTTGATGTAGTTTATTTTTACATTAAGCTTGAGACAGAAACAGAGAGAGAGAGAGAGAGAGAGAGAGAGAGAGAGAGAGAGAGAGAGAGAGAGAGAGAGAGAGAGAGAGAGAGAGAGAGAGAGAGAGCGGCACTATATTCGTAAATGACAGGTGCTCACAAATGCATAACCACTTACCTTACTTGCGATTAATCCTCTGTTACACACACACTCTCTCTCTCTCTCTCTCTCTCTCTCTCTCTCTCTCTCTCTCTCTCTCTCTCTCTCTCTCTCTCTCTCTCTCTCTCTCTCTCTCTCTCTCTCTCTCTCTCCATCACACAAGTACACACCCACATGTATCTCCTTCACGCACTCCTCGCACTTAACATTTGCTGTGACCTGTCAAGGAGGAAGAGGAAGAGGAGGAAGAGGAGGAGGAGGAAGAGAAGAAGAAGAAGAAGAAGTAATGTAGGTGTCAGAAACATACACACCCACACCCACCCACCCACCCACACACACACACACACACACACACACACACACACACACACACGTTTTCATTTTTTTTTCTGTTCTTTTGACAGATCTAGTTTTGAAAGAGAGAGAGAGAGAGAGAGAGAGAGAGAGAGAGAGAGAGAGAGAGAGAGTGAGAGAGAGAGAGAGAGAAGGGGGTGAAGCGGTAAAAAGGACATGTTTCTTCGTCCTCCGAGAATAAATTCCCCTTAGACTCTCTCTCTCTCTCTCTCTCTCTCTCTCTCTCTCTCTCTCTCTCTCTCTCTCTCTCTCTCTCTCTCTCTCTCTCTCTCTCTTGACAACCTTAACCTTTTCTTTCCTGTCTGTTTATCTTTTCAAATATCTCCTACCAATGACTCCCTTACCATCTCTCCCTTTATCTCTCTTCCTTTTATCCCTCACAGCTGCTTTGCCTCCTCTTTATCTCCCCTTCCCTTTGTCTCCTTCTGTTCCCTCCTCCCTTATTCCTGCCTTCCCTATTTATCCCTTATCTCTCTTTCTCTCTCTCTCTTTCCTTCTCTCCTTTCACCACCTCTCCTCTGTTTTGTCCTATTCCCCGTATTCGGTCTTGTCTGCCCCTCTCTTCTCCCTTCGTATTCCTCCTCGTTTATTCATCCTTTTGATTCTCTTACTTGCTTCCTTTTTCCTTCCTGCTTCCCTTCCTTCCTTCCTTCGTTTATTTCGATGTGCTTGCCTTCTCTTTTTTTTCTACTTTTTTTATTATTTTTTGTCATTTCTTTTCTTTTTCTTCCTCAGTTCTATTTCCTTCCATTCCTTCCTTCATTTTTTTCAACTCAATACCTTTTTCCTTTGCTTTTCTTCCTTCCTTCTCTACTTATTGCCTTCCATCCCTAGTTTAATCCATCCTACCTACCTTACTTTCATGCATTTTTTTAACTTCCCTCGTCCACACCTCCTTTTCTTCCTTTCTTTCCTCCATTCTTATCCCTTCCATCCTTACCTCCTCCCTTCCACTCATCCATCCACTCTTACCTTCATATCATTCTCACTTTCCTTCCTCCCTAATATCTTCTTTTTTTCCTTTCTTTCCTCTCTACATATCCCCTCCAGTCTTACTTCGTCCCTTCCCTCCTTTTCCTCCCTGTCCTTACTCCATCTCTTCCTCCCGCACAGGTCACCACTGAGTCAGCAAATTGGTTGGAATACCGATCTGGCAGAATTCCCTAATCCTCTCTTAATCCCGATGCTTAAATGCGTCTGCCGATCAGGAGAAGTTGGTTTCACTTTAAGTCGCCCGAGCGTGGAGAGGACTCATTGTAGCTGGAGTGTTCTTTCTCCCCCCCCTCTCTCTCTCTCTCTCTCTCTCTCTCTCTCTCTCTCTCTCTCTCTCTCTCTCTCTCTCTCTCTCTCTCTCTCTCTCTCTCTCTCTCTCTCTCTCGCTGAGTCTTCGCTTGTCTTCCTCACTTTGACGACGCCTGAGTGATCGGGGAGATTATGTATTGGGACAGCAGTTCGAGGGCAAGATGTTCAAGGGGGAAGAGATTGCAAAGGCTGCTGGAAAAGAATGACTGGTGATCTTTGTTGTAGAAAGACGGGGAAAAAAGTGAGAAACTAGTGATGTGAGTATACTGTAGTAGTACATGTAAGGCTGAGAGAAAAGAACGTCTATTTTTTTTCTTTTATATTGTATGAGTCCTGTGTGAAAGAATGATGAGAAAGAGGGTGATTGAAGAGACAGACAGAAAAATAAATAGTAGGGAAAAAGAGAAGAGCTACGTGGGGATGTGTGCATACAGTAGAACATGTAAGTTTTAATTAAGAGAAAAGGGCGTGTTTTATTTATTTATTTTGTTTTTCTCCCTCCCTTTCTTTTTGTCCTGTATGATATAGTGACCGTACATGTAAAGGTGAGAAACTTGTCTTGTGTAATCGGGCGATGAAGAAGGATTAATTCAAAGTGTAGATAGAAAAAGCAGTAGAAATGAAATAGGTAGCATACATGTACTACATAAATTAAACGGAAGGAGAGGAGAAAGTGATGTGACGTTCATCCTCTGTCCTGTTTTCACCAGGCAGATTGAGAGATGAAATGATAAGAAAGGGATTGAAGAGAGAGAAGGCCAGCAATGCAATGAAAAGTACCTTCAGTCTGCGTGTGTAGGTGCAAAGCAGAGAGAAGAAAAGTTATTTGACCTTTATCTTTTCCCGCCGTATTTTTTATGGGACAGGCTGAAAGATGAAATTGTGGGAAAGGAATTGAAAGGAAGAACGACAATGTAAAATACCTCCATTCTGCGTGTGTGGATTCAAGGCAAAAAGGGAAGAAGGTTATTTAACGTTCAACTTTTCCTGTGCTTTTTTCACGGAAGAGACTGAGAGATGAAGCAAAGGGAACGGGAATGATAGCAGAGACAGATAAGAGGACAGTGTGGATTGAAGAACAAGGAAGACTGAGGAGAGAGAATTAGATACTTTTGTTCTCCTGTTTTATCTTCACGATGAAAAATGAGAAATAGGTTAAGAAAAATGGATAGAAAAACAGCATGAATGAATAGGAGGCTTGTACGTACTGCAGATAGGAGAATGAAAGGAGACTGAAGGAAAGGTGCCTAAACATTCTGGTTGTCTTGTCTTAAGGAGTGTTAAAAGTAGAAGTCCCAAAGTAATATTAAAGTTATATTTGGTGCTGGTCAGACCTCATCTAGACTACGGTGTGCAGTTCTGACCCCCATATTACAGGAAGAATATAGGTCTATTAGACTCAGCACAAAGGAGAATGACCAAAAGGACACAGGGGATGAGGAGTATTCCATACGAAGCGAGAATGAAGCTGTTAAATTTACATTCTTTAGGGAGACGTGGGTTAAGAGGGGACCTGATAGAAGTCTTTAAGT
>NC_087152.1:15950000-15972500 GCF_035594125.1 Scylla paramamosain
CTCCCTCAACATTTTCTCCTTTATGCCCTTCATTTCCTTCCCTTTCTCCCTCTCCCTACATTTCCAGTCCTTTCCTTCCATTCCAGCTTTTTTTTTTCCCTATATCTCCGTCCATCATACACTTTAGCCTCCATCCATTCTTCTTCTTTTTTCCCCTTTCCTCACGTCTCACTCATCACCTTCTGTCATTTTCATTCTTCCATCCCTTTATTTTTCATAGTTCGTCGTATATTTGAACTGTTTTCCTTGTGTGTGTGTGTGTTTTTTTTTTTTTGTGTGTGTGTGTGTTTTTTTTATGCGGTTTTATATGTGTGGCCTCGTTTTGTTGTGGGAAATTCGTAATTAATCAATAAGTCTACCTGCTAGTTAGTCAGTCAGTCTTTCCCTTCTTGATTTTATATTTGACTTACGTATATCGAAAGAACTTTAATTTTCTAGTATATTTGATTTTCTATGGTATGTTAAGTGATTTTTTTTTTCACCTACTTTTGTCACGGGGATCGGGCCTGTGCTAACAAAAAAATAAAATAAAATAAGAAAAATAAGAAAACTGGTTAAAAGAACACTCAAAATATCGTTTCGTCGCCCCCCCCCCCCCAAAAAAAAGAAAATGAATAAATAAAAGGAATAAGAACCAAAAGAAAAAATAGCTTATTAGTATTCACGCCATCATTCATCATTCAATCAATCAATCCTTTACTCTGACATCCACAACTCCCTCTTTCCCTCACCAGTTTAGCCTCGCCTTCCCTGTCCTTTCCCCCTGTCACAAAAAAAAAAAAAAAAAAACATTTAGACTCCCCTCTGACTTCAGCTTTATGAAATTCATACGTGTGCTCTTGTTGTGAATCTTGTAATACGTTGAAAAAATAAATAACATGGAATTTGGAGGGGAAAGAGTAAATAAAAACACTGACTACTTCTCACGGTCATGTTTTAGTTGTGGGGTGATAAATGGAGATGAAGTGATAAATGACTGGGTAAAGGAGGACAAGGAAGAGTTTTTATTTTTATAGTAGTGGTGGTAGTAGGAGTGGTAGTAGTAGTAGTAGTAGTTAGTAGTAAGTAGTAGTATATAGTAGTAGATTAGTAGTAGTAGTAGTTATTGTAGTTATGGACCCATTGTTTTCTTCCTTTTCTTCATGTATTTTAAAGTTTCCTTCTTTTCAGCTTTCATTACGTTTACTTTATCTTTCCTTTCATCATTATTATTTTTCTAGTTTTCTGACTACTTTTCTACATTTAGAAATTTTACATTAAATTTTCATTATTCCGTTTTCCTTCCTCTTGTTTTGTTTTATTATAAGTTTATCTTATTTCGTGTTTCCTGTTTCTACTTTGTTATTATAATACTCTCTCTCTCTCTCTCTCTCCTCTCTCCTCTCTCTCTCCTCTCTCTCTCTCTCCTCTCTCTCCTCTCTCTCTCTCTCTCCTCTCTCTCTCTCTCTCTCTCTCTCATTTCCATCTCGCCGGAATTTCCCTTGGAGAGAGATATTAATGCGACATCACAAGCAACACACACACACACACACACACACACACACACACACACACACACACACACACACACACACACACACACACACACACACACAAGTCTGGGTCTTCTCACTAGAAAGCGTCACCCTTCCTTCCCACTCTCCTTTCCCCTCTCCCATCGTCTCCTTCCCTCTCTCTTCCTTACCATTCCTTCTTCTCACTGTATTGCATTTGTCGACCATTTGCTTTGTCCTCTCGCCCGCCTGTTTTCTCGTCTGTGAGGTTGGAAGAGGAGGAGGAGGAGGACGAGGAGGAGGAGGAGGAGAAGGAGGAGGAGTAGCAGGAGGAGGAGGAAGAGGAAGCGAGACACCAAAACCTGATTGTGTGTCTGTGCGAGTGAAGGAAGGAAGAAAGGAAGGAGGGAGGATGGGTAGGGAGGGACGGTGGGAAGGAGGAAGAGACAGAGAAATGAGGGGTGAAGGGAAGGAGAATGGGAAGGGGGGGATGGAAAACAGGCAAAGAGGAATGAGGAAAGTGAAACGTCTGAACGAGAGAGAGAGAGAGAGAGAGAGAGAGAGAGAGAGAGAGAGAGAGAGAGAGAGAGAGAGAGAGAGAGAGAGAGAGAGAGAGAGAGAGAGAGGTCCCGTTTTGCTTCCTCGTCAGGTTCTGTTCTGTTATCCATTGAACGTTGGCATCCCTTCAAGACACACACACACACACACACACACACACACACACACACACACACACACAGACACAAGCGCGCGAGCGCGCCTTCCCTATTCATATCATAAATCCTCACCGTAATCTATCGTATCATGTGATTTGCTTCCATCTCCTCTTGAAACTTGTCCCTTAGATGTAGCAGGTGACAGGGGGAGAGAGAGAGGAGAGAGAGAGAGAGAGAGGAGAGAGAGAAGAGAGAGAGAGAGAGAGAGAGAGAGAGAGAGAGAGAGAGAGAGAGAGAGAATCATTATAATAGTTAATTATAATAAGGAAGAAGTGCTAACGAAGAGCATACAGAACAGAGAGAGAGATAGTCAGATAATGTGCATGGAAGGAAGGAAGAAATATAAAATATAAGAAGGAAAACCACGTGAACACAAGAGGTATATTATGAGAACGATGAACATAAAAAATAAAGAGGATAAGGAGCAATAATGAGGATGAGAGAGTGAGGGAGAGAGAAGAGACCAACAAGGGAATACAGTGAACGAGAGGAGAAAGGTGAGAGGCAATTGGTGGAAACCTTTGTGTTGTTGGCATAGAGAGAGAGAGAGAGAGAGAGAGAGAGAGAGAGAGAGAGAGAGAGAGAGAGAGAGAGAGAGAGAGAGATGTCAAGGGTCAAAAGGTATTAGTCTGGCCAAACATATTACGATTCCACTGAGATTTGTATTCTTTAAGGATTGGTCTACACTTGTTGTTGGTGGTGTAGGTCGTGGTGGTGGTGGTGGTGGTGGTAGTTTTTGTCATTAGATTTTTTATTTGAACACACCACGCGTCCCTGTAGTTCAATTCAATTCAATATTCTTTATTCACACAAGATGTGTACACAAACTAAAATACATACTAAAACTAAAAGAAAGAAAAACATTTCATTTAATTATTAAAAAAAAAAATAGTAGTAGTAGTAGTAGTAGTAGTAGTAGTAGTAGTAGTAGTAGTAGTAGTAGTAGTGGTACTTGTTGTTTTGATGGAAGCTATATTCGCATTCAGATGATACTGTTATTTGTACCAGCAACAATAACAGTAATACTTGCCGTTGTCACTGTTGTTACGCTCCTCGAGTATAATGCCTTTACCATATTGTGAAAAGAAACGACATCATTGGGTGTAATAATAATAATAATAATAATGATAATAATAATAATAATAATAATAATAATAATAATAATAATAATAATAATAATAAATGATAATGCAAAGAACCCCTGTAATCACCTTCGTATTATTCCGCTTAAAGGAAATGTCTTGGTTTTAACATTTTTATCTCAATCCATTATGTTTCTTTGAAGACAAAAAATATATAAATATGAATTTTCCGCCCAAGTTCGCGTAAAGATTTATGAAATTTTGGAAATGAACGAAGTTTCCACACCCTGAAATTTACGTGCACGTGTGTGTGTGTGTGTGTGTGTGTGTGTGTGTGTGTGTGTGTGTGTGTGTGCGCGCGCAAAGTTGGCAGGAAAGAATCGCTAATGTCTGAAATATAAATCTTTAAAAGCACGCACACACACACACACACACACACACACACACACACACACACACACACACACACACACACACACACACACACTGGAGAGCAAATCAATCATCCACACACTCACCACAACCCTTCTTGAACCCTTCCACCCGCAGGCAGGGCAGCAGAAGGTGGATTACTGGGTGGAGGGCGGCTGGGGAGCGCTGAAAGTGGACGAAAAGGGCAGCGTCACCTTGTGGAGAGCTCTGGACCGCGAGGCTCCTGGGGGCGCTGCTGGAGAGGCGCTAGTAGTGGCTGTTGACAGAGGACGTCCGCCCCTCACAGCCACAGCCACTCTCTCCCTCACTGTGACAGATGTGAATGACTGCTCACCGACCCTCCTGCCACCCACTGTTTTTCACGTGATGGAGGACGCCCCGCCAACTCTCCTAGGGACGCTGAAGGCCACGGATGAGGACGTCTGGGCGCTGGGTCACGGGCCGCCCTTCAATCTGTCTTTAGCTACTACCAACCCCACTCATGTTCTCGAGTCTCTTTCCCTCAAGTTTGACCCCCGTGAGTACTGGCTCCGTGTGTGTGTGTGTGTGTGTGTGTTGTGTGTGTGTGTGTGTGTGTGTGTATGTGTGTGTCTGTGTGTGTGTGTGTGTGTGTGTCTGTGTGTGTGTGTGTTTTTCCTGGAATCGTAATCAGCACAAAAAATCCACGACCATGGAGTAAATGCAATAATGTCAGACAGCAGCAGGATGTTTTTTTTTTTTGTATTATCTATTCGGTGAAGGTATTATTATTATTATTATTATTATTATTATTATTATTATTATTATTATTATTATTATTATTATTATTATTATTATTATTTCTCTTATTACCAATACTACAGCTATCCATATTACTACTACGACAACTTCTACCACTACCACCACCACAGCTACCACCACTACCACCACCTTACTACTGCTCCCATCCTCAGTAATGTCACCAAATAAAACCTTCTATATAACATAAAATAAAGAAAAAAAATACGCACACAGTATATATAAAACAAAAACAAAAAGTCTTCCCAATACGTTTACCTCCAACAGTGATTCGAAAACCGATCATGTATTCGACACAAAATTAATACCTCATCCCATTGACTGACTCCCTAAAGCTCAATACTCTGTCAAAGCTTCGAAAAGTGACCTCTCGGGACTTCGAATTATCCTCTGAAAAGTAGATTCCTCTTTTACAAACTCACTCAGTCTAACTCGACCCAGAAATTAACCCATAAATGAACACTTGCTTCCTTCCCTATCACTTACTTTGTTGATTTCATTAGATTTGAACGACGGACGTATCTCTTGAAGGCAAAATTTATCTTCATCTTTACAAACTCATTCTACCGAACTCAACATAAAAATTAACGTCAATGTACCCATTTTTTTTTTCCTCTTCCTTTCATTTTGTTTATTTGTTTATTTAATTGGGTTCCGACACTGAAATGAAAACTGACTTCCGCTCTACGGACTCATTCAGTCCAACTCGACCTAGAAATTAATGTTAAAATACTCACTTGTATCCTCCTCACTCCTTTATTTATTTATTTTCATCAGGTTTGGACAGCGGCAGGGGCGGGGCAGAGCTATGGACGGTGGGCGGACTGGACAGGGAGGCGTGGGCAGCGCTGAAGGTGGACGTGGTGGTAGTGGACGCGGGCGGGATGACAGCCACCAACACCCTGACTGTTGTAGTGGATGATCTAAACGACCATCCAATGAAGCCTGCAGCCAAGACGGTGTACCTGTGGAAGACACAAGTGAGAGAGAGAGAGAGAGGGGAGGGGGGGAAAGGAGTCACGGATCATGAAAGCAATTCGTCTTCACTTCTCTTACTTTCCTCATTTTTCGTCCAACTTTTGTTTCGTTGTCTTCTACGTACTCTTTCGATCTTTACTGTGACGTGCCTTCGTTTTTTTCTCTCTCTCTCTCTCTCTCTCTCTCTCTCTCTCTCTCTCTCTCTCTCTCTCTCTCTCTCTCTCTCTCTCTCTCTCTCTCTCTCTCTCTCTCTCTCTCTCTCTTACAGCTATCAACTTTCCTTCCGTGTTTATCTATATCTTTCTTCCTCCTTTTCTCCAATACCTATCTTTTTCTTCGTTTCCGACTCTCTTTCTCCTTTTCTCTCCCCCGCTCCTCTCTTTACCATCATATTACCATACCTCATTTCTCTAATTCCCCCGTCCTACTTCTTCTACAGGGAGGCGGTTCTGAGGCGCCCCTGGGTCGTGTTTACGTGGACGACCCTGACGACTGGGACACGGAGGACAAGTCATACGCGTGGGATGGACCGTCTCATCACCTCTTCTCGCTGCACCCCCGGCAAGGCACCATCTTCGCCTCCAGTGTGGTGAGGGAGGGAAGGTGAGGTGACGTGTGTGTGTGTGTGTGTGTGTGTGTGTGTTTGTTTGTGTGTATGAGGGTGTGAGTGGGTGAGTGTGTTAGTTGAAAGCTTCTCTGTTCATGCTATCCGGTTCTGTCTGTGTGTATGTTGCTTTTTTATGTACGTAGTTTCTTTTTTCAAGTGTTGTTGTTGTTGTTGTTGTTGTTGTTGTTGTTTTCTTCCATCACGATCGTGTATTTCTTTGTTGTATTTTTTCCCGTAATATTTTTATTCGTTTTCATATTTTTTTTCTTTTTTCTTCTTTTCTTGTTTCTTCTTCTTCTTCTTCTTCTTCTTTTTCTTCCTCTTCTTCTTCTTTTTCTTCTTCTTTCTTCTTTTTCTTCTTATTATTATTATTGTTATCATTATTATTATTATTATTATTATTATTATTATTATTATTATTATTATTATTATTATTATTATTATTCTTTCTTCTAATTCTTTCTTTCTTTCTTTCTTTCTTCTTTTTTCCCTCCTCCTCCTCCTCCTCCTCCTCCTCCTCCTCCTCCTCCTCCTCCTCCTCCTTCTCCTCCTCCTCCTCCTCTCCTCTTTCATACCTCCTCCTTCTCTTCCTCCTCCTCCTCTTACAACTCCACCTCATGCACTCTCTCTCGGTCTCTCAAGGTTTGCTAATTAACGAAAGTCACCATGACTTAACCTTTGCTTCCCTCACGAACACGTCCACTTGACACACACACACACACACACACACACACACACACACACACACACACACACAGACACACACACACACACACACACACACACACACACACTAAAAGGAAGGTTTATTCATTTATTTTGTTCTGCCTATTTTGTTTGCTGAACGTGAGTTTCTCGTCTAGTTCCTGATCCTCTTATTTCAATATTATTTTCGACTTCCTGAGTTTTGTTCTATTGTTCCATCTGATTTACAGTTCCGTGAGTGTGTGTGTGTGTGTGTGTGTGTGTGTGTGTGTGTGTGTGTGTGTGTGTGTGGAGGATATGCAAGTGCAAAATCCAGAAACGAGGTCGTGTTTTATAGCTTTAATAATAATAATACACACACACACACACACACACACACACACACACACACACACACACACACACACACACACACACACACACACACACACACACACACACACACACACTTCCAGGTCCTTTGCTCTTACTACTAACTTCAAACTCTATTTCAAACTTGGTTGAAAATTTATTCTGTGCTTAGCGGTTCGACGAGAGAGAGAGAGAGAGAGAGAGAGAGAGAGAGAGAGAGAGAGAGAGAGAGAGAGAGAGAGAGAGAGAGAGAGAGTGGCAGTATCTCCATTTTCTTGATTCTCATATTTCTTTGGCTCTCTAATCCTCTCGAATCGTGTTCTCTTCCTGTATTTCCAGATTTTCTTTTGTCTCTCTCTACTGCCACTTTTATCTTTCCTCAGTGACGCTACTGAAGTCTCTTAGTAAAATATATCCTGCTATGATTTGCTTATTTCTTCATATCTCTTTTAGTTAACCTTTCTTTCTTCAGTTTTTTTTTTTTTATTGTTCTTCATCACTAATTACAGGCTGTTCTTTTGCGTCGTTCGTGTATCTTCTCTTTCTTTTCTGTTCGATTACCTTATTATTTCCTTTACTTTCTCTCTGTGTTGTATCTTCTGTCCTCCAGCTTTTTTTATTTTTTTTTTTATTACTTTTTCCTCATCATTTCTTTCTAGTCGCTCTTACGTACATCTCCTCTTCCTGCTTAGTTCCTTTACCTTATTATTTCCTCTCTACCGTAACGTAAGCTGTCACTCCTTCGTTCGCATTTCTGTTACGTTTCTGCCAGTTTCCACCACCTTGTTTTCTCCTCCTGTCCAGTCCTTGACCACGCGTTTTCTTTGGCACGGATCTTTTAAGTCTCCTTCACACCCTTGAAATTCAGCAGCTTTCACCTCTCAGGGGATGGATTTTTAAGAGTAGACGGATATAAAAGTTCCTGCCCTGGTGAAACTCGGATGAATTAGTGCCGGAACTTCCTGGGTTTAGCTTAATGTTCCAGGGAAAAACTTTGGGATTAGGGCGTGACTGAAGAGAAAGTAGGTTCTGTGTGTGTGTGTGTGTGTGTGTGTGTGTGTGTGTGTGTGTGTGTGTGTGATTTTTAGGTTCTGTGTGTATGTGTGTGTGTGTGTGTGTGTGTGTGTGTGTGTGTGTGTGTGTGTGATTTTTTTTGTTTCTTTTTTGTCTGATTGTTTTTGTTTTTTTTGTCTTTTATTATTTCTTTGCGTGTCTTCGTTCTTTTTTATGTTTTAAGTTTTTTTTACTATTTTTTGTTCCTTTGCTTCTTCGTCTTTGTTTGCTTATGTTTGTGTTGCTTTTACGTCTTTCCATCATTATACGTTTTTTTTTTTTTTGTCTTCTTTTTTCATTCATTTAAATAAGTATTTTTTTTATGATGCGTCAGAACAACTCAAGCACGGCAAGGCAGACAGGAAGGACTCGGCGTGCCCTGAATGAATCATTATCAAGTCATCACACCACACACCGACCGAACTTCATTCTATCAGGTTTCATCAAGTCTTTCATCTACGTTCAATCCCCTTAAAAAAAAAAAAAAAAAAAAAAACAAGGAAAAGGAAAGTAGAAAACGAAATTAATCTTGTCACTGCTTCAGAACTCCATGAGCTACTACGGATAACACTGAAGCTTTGTTCATTTGTCTATTATCTGTTTGTCTCTTGTTTCTCCTTCACTATGCATCGAAACATGGTACCGACTGCTATTTCTACAGATCGCTCTTTACTTTACTTTACTGGAAATACCAAAAGGATGAAGAAAAATTGATACGAAAATTGTTGCTCGAAAAAGAAAGTGTAGCATTAGTGATTTATAAGTCCTGGAAGGAGAGAGAGAAAAGATTAAGAGGATGAAGTGAACAAGACCCAGAACCCAAGCATCATACATCAGTGAGAGCCGTTAGAAAGGTTGATTTGATTTGGTTTTATTAATTTCATTAAGGCACGGCGCTAAACAATAATTAGAAAACGAAACAACATGCTCGTGAATAATTAATTGATTGATTTAATTTATGGCGCCGCATTGCTCGTGGGTAACAGCGGTCATGGCACGTAAATGAAAATTAACTAAAGTGAACTAAATTTAACTTAGCGAGGTTTTTCTCTTTATTCTTATACCCTTGAGCAATCGCCTCGAGACGAAAACTCGCCTAAGTACTGTCCCTCTTTAAAAACAATAATAGTAATGAATAAATCGTTACTACATAGACTCACCAGCCGAGCATTATGAGCGCCGAAGTGAAGGTATGCCAACAACGTTCACTGCTTGGAAACATTTGACGTGAATTTCATTTGGAAAGCAACGAGAGTAAAATCCGTGCAATGCGTCACAGTTACGGCTCGGCGCGGCGGCATCACGGCATAACAATTAAGTCAGCTATTACACAGGAAAGGAATCACTAATATTTCTACCACTACCTCGCTTGTTTACTATTTGTTGGGCGTAAAAGTTCACTCTCTCTCTCTCTCTACCTGCCTTCCTCCCTCATCCCATCGATTATGTTTGACAGTTAAACTATTATGGAGGAAAGGAATGCTTATAAAGTCTACCATTCCTCGTGTTTTGATTTTCTGTGGTGCGTAAAAGGTACACTTCTCAATTTGTTGAGTGTAAAAGTTCTCACTTTTTCTACCTGCCGTCATCGCTTAGCATGTTTAGGTATGGCAGTCACTCAAACTGTTATAAATGAAAGGAATGCTTCTAATTTCTACTATTCCACGTCTTTAATTCTCCGCTGTGCGTGAAACTTCCTTCTTTCAGCCATCATTGCATAACACATCATTGTAATAAAACAGCTTGACTATTATAGAGAAAAAAATAATAATAATTTGATATCTACCATTCCTCACATGCTGTCTCTATGGCTCCTTAAAAAGCTTCCCGTCTCTTAGTTTACCTTAATTAATGAATAATTGTATTACCTCGATTTGGTACATCCCTTATTAATAATATTCCATGACTCGCTCTCTAATAATTTGAAAACATTTATAATGACCGCTGCCTAAAAAATAGTTTTTAAATCCTTCATAATAATCTATATTTTGAAACTAGCCTTGATGATGCCCCGAAGTTTTTCATTCATATTCAGATTCAAATAAAAACATGTTTATTGACAATTTCATCCAGGGGGATCAACAAACGCACCCATCCAGTGTTTAAAATTAAGAGCTTATAGGTACTATTAGACATCTAAAACCTTTCTACATAAATGCTTCTGTGATTCGAACTTTAGTGGATTCAGCCTCAGTCTGGTTGGCTGAGGATAGCAAAGATTATAATACAACGTCCTATATAGTCTGCGTTAAGAGAGGAGACGTTGGGTTCTATATAATACGTATATATCTTTGGTGACTTTTCAATTTTCTAAACTCAGTAAGGTATGAATGAATTCACTGTTATTTAGAACTTGAATTTGTATGTATAGTATTAAACAGAGAAGGGCAGAGTATTCGCTCCCCTCTGATCTGCTGACAAATTCATGAAAAACCTGAAACGGGCAGATTTTCATAAAGATTTTCACAATAGAAGGACGTCAAACAAATAGATTTTCACTATCAGAAAAATAAAGACCGAGAAAAACATAAAACTCAGGGAAATTGAGAAGTGAAGATTACTTGACTTTTGACCATGACTGTCCCGTCTTTCCATCGCGTCTCATGTCTTCGCTCCCGCTGGCTTGACCTTTCCTGTAGGACACTAACCTCCCCGCCGGTGCCAGGCTATCAAAGCGCCATCAGTACGGGCGCGGGACAAACAAACGAGAGGACTACAATGTAAGCCTTGACCTCAGATGCAGCCTTTGTAACAATTCATTCAGACCATACTGGAAGCACAGAAACACCTCAGTTATGAGATAAACCTTAGTTTGATGTCACTCGCTTGTGTGTGTTTGGTGGGGTGGGGAAGGTGGAGTGTAGTGAGTGAGTGTGAGTGTAGCGAGGACTGCACGGCATTTCCATGGGTACAGTTAAATATATAATTGCATCTAACCCTCATAATCAATACTAACTTTGCCAGTGTGAGCTGCTTTGGTCTTAGAGAGAGAGAGAGAGAGAGAGAGAGAGAGAGAGAGAGAGAGAGAGAGAGAGAGAGAGAGAGAGAGAGAGAGAGAGAGAGATTCTAAAAGAGTAAGAAAGCTACACATTGTAAAGTGACCGTGATCCACATCATCGTTAGTTTCCTCCTCTTCTCCTTCCCAGTTTTATGTGACTTAAATTAAATTATGATAAATGTTCACCAACAACTTTTTGCTCGTTCAAACTTTTCCTCCCTTCCCTCATGACTGAAAGTTAGGGTATTATTAAAACTATATTTCTTAAGCAAAGTTATACGCAATGCTTCACTCGTCATATGTATATACCTATGCATATGTTCATTTCTCTCTTAGTAATATTCAACACGCATTAAACGTTACGAATTATTAGTTGGATTTCCACCAAGTTTCCTCCCAATAAGTTTAGAAATTTTAAGATTTCAAGAGATTATAAAAACAAGATTAACACACTAATCTCCAGATACGCTTTATTTTTTAGCTAAAATACGAGTTTTTTTTTTTTTTTAAGATTGTCATATCGATACAATGAAAGAATCAGCAGTGAAATTAATGAACTGAGTGAACCCAAACCTTACCGCATCTAACCAACGTAATCTAACTGAACCTTAACCTAAACTCATTTAACCTAACCTAACCTTACCTATCCAACCTAACCTAACCCAACCTCAAACCTAACCTAAGATAACCTAACCTAACCTAACCTAACCTTACCAACTTAACCAACTTACCCAAACCTAATATAATATAACGTAAAACCATCTGAATAAAACGGTATTGTCATTTCAATATTATCCTAATTCTACCACAAAAATACTGTACTTTTCATCATACCTACACCCATTACAGCAAAACCAATCCAAAAAACACGAATTTACATTCCTATACCAATTTTTTTTTTTTTTTTTTCAGATCCCCATACGTGTCATTTAAATTTTCTCAGCGATTGATTCACGTCATTCGATTTATCATTTTTTCCCCCGGCTATCGATTCTGCATTGAAATTTAATAGTCGGTGGGCTCCTATAACTGCAGCGCACCGTCAAGCAAATGGTCCGGATAACCGAGGGATTTGCCCGCTTTAATAACCATATTTATTGCGCGGGATGCTGGCACGGCAGGCTGTCGGTGTATCGTGGCCAGTGTGTGTGCTGGGGGCTGTCACGGGGCGAGCTCAGGTGGTGTGTTTTTCTGGGCCGGATGATGTAATGGTGGCTTGGTATGAGAGAGAGAGAGAGAGAGAGAGAGAGAGAGAGAGAGAGAGAGAGAGAGAGAGAGAGAGAGGTGGGGGGGAATTGAGAGTTATTCAACTTCATTATTTTCTTTTCTCTCCATTTAAGTGTCTTTTAGCGTGTCTGTGTGTGTGTGTGTGTGTGTGTGTGTGTGTGTGTGTGTGTGTGTGTGTGTGTGTGTGTGTGTGTGTGTGTGTGTGTGTAAAATTTCCCCCCACTCTCTCTCTCTCTCTCTCTCTCTCTCTCTCTCTCTCTCTCTCTCTCTCTCTCTCTCTCTCTCTCTCTCTCTCTCTCTCTCTCTCTCTCTCTCTCTGTTCTAACTTCAGATGAATTTGCACAACAATACAATTACCTCTGTCGGTCGTTGTCTCTGTAGAGGGGTCGCTCTGAGATTAGCGTGTACAGGGGGAGAGAGAGAGAGAGAGAGAGAGAGAGAGAGAGAGAGAGAGAGAGAGAGAGAGAGAGAGAGAGAGAGAGAGAGAGAGAGAGAGAGAGAGAGAGAGAGAGAGAGAGTCACATACATTCACATTAGGAATATATTTTTTTTTCCCTCAGTTATCTTACATTTCCTGTCTTATTTCATTTATGTATCCACTTTTTTTTTTTTTTGGTCAAGGGCAGAGCATTCTTATGAAAATATGGTCCCTGTTTCGGTGCTTGGAATATCTTGTCCGACTCGCATCGTTGTTTCCCAGATTTACGGTTTTCTTTTATCCGTTGCTGCATTTCCTTCTACATTTTTCCTTTTTACTCTCTTCCAGTTCCTCTCCTCCTTCTGCCTTTCTCGAACTTTCCTTTCATTGTTCTCTCTCTCTCTCTCTCTCTCTCTCTCTCTCTCTCTCTCTCTCTCTCTCTCTCTCTCTCTCTCTCTCTCTCTCTCTCTCTCTCTCTCTCTCTTACTACTACTACTACCACCACCATCACCACCACCGCCACCACCACCACCACCAACACCATCACTTGCTTCATAGGTAAACCAAAGGAAGCATTACCCACCACCGCCATCATCACTACCACCATCATCACCATCATCATCATCACCACTCATTGCTGTCAACACCGCCCATTCACTCATTACCAGTACCCATCACCCACCAGCCGGCGCCACCCATCACGGCCCACCACCGCCCGTTACTACACCATTACTATCCGTGTGACAAAGTAATGGGTTCGCAGATTACTGGAAATGTGTGTCAGTGCCGAATTTTTTGCGTTTGTTTAGAGGACTCGTCGACGGTCGGATGTTAAAAGTAATAAGTAGTGGTACTAGATAATCCTTTCTGACCTCGTTACCTCGTTTTGGAGACTGGCGCTCTAGTGGGCTTTTTTTATTTTTCTTGGTCAGCGTTTCTCTTGCCCAAAAAAGTAATAATGGTGGTGGTGGTAGTGGTAGCAGCAGCATCAGCAGCAGCAGTGGTAGTAGTAGTAGAAGTAGTAAGTAGTAATAGTAGAACTAGTAGTAGTAGTAGTAGTAGTAGTAGTAGTAGTAGTAGTAGTAGTAGTAGTAGTAGTAGAAGTAGTAGCAGTAGCTAGTAGTAATAGTAGTAGTAACAATAATAATAATAATAATAAAAATAATAATAATAATAATAATGATAATAATAATAATAATAATAATAATGATAACAGTAATAGTAATAATAATAATAATAATAATAATAATAATAATAATAATAATAATAATAATAATAATGATTAATAATAACAGCAGCATTAACATTAACGACAGCTATAACAGTAATAACAATGGCTATTTCTTGGTCAAAGGGCGACTATACAAAGTATAAAAAATACAAATGAACATAGACTGTAGAGGAGAATGTGCAAAATGTAGAATGAAATGGCATATAAGATGAATGGTTATTGTGTGCTTGTGTGTGTGTGTGTGTGTGTGTGTGTGTGTGTGTGTGTGTGTGTGTGTATATATATATATATATATATATATATATATATATATATATATATATATATATATATATATATATATATATATATATATATATATATATATATATATATATATATATATATATATATATATATATATATATATATATATATATATATATATATATATATATATATATATATATATATATATATATCTCTCTCTCTCTCTCTCTCTCTCTCTCTCTCTCTCTCTCTCTCTCTCTCTCTCTCTCTCTCTCTCTCTCTCTCTCTCTCTCTCTCTCAGACCTCCCTAACATCACTTTATCCTCCCCAGGTACTCCCTCCGGTTCCGGGTGAGCGACAGGGCGTGGGGGCAGCGAGATGTGGCGGCCAATGTCACAGTGGTGGTGCGGGAGCTGAGCCAGGATGCCCTCACCCACGCCACGCCCATCACTCTCACGCCCACCACGCCCACGCGCCTCACAAAGGGATGGACGCCCTCGGTAAGCCTTAATTGAACTTTTGTCGGGTTTTCTCTGATTGGGAGGGATTTTTAGTGGTGGTGGTGGTGATGGTGCTGGCATGACTGTAAAGCATTTTGAGCCACAGTACGCAGTTCGATGAAATATTAGTATCTGATGGAGCACGTGTTGGTAATTGTTGCTAATTGCATGCCTCATATTTTTTATAGTTAATGATGTTGTTCAGGATGACAATGATGATGATAAGGAGGAGGAGGATTGATAATGATGCCTTGCCCTTCCTCTTCTTACACTTGTTGCTGTCATTGTCATCATCACTATCGTCCTCTTCTTCAACCTCCTCTTCCAATCACCATCCTTCATCCTTTTCCTCTCTTTTTTCCTCCTACCATTCTTCAACCTCTTCTTCTCTTCTCTTCGTTATACTCTTCCTATCCACATTACCCTTCATCCTTCTCCTCTTCCACCTACTATTCTTAAACCCTTCCTGTTTTTCTCTTTGTTGTCCTCCTCTTCCCATTCCCATCATCCTTCACTCTTCTCTTCCTCCTACCATCCTTCAACCTTCCTTCCTTTCTCTTCGACCTTCTCCTCTTCTCCTCTCCACCATCCTTCACCCTCATCTTTCTCTCCTTCCTGTAAATAAGTAAAAATGCCACTATGCACCACCGGCCTTCCTTCTGCAAAGTCACGGCAGAGTCTGAGGCGGAAGAGATGCGTCCTTGGGAGAGCTCTTGAGTCGCCAGTCCCGAAGGCGCCTCAGTATTGAGTCCCAGAATGCCAGATGAGGTGATCACTCCGCCTTGTTGGGTGACTGATAATGCTATTCACAGTGATAAAGGAGAGATAAAGGGATAGATGGATATATTACCGATAGAGATAATGTGCAGGGTCTGTGTTCCTTGTGCGTGATGAGAGTGGGGTGTTACATTACTGGTGTTTAATTGTGGTTTGAGGAGCTATGTGACGCAAGGGTAAGAAGGAGGATTGGATTAGAAGTCTGTTTAGAATTTGAGCTAGTTTTATCTGATGTGAGTTTGTAGTGGTAGTGGTGGGAGTAGTAGTTGTAGTAGTAGTAGTTGTAGTAGTAGTAGCAGTAGTAATAGTAGTAGTAGTAGTGATGGTGGTGGTGGTTGTAGTTAGCTGCCCTTTTCACATATTTTTCTTAAATTTTGCCTTGATTTACTTCTCTTGTGCACAAAAAGTAGTAGTAGTAATAGTAGTAGTATCAGCAGCAGCAGCAGCAGTAGCACCGCCACCATCACTATCACCATCACCATTACAACCACCAACAGCCACAGGAATAGTCTCAGTAGCGGTAAATATAATATCCATCGAGAGGAACTACATATTCACCCCCTTCCTAGTAGCAGCCAATAGATTTCTCCTGACGCCACTCCGATTCAGTCCTGACGGTAAAGTATCGCGTCTCCTCGGTCTCAAGTGATTCTGAGCGCGGGGTATAAATATCATCGAGTTTCCGGGAAGCGTTCATGGAATGAGCGCTATTCAGGAGTGGACGACTTTCTCTCACAGGCGTGCTTTCGGAGGCGGGGACGCATTGCCTGCCATCCATACACCCGCAGCCGAGGCGCAGATAAGGTCTTGCCCATACCACTCGAGGCACAAGAAGCATGCGTCTCTATTTCCTGTTCCTTGTTTCAATGTATAGTAGGTGTTTTGGGAGGAAGGTTCGTGTGTGTGCGATGGAGGGTTGGAAAGTCGCTGTTTCTCTGCGTCTGTCTTTCCGTCTCTCTCTCTCTCTCTCTCTCTCTCTCTCTCTCTCTCTCTCTCTCTCTCTCTCTCTCTCTCTCTCTCTCTCTCTCTCTCTCTCTCTCTCTCTCTAAATAACTCACGTAAGATACTAAAAATGGACTATGCAGAGAATGTGTGACACAAACACTCAGAAAATTAAGCTATTACAGTACTTTTACTGCTTCCCATTACTTCCTCTTTCTGTTTCTCTCTTCGTAGCAACGGTTTGGTACTACCGCTTCCATGCTACCGAGCGGATGTAATTTGAGGAAAAAGTGGGAATGAAAAGTACAATATCCAATAAATCAATTCAACATGGTATTCTCTTTGAGGTCTTCGCGCGATAGATTGACTGACGGACTGACGACTAGATAGACAGGCAAGCATAGAGACAGACAGACGAGGTGGCAAGTAGACAGACAGACAGAAGCAAACAGACACGAAGTAACAAATGGACAGACAGGAAGGCATACTGACAAAGAGACGAATTAAGAAATTGATTGACAGGAACATCGACTTAGAGATAAAGACACACAAATAGAAAGGGATAGACAGATGAACCATTAAGTATAGAGACATGTAGTTATGGAGAAAGACAGGTAAACAGATAAATACAAGAGGACAGACAGATAGGCATACAGACGGTCAGACGAACGAATAGATATATAGACACACAGGCACAAATGCAGACAAACAAATAGACAGAGAGACAGACAAGCAAACCAACAAGTAGGCAGACATACATCTAGACAAACAGACAGACAAACGGAGGAGAAATCCATGTGGAAGCAATATATAAAACAAAACTGGACTGGCGCATTTTGGAACCTGAGTCGTTAAATATTTAGAAAAGCTAATGGAGGGCAGACAGACCCTTGACAAATCCTCTATTAAATGAAAAGGAATTAAAAAAAGATGCTAATCAACTAATTAAGCAAGAGATGAAACGGGAAATGAAGAAGGACGTCAAGTAAGAAGCCAGAGAATCTTAATATTTTCCTGCTAGTCGAATTTTTTTCATTGTCACTTACAGTTTTATAGAAAGCTATTTTAGCACTTCAGTATTTTAAATATTAACACACCTCTTGGTAATGAACTATCAAAAATTAACATGCGTGGTGTGGAAATATGTGAAGTAGACTGAAATTTTACGTGTGGTGGGAATAAAGTAGAATTTAACATGCAAGATGTGAAAACAGGTGAAATAAACTAGAATTTGACGTGTGTGAAATAAACTGAAATTTAAATGTGTCGTGATAATAAACTAAAATTCAGCATGTGTGATGTGGAAACATGAGGAAATATCATAGTAGCAAGGAAAACTGCAGGAGTGCAAGGATTCAAGATGAATTCATGTGAGAAAAGAGTTGAGCATCGCCCAGAATAGAGACACGTAAGGATTGAATATCTCGGCTGAAGTTAACACACTACGGAGAAGTTATTGTGGAGGAGAGATTGGCATTATGCATTTCAAATCCACTACTGTTACTTTTTTCCAATTTTCTTTTTTTATTATTACTTATACCAGCTAATCTCCCGAGATTTTTTTCATTGCAAATTACGTATAATCATTAAATGAGAGAAGAAAATAAATTTTCTGTTATCTTCTCTTAGTATAATACCATCTACAATCATTAATTACGATGAGAGTATTAGTTTCAACTCTCGGTCATGTATAGAATAGTAGCTAGAATCATTAATAACTTCTACTAAAATCAACCTGGTTCAGCTTCATAGTTTAGTTCTCGTCTACATACCCATTGTAGCTCAGAATCATTAAAAGCGAATAAAAGGAAAAGTTTGAACTCTCCTCCATATTCTAGGATATAACCGTGCCCTCCTTACAAAATAGAAGGAAAATCGAATCATATATAGTAAAACATGAAGGGGTCACAGTATCTCCACTTCTACAGACATATTCTAAACATTTCTTTGATTAAGGTACTGCTCTCTCTCTCTCTCTCTCTCTCTCTCTCTCTCTCTCTCTCTCTCTCTCTCTCTCTCTCTCTCTCTCTCTCTCTCTCTCTCTCTCTCTCTCTCTCTCTCTCTCTCTCTCTCTCTCTCTCTCTCTCTCTCTCTGTTATCTATCAAGACTTTCAGCTATAGACAAAAAAATGAGAAAAAAGTAAAAACAAATAAATAAATAAATAAATACAAAATAAAATAAAAAAAAAACCCTGCTCATTATGCGGCTCCCAAAAACAAAAATAGTAAGAAATTCCGGGAAATGATTTGATAAGTGAATACTGCCAGCCCTCGCACGCATAAGTATTGCACTCGGGCATCAGCAGGAGCGAGTGTCGAAGCAGGATTGGCGAACTAAATGTTGTCTTGTTCCGGAGTTACTTGATTGAAAATCAAATATCGAGTTTGAAGTTGATTGCTTAAGTATTCTATATGTCACCAAGTAGAGAGAGAGAGAGAGAGAGAGAGAGAGAGAGAGAGAGAGAGAGAGAGAGAGAGAGAGACGGGATTGGGAGTAGATCCGAAGTGAAACTCGAGGCATTGAAAGGTATAAAGATTTAGTCTTTTACTTTTTACCTTAATCTCTCTCTCTCTCTCTCTCTCTCTCTCTCTCTCTCTCTCTCTCTCTCTCTCTCTCTCTCTCTCTCTCTCTCTGGAGGACCCCATCACTCCCTTTAAATGGCCCATGCTCCATTAAGGCAGACTCTTCCGGCAATAATGGTGACGGCGGGAGAGTCGTGACGTCCATTTTCTCTATTAACAGAAAATGGAATGGAAGTGAAGTTTTGTGTTGATCGAATGCAGTGTCGCCGCGCCTCCTTGATTCTACTTTAGTGACCCCCTTTATGTTGCCTTGTTTCCCGTTTTTTTGTGGTTGTATTTCTTCGGGTGCTCCAGGGTTAAATGTACAATTTCTCTCTCTCT
This sequence comes from Scylla paramamosain, assembly GCF_035594125.1. NCBI lineage: Eukaryota > Metazoa > Arthropoda > Malacostraca > Decapoda > Portunidae > Scylla > Scylla paramamosain. Next base: position 15,969,441 of record NC_087152.1, read on the forward strand.
CTCTCTCTCTCTCTCTCTCTCTCTCTCTCTCTCTCTCTCTCTCTCTCTCTCTCTCTCTCTCTCTCTCTCTCTCTCTTAGAAGCAGTAGCGTAGCAGAGAGAGAGAGAGAGAGAGAGAGAGAGAGAGAGAGAGAGAGAGAGAAAAAAAAGTCAAGAAACTTTAAAATAAGATTATTTTTTTCGTAATCAATGATAACTGTACTTTTTCTTCTTCCCATGATTAATAAAACGCTTTAAAACATGCGTATTTTGAAGTAATATGAAGATTAACAAATCAGCAAACAGATTGACATGGGGAAAGAGTGGAAGTAAGGTCATCTAACTTTTTGAACGTATTTTTTTTTTTTTTTTTGGTGACAGGATTTTCTTTTTTTTTTTCATTCATTTCATAGGTTGGTTTTTCTGCCACACACACAAAAAAATAGAGAATACACTAAGAGATGAAAAGAAAAAGGCATGTAAGTAGGTAGGAGAGAGAGAGAGAGAGAGAGAGAGAGAGAGAGAGAGAGAGAGAGAGAGAGAGAGAGAGAGAGAGAGAGAGAGCTCCACAGTCATACATACCAACTAGCGTCTCATAAGTAATGGTGTGTGTCATTCTCGCCTCTACCTCACCCAGAAAGAGGCGCCTCCTTGCCGGTAAATGGGCAAAGTTTTGATCTACACTTACACTCCGCATAATGCTACTACGTGGAGTAAGTGCGCGAGGGATTATGAAGGGAAATGTACACACACACACACACACACACACACACACACACACACACACACACACACACACACACACACACACACACACACACACACACACACACACACACACACACACATTCGTTTCGTCTCTTCAGTCGTCTTTTTCGTCCTTCATTCTTTATCACATACATCTTTTTCTAGTCTAAATTACAACTGGTTCATATGCTTTCTATCGTCATTCTGTAATTTTTTTATCGTTTTTTTTTTTTCCTTTCACTATCATTCATCTCAAATATCTTTTTCCTGGCCTCGATTGCCACTGCTTCATATGCTTTCTATCCCCATTGTGTCCCAGGGAGGCGGCGGAGTGCTGGGCCGCCTACTGAAAGAAGTACTCAAAGTTGTAAGCGGCAAAGGAACATTCAATCAAAACAAAGTGGAGGTGGTATCAGTCTATGGCAGTCACTCCCCGTACCACCACTCCCACCAGCATCCACTCTCCAGCCACCCCTTTTACCCCACCACCAACCAACAACAGCAGCAGCAAAGGCGACCTCACCACAGCTACCACCACTACTATTACTACTACAACTACAATCACAGCAGGAGCAACGGGAAGAAGGGTAGCGGTGACTTTGCAGGTTCCTCTGATGAAGACGAGGGAGGCAGTGCAGATGAGATAGTGGTGACGGAGAGGGTAGAAGAGAAGGACAAGGAGGATGGAGATGGTGAGCTGCCTCCGCCTCCTCCTTCTGCGTGCGTGTGGCTCAGTGTTGTAGATTCGAACGGCGTGTTTCTGAATCCTACCAAACTACAGGGACTTCTTGGCCTTCACGTGAGACAGGTAAAGTTGTAGTATTGGTATATTCTCTCTCTCTCTCTCTCTCTCTCTCTCTCTCTCTCTCTCTCTCTCTCTCTCTCTCTCTCTCTCTCTCTCTCTCTCTCTCTCTCTCTCTCTCTCTCTCTCTCTCTCTCTCTCTCTCTCTCTCTCGTCTTTAAAAAACTCGTTGTTGTTGTACATTGCTCTTCGTTATCCATCCTACGCACAACTTTCCTCTTTACTCTCACTAAGCCTCTTGCCTTCTCACTTGCAGCTCTCTCTCTCTCTCTCTCTCTCTCTCTCTCTCTCTCTCTCTCTCTCTCTCTCTCTCTCTCTCTCTCTCTCTCTCTCTCTCTCTCTCTCTCTCTTTCTCTGAATCTCTACCCAGCTTTTCTATGTACAGTTATCCTTCTCTTCCCCTTTAACTTTTCATCCTACGCATCTCACCCCCTCCATAACCTCATCACCTTTCACCACCTCACGCCTCACCCACGCATCATCCACCCTGTGTATACTTCTGTTTTTATCCTCACCGTCTCTCCCCTTCCCGTCACCGCCCCCACCCACCCCTCAGCTGGAAGAGGCCACGAGGCTCAGAGTTGATCTAGAGTCTCCTGAAGAAGCTGGTCGACGCTTGAAAGATGCAGAGACGCCGCCACCTCTCTCCAACCACCAGCCAGGGGAGCCGTCTTCAGCTGCCTCCCTCGCTTCTACTGCACTCCCTCTACAAGTAAGTGTGTGGTTGGTGGGGAGGTGGGTAAGAGAGTGTATATGTGTGTGGCTGGCTGGCTGTAAGGGTGTTTCAGAAGAATCCTGGAGTTTTACGAGTAATTGGCAAGTGCCTGCACGTAACTCAAGAACGGAAAATTGATAGCAAAAGTCTGAGGTAATGAAGTAAGTAAGACAAAACTCCCCCTGGAAGGCAATGCTCTCCTCCACGTGTCTTTCTTACATCTCACCTGAACTGAATCATGAAAGGGAAAAAAGTAAAGAGGAGGATGAGAAAGAATGGAAAGAGTGAAATATGTTAGGCTTGTTAGCTCCGTTTGTCTCTCCTCTTATGTGTGACAACTTGAAAGTATTAAGGCGTTTGGTCGTGGTAAATCATTGTTAGTAGAGATAAAAAGGATAGATGAGAGTTAATGTATTGCAGTGGAAAGGTGAGTGTGAGAGAGAGAGAGAGAGAGAGAGAGAGAGAGAGAGAGAGAGAGAGAGAGAGAGTAGATTGAGTTATGCATAGCAGTAAAAAAAAGTAACAATACGATGATTTAAGTTAACGAGGAAGGTAATGAAGAAATAAAGCTGAATTCGATGGGAGTGTAGGTCTACATAGAAAGACACTAACGAAATTTTGACTGAAAAAGTAAAATTGAATAGCTTGCAAAATAAGGGTAATAGAGGGTAACTAACATGGTATGCTCTTAGAAAATCCTTGAGAATACTTTAGCCGAGATATACGTGGGCAAGAATCGATAAAAAAAGTTAACATTTACTAAAATATGGGTTAACAGATGTGAGGAACTGTCGTTTTGTAAGTCACGTAGAGAATCT
>NC_087152.1:15977500-15985000 GCF_035594125.1 Scylla paramamosain
GTGGCCTGGCTCGGGGCCATTGCAAGTGGGCGGGTTGGCTCACTCCCCGCCCACTGCAGACCAGCACAGGTGGGGGGAGGCGCCCATTCCTCGCCCATTCCACGGCTGCCTCTCTCACCTCACGCTCAACGGCCAGGTAAGGAAAGGTGTTTTTGGGTATGTGGATTTAAGATGTGAGCGGATTGTTGGGGGATGGGTGTTTGTGTGGTTGTGGGGTTAGGGATGATGGTGGTAGTAATATTAGTAGTAGTAGCAGTAGTAGTAGTAGTAATAGTAGTAGAAAAAAGGCAGGCATCTTTTTTACACGGTTTGCCATGTGTAGATCTGATGGCTTCTTGCAAGCTCCCATGTTTCCTTATGTTTTTCTTTTTTTTTTTGTATAGTAGTAGTAGTAGTAGTAGTAGTAGTAGTAGTAGTAGTAGTAGTAGTAGTAGTAGTAGTAGTGGCAGTAGTAGTGGTTCATAACACACAGTTTTCAATCAAGCTTTTTTCATTAGTTTTCAAATCACCCTCATTCTTTCTTATCACAGTCTCCCCTGCACCATTTTTCCATTTAATTTTGTCATTCATGATATCGATCTAGCCACAGTGAAGCAATATATCCGGATGTGTTAGAGAGAGAGAGAGAGAGAGAGAGAGAGAGAGAGAGAGAGAGAGAGAGAGAGAGAGAGAGAGAGAGAGGTATGGGCCGGTGAGAAAGGGAAAAATAGAGCCTTTTAAATTTGTAGCTAAAAGAAAAAAATATTGTGCGTGTGAATGACTGTCTGCATGGTTGATGGAGATGAGGGACTAGATAAACGATCTTTTTTTCTATCTATATATATTTCTTTTTTTTTTTTTTTTCGATCTATATGTTTCCCACTTTTTTTCTTCTTTTTCGCGTTAAGAGATTGCACGGCGAATTTTTTTGGGGTCCGTTGAGTTTATGGAATGGATTAAATAAATACATTGGTTTTTGTTCCACTTCTGTGTCACTCTTACTCATTTTTTTTTTTTATCTTAGTATATAGTATGTGTGTGTGTGTGTGTGTGTGTGTGTGTGTGTGTCTGTGTGTGGGTAGGTGAGTGTTTTGACAAGGTAGGTTTTAAATCAGTATTTCCTGGTTTGCAGTGATGCCATAAGCAATAGAAGTACAAGTAGTAGTAGTAGTAGTAGTAGTAGTAGTAGTAGTAGTAGTAGTAGTATTGTTATGAGAGTTAGTGATGTTACTGCTGTTGTTGTTATTATCAGCAACAGAAATAATTATATTGATTACAGAATAAAAACAAAAGTAGTGCTTTGGACTCAAGTTATTACCATTAGTATTGTATTGGTAATATTATTGTTATTTGTTGACTTGGATCATGAAACAAAAGGCGCCTTAGAATTCATAATCCCTTAGTTATCCCTCTCGTACAGTCATGGTCAGAAAGCATTACGAAATCACACTGACTTTAGAGTTTTCCATCACTCTTAAATTCCCTGATCAGCCAAAAGTCTGTCAATGGTTAGGTTTTGTAAGGAGATCATCAGCAGATAATTCAATGGAAAGGAGTGCAGAGAATTAGTTTTTTTTTTTTTTTTTTACTATGACCGTGAGTACAGTTTAAAACTCTTATTGAAAGCACCAGTTTTCTCAGAATATAAAGATCCAAAGGACTCCAGACTGAGGTGAATCTCGGAGGTCAGTGAAGAGTGGAAAAAATTACTCGTATTTTGGTCTCAACTGTACGTATGATTTGCTATTTTTAATGATGGTACTAGTTTTTTTTTTTTTTTCTTCTTGAATATAGGGATCTCCAATCATATTCCTCATTGTCTGCATAACAATAAAAAGCCTTTACAGGTTTACAGGCCTTTCAATTGAGTAGTTTTATTGATGTCTTTTTTTTATAATATTTTTTTCATTCCTTCCACACGTAGACGACGTGTTGTTATGACACGGTTCTGAGAAGACACAATGAGGCGCAAAACCCTTACATAGAAGAAAAAGAAGGTCCTCTGGGCCCCAATGCTTGTCATCATTTTTATAATTTCGAGACAAAGAAGTTAATTAAATAAGGATAACGAGGCGAGGTAAGAGGATTCAGGCAGATCATATTAAGGTCAGCGGAAGTACACGACTTAAGAATTGCCCTGATTACTCTGCTGGTATATGAAGGTGTTTGCAGGATGAATGGTATGTTTTGCAGTTCTGTTACAAAGAAAAAGGGAGGTCAGTATAGGACAGTGAGGAGAATATTCAGTTGTTGTAGTGGTGGTGGTGGTGGTGATGGTAGTAGTAGTAGTAGTAGTAGTAGTAGTTGTAGTAGTAGTAGCTGTTGTTGTTGTTGTTGTTGTTGTTGTTGTTGTAAGAGTCGTAGTTGTATTTGTGTGTTGGTCTTACTGTGATCATTATTGATGCTACTGTTGTTGTCTTATTTTCTTTCTTGTTCTCCTCCTCCTCTTCCACCTCCTCTTCCACCTCAACCTCCTCCGCCTCAACTCTCTCCTCCTCCTCCTCCTCCTCCTCCTCCTCCTCCTCCTTCTCCTTCTCCTCCTCCTTCTCCTTCTCCGTCTTCTTCATCTCCAAATTCTCTTTACGGCAACACAGGTCTCGGGAACTTATCTCATTACAGCTGGTGGACCTGGGGCAGCCGGCACACAGCGGGGGCAGCGCTCCTGGATGCCGCCCTCAGGAGGAAGCGTGCCCTGGCGGCGTGGGAAGCTGCGGATACCGAGGAGCCTGCGTGGGCGGCCTCAACCAGCCGGAGTGTATGTGTCAGCCTGGGTGGGCGGGGATGGAATGCTCCACGCCCACTCAGCCCGCGACGTTGGGAGAAGGTTCCTACATGCGGGTGGCTCTATCCTTCACGCCCCCCGCCCACCGCCCTCAGTCTGCAGGCGAGGATACGTGTTCCCAGGACTGCCTCAGGGACTCTGGTGCACGTGGCGGCCCAGCACAACGCAGCGGCCTTCACCATGCACGTGAGTTAAGAGCTGAAACACTGTGCTCCCTCACCACGACTATTTTCAAAGGCCACAGAGATGATTTGCCGGGTTCTCAAGACTGTTTCTGCTGTTGATAGTGTAGATATCTTGTTATTTTGTCATTAGAACCGTAAAAACCTGCGTAATTTCACGCCCGGGATTCAAACCAGGGCCTTCTTGGTTGTGAGCCGAGCGTACTAACCACTACACTACGCGGTGTGTGTGTGTGTGTGTGTGTGTGTGTGTGTTTTAACGAGCTGTCACTCCAGGCATAGTAAAGAACGTAATGGAAATGGTTAGTTCCCTTGTCTTGATTCTGAACAACACTCTGAATAATACAAATTTTTAAAAGATTTCTGCGACCTGTTGTCTCCCCTCCCGGCCCTTCTCTCTCTCTCTCTCTCTCTCTCTCTCTCTCTCTCTCTCTCTCTCTCTCTCTCTCTCTCTCTCTCTCTCTCTCTCTCTCTCTCTCTCTCTCTCTCTCTCTCTCTCTCTCTCTCTCTCTCTCTCGACCTACTCCCACCGTGCTTCTGACCATTCTAAACTCCACCACATTTCACAATCGCCTACACTTTATTTTTACTGCTAGACTCACCTACTCGCTTCCACCAATCCATCTCTGAACCTTCCATTCAATAATACAAACAAACCATCCATCCACACGGGACCTCGTTAGCTTCCCCACCACCTTTACACACACCCACCCACCCACACACACACACACACACACACACACAATATCTCATATCTGATGCTGTTTTTTTTTTCTCTCTCCTCTTTCTCAGCTTCGCTCCGGCATCGTCTGCGCCTCCCTCACTAGCGCGGGTATGGGCGTGCGTGAGGCCTGTGTCGAAGGGCGCAGCGTGGGCGACGGGGTGTGGCATACAGTCTTTGGCGAACGACACGGGGATAATTTGTTAGTGGGCGTGGATGACGGTGATGGCTGGAGGCGAAACGAGAGTCTTCCTTCGCTGCGGGCGTGGAGTGGGCGTACTCGTGGACGTCTCGGAGGTGGACCTGACATCTCGCCGCCCTTCCCTCCGCCCGTCGCCCTCCTGGTGGATAAGCATGAAGGGGTGACTGTGGGCGGCTTGCCAAGGCTGGTGGGCGTGAAAGTGATGGGCGTGGCGGAAGATCTGACTGAGGGTGAGTGTTCAATTTTTTTTTTCTTTTTGTATGTATGTTGGAGGGCCAACGACCAAGGACAGCAAAATTTTAATAAAAAAAAAGAAATTCCCACTGAGGTGCATGTCCCCGAACAGAGTCAAAAGCGGTTGTCAAAAATTAAAGGGTAAGTGTTTTGTAACTTCCCTCTTGAAAAGTTCATAGGATGGAGGAAATACAGAAGTAGGAAGGGAGTTCCAGGGTTTACCTAAGAAAGGGATGAATGATTGAGACTACTGGTTAACTCTTGCATGAGAGAAGTGGGCAGAACAGGAGTGAGAAAAAGAAGAAAGTCTTGTGCAGCGAGGCCGCGGGAGGAGGTGAGACATGCAGTTAGCATGAAAACAGTAGTAGAAGATAGCAAGAGCTGCAACATTGCAGCAATGAGAGAGAGGCTCAAGACAGTCAGTTAGAGGAGAGGAGTTGATAAGAAGAAAAGTTTTTGATCCTACCCTGTCTAAAAGAGCGTTTTAAGTGGAACCTACCCCCACCCTCCATACATGTGAATCATACCCTATACATGGACGGATAAGGCCCATGTACAAAGTTAGCAGCTGGGACGGAGGTGGTGGGGACGGGGGGAAACTGGTGATGACAACTCAGAATGCCTAACTTCATAGAAGCTGTTTATAGCTAAAGATGAGATGTAAAGTTTCCAATTTAGACCGAGGATGTTCAGTATAGAAGAAAGGGGGACAGTCATTGAAGAAGATGGGATAGCTGTCTGGAAGGTTGTGTCAGGTTGATAGATAGAGGAATTGAGTTTTTGAGGTATTGAACAATATTAAGTTTGTTCTGCCCACATCAGAAATTTTAGAGAGATCAGATGTCAGGCGTTCTATGGCTTCCTTGCATGAACTGTTTACTTCCTGAAGGATAGGACGTCTACGAAAAGACATGGAAAAGCGCAGGATGGTATCATCAACGTAGGAGTGGATAGGGCAAGAAGTTTGGTTTGGAAGATCACTGGTGAATAATAGGAAGAGAGTGGGTGACAGGACAGAACCCTGAGGAACACCTCTGTTAATATATATATATATATATATATATATATATATAGGGGAAGAACAGTGACGTTTACAACAGCAGTGATAGGACGGTCAGAAAGGAAACTTGAGATGAAGTTACAGAGAGAAGGATAGAAAAAGTAGGAGAGTAGTTTGGAACTCAAAGCTTTGTGTCATATTCTACTAAAAGCTTTTGATATTTCTAAGGAAACAGCAAAAGTTTCATCAAAATCCTTAAAACAGGATGACCAAGACTCAGTAAGGAAAACCAGATCACCAGTAGAGCACCCTCAACGGAACCCATACTGTTGATCAGATAGAAGGTTGTGAGGATAGATTAAAAATTTTTAGAGGGGCATGAAACTTAAGCAATAGAACGGTAGTTTAAGTGATTAGAACAGTCATCCTCTTTAGGAAAAGGCTGAATGTAAGCAAACTTCCAGCAAGAAGGAAAGGTAGATGTTAATAGACAGAGTTGGAAGAGTTTGACTAGGCAAGGTGCAAGCACGGAGGCACAGTTTTGGAGAACAATTGGAGGCATCCCATCAGCTCCATAAGGCTTTCGAGGATTAAGCGAGGATTAAAGTTGAACCAAGGTTTGGAAGGTTTAGGTCGAGAAAAAGAGTGAGGAATGAACGCCTCCATGCCAGGCACTATCACCTCTGTTATGCGCTTAACACACAACGACGGGTCTCTGACACGGAAGCAGTAATCATTCCAAGGAAAATCAGCAAAATACCTCCTCAGGTCCCCCCAACTAGCAGAGGCAAAGTGCCAGAGGCACCTTCGCTTTGGGGGATCCTGAGGAGGGATTGGAGCGATAGGACAAGATACAGATATGAGATCGTGGTCGGAGGAGCCCAACGGAGAAGAGAGGGTGACAGCATAAGCAGGATTAGAGGTCAGTAAAAGGTCAAGAATGTTGAGCGTATCTCCAAGACGGTCAGGAATACGAGTAGGGTGCTGCACCAATTGCTCTATGTCATGAGGATAGCAAAGTTAAAGGCTTGTTCACCAGGATGGTCAGTGAAGGGAGAGGAAAGCCAAAGCTGATGGTGAATGTTAAAGTCTCAAAGAACGGAGATCTCCGCAAAAGGGAAGAGAGTCAGAATGTGCTCCACTTTGGAAGTGAATTTATTATAGTCAGAGAAGTTAGGTGTGAGGTATACAGCACAGATAAATTTAATTTGAGAATGACTCCGTTGTCGTAACCAGACGGTGGAAAATTCGGAAGATTCAAGAGCGTGGGCACGAGAGCAGGTTAAGTCATTGCAAACATTTGGATTGAAAAACAGAAAAAAAAGGGCTACTGTCGGTTGCCTCAGACACCTGTGTATCAGTGAGAAAAAGAAGATGAGATTTAATAGAGGAGAGGTGGTGTTCTACAGATTGAAAACTAGAATGTTGTAGAAGTTAATGAAGAAAAAGTTGAGAGAGTGTCAAAACACTTAGGGTCGATACCAAAGAGCAGTTCGACCTGGGAACATTTTTGGCCCCTTCCCCAAATGGGGACTCCGAGGCTGGTGTAGGAGTCGCCATATTTAATTTAGAATTTTGAGTGAAGGGTGTGTCTGTAATTAAGTGCATGTAGTTTTGTGTGAAGGAAGAGAGTTGTTTTTAGAGAACAGGCTGTGACTGCCCCCTTGTGTTGTGAGAGACAAAGGGAAACATTCAGTGAGGTCACAGGTGGGGATACTGATGAGTTCAGAGCACCCCCTGATGAGTTTCTGAAGCCTCACTGGGAGTAATTATCGTCTCCGCAGGTGTCTACTGCCTCCTCTCTTGGTTCTGGTAGCAGATAAAAGTAGTTACAAAAGTACAGATACAAATAGCAATGCGACTACATCAAGAATAATAATAACAACTGCTAATATTATTGTTACTACTACTACTACTACTACTACTGCTAATAATAATAACAATAATAATAATAATAATAATAATAATAATAATAATAATAATAATAATAATAATAATCCAGTTCCAATTCCAAACTCCAGCCACATTATTATTACATCAACAACAAGAACAATAACAATGATAGCAACTACTGATATTATTGTCATTAGTGTTTGCGACTACTGCTGCTACTACTATTTTTACCTTTTCTGTTATAGTCATTACTACCACCACTAATCAGACACCAAATCCTACCTCACTACTCGCAACTCCTCTCTCACACCACACTCCACACGCCTCAAGCCTCCACATTCATCCTCACCACCCTAGACTCATAATCCATCCCAAAAAAATCCTCCTATCGCTCACCCACATTCTAAAAATACATCCCACTTTTCTCGCATCATCCACTTCACAGCCCCCACACGACCTCCGCGCCTCCTCCCAACATTTGAACCACACTGGCCTTGTCTCTGAGCG
>NC_087152.1:15987500-15995000 GCF_035594125.1 Scylla paramamosain
CCTTCTCCTCCTCTTCCTCTTACTCTTCCTCCTATTCCTCCTCCTTTTTACTCTTAGTCCTCCTCTTCCCAATCCTCATGCTCCTCCTGATTATCTTTTTCATTTATTCTCCTTTTTACCCCCATTACTCTCTCTCGTCCTTCTCCATTCTATTTCTTCTTCCCTTCCTCCTTCCCTTCCTTTCCTTCCTTGTTTTGTCTGTCCTTCCGAGAATATGACGCAAACTGCCTTTATTTTTCGACCGTAAGAGAATAGGAGGTAGTGACAACTCCTCTTCCTCCTCTTCCTCCTCCTTCTCTTCCTCCTCCTCCTCCTTAGGACATCAAATAAGGGCGATTCAAGAGACTGAGAGACGTTCTTGGATTATTTTGCTCTCTCTCTCTCTCTACTCTCTCTCTCTCTCTCTCTCTCTCTCTCTCTCTCTCTCTCTCTCTCTCTCTCTCTCTCTCTCTCTCTCTCTCTCTCTCTCTCTCTCTCTCTCTCTCTCTCTCTCTCTCTCTCTCTCTCTCTCTCTCTCTCTCTCTCTCTCTCTCTCACAGACCCCAGCCACCGCCACCATCGCCTCCTTCCCTTCCACGTCCAGTTAAATACAGTCGTCCAGTATCAGCTAAAGCCTTGGCGTGTTGTGGACGGATTAGAGCCGAGCTGCATGTCGTTTCAGAGCGATTGAGCCGCAGGATGGCTTTGCATTATTAGTCGCCTGGTGCTGGGAATGTTAGTGGGCCCCGTTTCCTCTTGTTATGTGGGTTAATGAGGCAGCAATGCAGTCTGGCAGGCTACGAGGACGGTATGCAGATGGATAGGGAGATAGGAAACCGTATGTAGCACCAGTTGTGATGTTAATAGTAGTGGAATATGTATAAAGTCTCATCCATCTTAATTTGGCTTGACTTTGGTGTAGCGACTAACGTTAGGTGTTGCGTTCAGAGTGATCATTACTAAGGCGGCATGGATTTCGCTTCCTGGTCTGGAGTATTGCACACAGAGACGCGGTGTTTTGTCTCTGTTTCGTTTGGTTGTATGAAAGTTGCATGGTGAGAAAAGGGACCTGACAGATGGAGGGGAATTTAGTGGTGCTTTTTTTATCTTTTTCTCTCTCGTGATTATAAGTAATGAATTTCAAAATTAAACATTAAGGCCCTTTTGAAATTAAACTAATTTCTTAATCTTTCCTTGACTTTTTTAGGTGAAAGCAACATGTCGAGCGGATATTTTTTTTCTGTGCTCTCTCTCTCTCTCTCTCTCTCTCTCTCTCTCTCTCTCTCTCTCTCTCTCTCTCTCTCTCTCTCTCTCTCTCTCTCTCTCTCTCTCTCTCTCTCTCTCTCTCTCTCTCTCTCTCAAGTAACGGACTTCAAGAGAGGAATATTAATTCAACTCTGGCGTTACACTGCCTTTTCATCGTTCTTTGACTTTTTAACGAGGAAGCAGCACACAGAGCGGACTTTCTCCATATTATTTGCCTTGGCCTTGTAGCAATAGTAGTAGTAGTAGTAGTAGTAGTAGTAGTAGTAGTAGTAGTAGTAGTAGTAGTAGTAGCAGTAATAGTAGTAGTAGTAAAAACAGTAGTAGTTATTGCCGTTCCGGTCGTGGTGGTTGGCAGTGTTATTGTTGTTCGCTACTAATGGTGCTGCTGTTATATTTATCATCATTCCTTCACTTCTATTTGTCCCTCTGCATGAAGCCATCTCAGGGATGCCCCATCGCGTTACGGGTAATAACAGTTCTCCACTTCTAATGACGAGCTTAACCCTCCTCCTCCTCCTCCTCCTCCTCCTCCTCCTCCTCCTCCTTTCCTTCCTCCTCCTCCTCTCCTTCCTCCTCCTCCTCTTTTTTATCATCAAGAGCGCAGTAGGGAAGGAAGGTTAGTCAGGAAGAAATAGCGTGTAAAGGAAGACAGATAAGGAAGACAAATATTCACTTGTATGGTGTACGTAGTTCTTTTTGTTACGATGTTTAGGTTGTTTATGTGTTTTAGTGTTTGTTTTTAGTGTGTGTGTGTGTGTGTGTGTGTGTGTGTGTGTGTGTGTGTGCTAGAAAGGGAAATAAAACTAAGGTTGAGTAGGGTTTTTTTTTCTTCTTGTTTTCCCTCAGTAGGTTTTATCGACGAAAAAATAGATGAAATCACCAAATCCATTACCGTACTTTCTCTTTCCCATCGACCAACATTTGTCGCGCCGTGCCCGCTCGACTTGTACTTCTCGCCCGGCATTTTTCTTTGTTGGGAATCTTTGCTGACCGCGTGTATCCCAGGAATTGACGGCGGCCATGTAAAATTAGGACTCAGTCTCGAGGGGTTCTTGTCCATGCTCTACATTATTCCTCATATTCCTCCCTGTGGGCCACGTACGTGTTCAGGTGTCGGTGCGTCAACATGACGAGTGGTGTGTTCTTTGGGGGGGGGGGGTTAAAAAAGGAAAAATTATTATCACTTAGTCGTTACAGGTGAGTATCTTTGTCAAAATTAATGTTACGGTTTTTTTTATTGATGGAACTTTTTTTTTGTGAATCTTTTTTGTAGATTTTGTTTTTTCTTTTTTTGTGTGTGTGGTGATTTTTTTTTTTTTTTTTTTTTGTGTGTGTGTAGTGAACAGCGTTGAGTGAGAACTAAATATAGTGATCTTGTTTTCTTTGTACAGAGTGGATGCTGTGTTGCTATAATGTCACCACCCATTTGTGCAATTCATCTAGAGCAATTAGTGCTGAGGGAGGCTTTGTCTAAACAAGCTTTTGCTGAGTGAGAACTAAGTCAAAAGGAAAGATGCAAAGTTGTTATTATTGAGGTGCCACGTTTGTGTAAGTCACCGGTTGCTTTGTACGTTGTTAGAATATTTAATTACGGTGAGACTACAAGGACAGGCATGTGTAGGCCTAATGGCTTCTTGCATCCTTCCTCCTGTTCTAACATTTTAACATTGCCCACTGTGCTCCACGTGGCGGGATGCGCGGCACTGAGAGGGTCGTGGGTGCCAAGGTTGTGCTCCACTTTACCAGGAGTGTGTCCAGGAAGTAATAGTCGTTAACTTTGTGATAGCGCGTGTAGGGACCATTTCAGTTAATAGCCCGTGTAACCAGGATCTTAAGACTCAGTGATTAGGGTTTATTTGCCTATTCGGAGGATTGTTTGTGTTTTATTTGCTAAGATTTAAAGGATTCGTGCAGGTGTTTGGAGATCTTGCATACTGCAACGTTGTTTACTGGGCTTTTTTTTTTTTTTTTTTGTGGCACGAGAGCGTATGATTACACATTTTTAAAACTTTGCTCTCTCTGTTTTCACCTGACTTCTCACTGAGATTACTCCGAGGGAACAGTATAATATTCTAGACTTCTTATTTTGGCCTAGATGCAACGTAAGAAGTTTGAGGCGAAGCTGAAAAGGGGATGATGGGAACGATCTGGCATGACTGACAAAAATATCAACTCCATGACGTGGGGAAGCATATACAGTGAATGAAGAAGAGCTTAAAATATACAATCAGACGTTCTCTCACCGCTACAAAAGACACCTTATGTAACTTTCAGTGTGTAGCAAAACTCATAAGCATCAATTTCTTTGCCTGGTCATTGTCCGTGTGGCGACCTCTTCCTCGTCATTGTTATTACTTCTGTTTCTTAGAATGGAGGTTCTTCCGGGAAAGGGAGAAAGGGTTTTAGAAAGTTTGGTCGTGTCAGGAACTCGGTCTGGTCTCTTCCCAGCTCTCGTTATTGAGTTCGCCTTTGTTATCGCTTTGGGAAAGAGGGAGAGATGTGTGTGCGAAATGTTGCAAAGCGAAAAGAAAGGTGTCACTGGGTGTGATGGATATTTGTTTGGGTGTGGATAATGGTGTGAAGCAAAGGGTCAGGTGGGATTGGGTGAAGCAGGTAGGAAAAGTTTAATAAAAGTTTAGGCGAGAGACTGGAAGAGCTGAGTTACTCCTTGTAAAGTTGCATGGAATTGCATGTCAGAGTGGGAAGGAAGATGAGTACCTGTCTGCAAGTACTGTGTGTTGTGTGTGGAAGCGGAGGTCGACAGTGCTGCTGTCTGGAGTGACTCTGCATTGAGCTGACTCGGGTGAATTTCAGACTGCTGCGACTCTTTGGCCCAAGTTTAGAGTTGACTTCAATTTGCTTCGCATAGCTTGAAGAGTGATGAGGTTTGTCTCCAGGAAAGAGTTGTAACAGGACATGTCGTTGACTGCTGCAATGGTTCCAAGGTTTCAAGGCCGTAAGGAATCTTCACTTTTAATACAAGTCAAAATATAGCAAAAACACTTAGAAATTAAAAAATGCAGCGTATGCCGAGCGTCGCAGGGTGTGTCGAGGGCGGGCCGACGGCTGGGGAGATGATCCACGATACGCTGAGTCCATGTCATGTCATGTCAACATAGGGTCCTCTCTTCATCTTTTTTTTTATCTTGACACCCATTTTTCTCCCGTCGGACCACCCACCCCAGTGAATGCCCTCCCTCTTGGCTCCCTCACCTTCACTCCCTCATGCTTTCCACTGACTACCTTGCCCCATCCTTCTCATTTACATCCTCCCTCATCCCTGCCCAACCCGTTTAAATTTTTCAAGCTCTGCCTCAGTGTACAGTCCCTCCAATGCTTCCCCCTATCTTTGGTCTTCCTCCTCCCGCCTCTTTCCCCTTCCGTGTTCACTGCCTCCCTCGCTGCCCGCCCCTTACAGGAGGCATGGAACACTGCAGGTTGGGACAGGGACAAAAGTGGCTGTGCATGAGAGGGAGGGAGTAAGAGGGGGAAGGGTAAATGTTATACTATCTATCCGTTTTCGAAATATAGCATGGCAGTCTAGCTTCTCCTGTCCCTCTCTTCTCTCTCCTCCCTCTCTTTCTCTCTCCCTTTCTCTCGCAGTTTTCCCCTGTGTCACTTCCATATTCTCTCTCTCTCTCTCTCTCTCTCTCTCTCTCTCTCTCTCTCTCTCTCTCTCTCTCTCTCTCTCTCTCTCTCTCTCTCTCTCTCTCTCTCTCATTCCATCCTTTTTTCACGCTTCTCGCCTCTCTTTCCTTATCCCCTTCCATATATGCTAGTTTTTCTCTCTCGTTTCAGGTTCTGAGTCTCTTCTCTCCCTCATTCTCCCTGTCTGTCTCCTCCATGCCTCTCTTTCGTTCTCACTTTTTTCTTATACCTTTCTTCCCCCTCTCAATCAATCCTATTTCACTGTCTCTCTGTCTCTCTCTTCTACACATCCTCCTCTCTGCCGCCTACACCCTCTTACTTACTCCCTCTCTTTTTTGTTTTATTTCCCCGAAGACTAAATTCCTTTTCGTCTGAAACTTGTTCCTTATATAAATTTAAAAAGAAAGAAGAAAGGGAAAGAAAGGAAAATATATAAATGCGCTTTTTTTCACTTCTTCATGGCGAGAATTGATGTAAATTCCCTCCCTTCTACACACGGAGACTCTCCCCTATATAACTTTAACGAAGGATGTGAAGCAGGAATTGAAAGCTTCAAGGAGGGAAGAAAAGGGGAGAGATTAAGTACTTTTTTATCCCTCTTCCAACAATGAGCATCGATAAAGAATTTTTTTCTTGTCAACAAACCCTTTCTAAGATTTTGAAGTGGAGGAGGCGTTGAAAGCTTCAGGTAGGAAAGAAGAGGAAAGGAAATCAGTTTTTCGTTTATTTCTTTCCATGGCACGCATTAATGTCATTATTCCCTTCTTTTCTACGGATTCTTCCTTACGTATCTTTGAAAAAAAAATAATAAGCTTGGTCAAGGAAAGAAAGATGAGAAAATAGGAGGTTTTTTTTTCTATACGTTCCTTTGCATTCTAGTATAGATTCATCGTTACATAAATTGACAAGGCCTGAAAAGAGAACACACACACACACACACACACACAAAGGGAGAGAAAAAAATTAATGTACATTTTGTCCTTTACTGTCCATAGCGTGCATTGATGACGTGCGCGTGTCAGGCCGCCAGCTGCCTCTCCCACCTGCTGCCAACGGGACCAGCTGGGGCCAGGTGACCACAGCACGACACTTAGCTGCGGGCTGCGTGACTCCCGACCCTTGCATCAACACCACCTGTCCCGCACCGCTCACCTGCACCGCCACGCCGACCTGGGACCAAACCGCCTGCAGGTAAGAGAGAGAGAGAGAGAGAGAGAGAGAGAGAGAGGAGAGAGAGAGAGAGAGAGAGAGAGAGAGAGAGAGAGAGAGAGAGAGAGAGAGAGAGAGAATCAGGTTGACCTTTCGATTAATGAAGGGACAATCTTATTACTAAATCCTGGGCGTTGTCGCTTTTGACTTGCATTAGGTGAAGTGCACTAGCTCTCTCTCTCTCTCTCTCTCTCTCTCTCTCTCTCTCTCTCTCTCTCTCTCTCTCTCTCTCTCTCTCTCTGGAAATATAGGTTACATCTTCTTTACTCCTCATTATCTTGCTTTATTGTTTCTCCGCCTTTATTGAGACCCCTGTTTTTAGAACCCACTATTCCTTCCTCCTCTTCTTCCTCCTCCTCCTCCTCCTCCTCCTCCTCCTCCTCCTCCTCCTCCTCCTCCTCCTCCTCCTTCTCATTTTACTTCGTTCATTAATGCTCCTCCCTTACTTCCACATAATTACTCGCACTTCTATTCCTCTCTTCCTCCTAACTTCTCCTCTTCTCCCAAGCCTCCCTCCATAACCCCTCCCTTCTCCTCCTCTGTCTCCTTGTTATTTTCTCCTTCCTAACCCCCTCGTCTTGCCTCTTGCCGTTACCTTCAATTACTTACGCTCCCTCTGTTCTTTAGTCCCTCCTAACTCCTTCTCTCTGTTGCCTCCCTTCTTAATCCCTTCCTTACCTTTCAAATTTTCCCTGTCTCTTCCTCCTCCTTGTTATTCTTTCCCCTCTAACCACCTCGTATTGCTTTCTGTCTTTCTTTTATCTCCAGTTGCATACACTCCCTTCGCTCTTCTCTCCCCCTAACTCCTCCTTCTCTACCTTGCCTTCCCTATTCCTTCCTCCTCCTTTTCCTCGTTATTCTTTTCCTCGTTATTCTTTCCCCTCCTAACCATCCCGTCTTGATTTCTGTCTTCACCCTCATTAACGCGGCGCCTTTCTTCTCGGCTTTCATCATCAGCTGCGGGAGCGGACGGCGTCAGGTTGAGAGGCATTGTGAGGACGTGGACGAGTGTCTGTGGCGCCCCTGTCTGCATGGCGGCACCTGCACCAACCTGCGCCCCGGCTACCTTTGTGTCTGCGGCCCCGCGCATGCTGGAGACCACTGCCAATGGAATACACATGCTCGGCCACCCTCTGCTCTCACCGCCCCAGCCGCCCTTGCCGCTCTCACAGTTTCCCTTGTTGTTTTACGTAAGTTTGTAATGATAGTGGTGGTTATAATAATAATGATAATAATAATAATAATAATAATAGTAATAATAATAATAATAATAAATAATAGACTGTTTATTAGTGGAGTGGTGTTTGTGTTAGTGGGTGGGTGTATGATGAAATTCTTACCTAAGTTTATGATTTTCTTTGTGTGTTTTTCCTTCTCCATTCTTCTTTTTTTTTTTCT